>NC_137118.1:33423480-33780980 GCF_949357685.1 Gobio gobio | reverse complement strand
ATGTAGGGGCCTAAATATATATACACTATATTGCCAAAAGTAATGGGACACCCCTCCAAATCATTTGAATTTAGGTGTTCTAATCACTTCCATGGCCACAGGTGTATAAACTCAAGCACCTAGGCATGCAGACTGTCCACGGTCAACTGTTAGTGGTATTATAACAAAGTGGAAGCAATTGGGAACAATAGCAACTCAGCCACGAAGTGGTAGGCCACGTAAAATCACAGAGCGGGGTCATGCTGAGTCGCACAGTGCGCAGAAGTTGCCAACTTTCAATAGTTACAGACCTCTAAACTTTGTGTGGTCTTCAGATTAGCTCAAGAACAGTGCATAGAGAGCTTCATGGAATGGGTTTCCATGGCCAAGCAGCTGCATCTAAGCCTTTCATCACCGATTGCAATACAAAGTGTCGGATGCAGTGGTGTAAAGCATGCCGCCACTGGAATAAGTGGAGACGTTTTCTCTAGAGTGAAGAATCATGCTTCTCTGTCTGGCAATCCGATGGACGAGTTTGGTTTTGGCGGTTGCCAGGAGAAAGGTACTTGCCTGACTGCATTGTGCCAAGTGTAAAGTTAAAGTGGGGATGTTTTTGACAGTGAAAGGAACTCTTAATGCTTCATCATACCAAGAGATTTTGGACAATTTCATGCTCCCAACTTGATGGGAACAGTTTGGGGATGGCCCCTTCCTGTTCCAACATGACTGCGCACTAGCACACAAAGCAAGGTCCATAAAGAAATGGATGAGCGAGTTTGGTGTGGAGGAACTTGACTGGCGTGACCTCAACACGATAGAACACCTTTGGGATGAATTAGAGCGGAGACTGTGAGCCAAGCCTTCTCGTCCAACATGCCTGACCTCACAAATGCGCTTCTAGAAGAATGGTCTCAATTTCCCATAAAAAAAAAAAGAAAGACAGCCTCCTCAGAAGAGTTGAATCTGGTATAGCTGTAAAGGGTGGGCCAACTCCATATTAAATCCTGCAGATTAAGAATGGGATGTCAGTAAAGTTCATATGCATGTAAAGGCAGGCGCCCAAAAACCTTTGGTAATATTGTGTATTTGTCTATTTAGACCCCTACATTTTTATATTGTTCATCATTTTATTTTACATTTTATTTATTTATAATTGTATTATTGTGCAGCCCTATTGTAACCAAAAAAGTGTGTGTGTGTGTGTGTATATATACAATATATTTATTTATAAAAGTGTGTGTGTGTGTGATCTCATTTTATTTATTTATTATATATTATTATTATTATTATTATTTTCTTCTTCTTCAGAAATTGGTGAATGAGACGTTTCAGAAGCTCTGGTTCACTCCTACACCTAATCATGATAAAGAGGCCATGACTCGCAAGATTCTCAACATCACAGACGTGGTAAGGATCTGCAGAACAGCCTAAAAACTATCTGACCCCAAGATGTGTGCATTAATACATGAAATTTAAGGTCACATTATGTCCCTCTGACATGAATCATTGTCTCTCAGGTTGCTGCCTGCAGGGATTCTGGTTACGACTGGTTCGAACAGCTGCTTCAGAATGTAAGTTGCCCATCTATGGTTCAAGGACAGTTTTGATTTGTTCAAATCTTGACCGTTTTGCTTTAATTAGGTAATTTAGAGGTTCTCAGAGATCTGGAGGTGCGTTGACGCCATGTTGTAATTACGTAACGATTCTGAACTGTAAAAATCATTCACATGCTTGTTGAACTTGTAATTACTACATGTAATTTTGTGAGAGCTACGACTTGTACCACATGACTGCTGTACTACCTGACCACTGCAGATTTAAGGTGTGTTTAACTTGAAGCAGCTCTGTGCAGAACGATCGGTGTATGAAATCAAAGTACCACGAGAGCAATTTGAAAGCAATAAGAGCTTTATTTACGGTAATTAAGACAATTGGCGTGAACGCAGCATGGGATTGTAACTGGAAAGGTTGTAGATTTGAATCTCAAAAGGGGTGATGCATAAGCAAAATATTTTAAATCCATTCTGTTCTTCCACTTTTCAAAGTAGGAAGTTGTCAATTTTGACTCTGAATTGAATTAAATTCAGCATTAAGCTTCAGTCCCATAAACAAATTTTAGGCAAAATTTCACAGACAAAAGATGTCCATTGTCTATTGTCAATAGCATAGTGATGTATAAAGCACAGCTCCCACCGAAGTCAGTTTCAAGAAGCATTCTGTTGGTCAATGCAGCAAATGTAAAGGATTAGTTTACTCTTGATTTTCTCACCCTCAAGCCCATCCTAGTTGTATATGACTTTCTTCTTTCTGATGAACACAATGGGAGTTCTATTAATAAATATCCTGACTCTCCCAAACTTTACAATGGCAGTGAACGGGGCTCACGAGTTTGAAGCTCAAAAAAGTCCATCCATCCATCCATCCATCATAAACATACTCCTCACGGTTCTGGGGGGTTAATAAAGGCCTTCTGAAGCAAATCGATGGGTTTTTGTTAGAAATATATCCATATTTAAAACTTTATAAAATAAAATATCTAGCTTCCGCCAGACCGCCTTCCGTATTCAACTTACAAAGAAAGTGTAATGCCTCTCGCAGTTCAAAACGCTTACACTGTCTATGTCCTAGTCATATGTCACGTCGGTTACGTTTTTTTCCCCTCGCTTTTTTATTATGGGTGGATGCACTTTTTGGAGCTTCAAACTCATGAGCCCCATTCACTGCCATTATAAAGCTTGGAAGTCAGGATATTTATTAATATAACTCTGACTGTGTTCATCAGAAAGAAGAAAGTCATATACACCTAGGACTGCTTGAGGGGAGTAAATCATGGGGTTATTTTCATTTTAAAGTGAACTAATCCTTTAGACATGAACTAAATTTGCCTGGGGAACTTATTCCTCTCACAAAACTACCGTTGCACGAATTACTGTACTATTGAAATGACTGGATTTCGCCCACAAATTTTGCAGAGGGTCTATAAATGTGACTGCAGCTTTACTCACAGGTTACGCCAGAGCCCTAATCCTTTAAGCATGAACTAAATTTGCCTGGGGAACTTTCTTCCTCACACAAAACTACCGTTGCACGAATTACTGTACTATTGAAATGAATGTGTTTCGCCCACAAATTTTGCAGAGCGTCAATAAATGTGACTGCAGCTTTACTCACAGGTTACTCCAGAGCACGTTTTTACTGTAATCAATGTACTTCTTTTTGATAAATTATATCCGAACCCTTGTTGTAATCTATGCCGTCACAGTTGCTGAAATCAGAGGAGGATGCCTCGTACAAACCGGCCAGGAAGGCTTGTGTTCAGCTGGTGGACAGTCTCGTGGAGCATATTGTGAAATATGAGGAGTCACTTGCTGGTAAGACCTGTATTCATTTATAAAGCAAAGGATTTACCTTAGTTGAACTTTTGGTGATGAGTTGTTATTGTTTTGCAGACTGTGAGAATAAGGGGTTGAATTCCAGTTGCCTAGTGGCTTGTATTACCACACTGTACCTGTTTAGCAAGATCCGACCCCAGCTGATGGTAAAACACGCTATGACTATGCAGCCGTACCTGACCACAAAGTGTAATGTGAGTATGCTGTGGAGAAATTAAGGATGTATTGCAATAAATGGTGTCGTGCTGCCATCTAGAGGCTAGAGAGTGAAGGTGCTTGTGGTGTCCCTACAGACTCAGAGTGATTTTATGGTGATCTGTAATGTGGCTAAAATCCTGGAGCTTGTTGTTCCTTTGATGGATCATCCGAGTGAAAGCTTTCTCACCACCATGGAAGAAGACCTAATGAAACTCATCATCAAATACGGCATGACGGTCAGTTGAAGTGAGAGTATCAGCAGCTCTAATGTCCAATATTTTAATACGCCAGCAGCTTCACAATGCCATCTCATTTGTTTTCCGTAGGTTGTGCAGCACTGTGTGAGCTGTCTCGGGGCGGTCGTCAATAAGGTCACCCATAACTTCAAGTTTGTGTGGTCTTGTTTCAACCGATACTATGGTGAGTACATTTCAAAACCTGTCAGGATCCTTTTGCTCTTCTATGATCCTGGAGTGTTAATCACTTCAAAATTCTTCTTCTTCCGTGTGAAGGAGCACTAAACAAGCTGAAGTTGCAGCATCAGGAAGACGCAAACAGCACCGTACTGGCCTCTAATAAACCTGCACTGCTGCGTTCGCTCTTCACTGTGGGGGCCCTGTGTCGACACTTTGACTTTGACCAAGAGGAGTTCAAAGGCAGTAATAAGGTTAGATCCTCGGTCACAGGACATGATTTCTGAATTATAAAAGTCTTGAATCCCAGGAAATATTTTTATGCATTAAATAAATGTAGTCAACTTTTTATAATATATCATAATGGATTGTGTAGTCAAATGAATTAATTTGTTTATTTTAATGCTGGGCAATCGATTAATTGCATCCAAAATAAAAGTTTGTGTTTACATAATATATGTGTACACTGTGTATAATTATTATGCATATATAAATACACATACATGTATGTATGTATATATTTAAGAAAATAAATTATATTTATATATAAAATATGTATATTCTTATATATACATTACATTACATATATACATGCAATCTTTTCTTAAATGTATACATGCATGTGTGTGTATTTATATCATAAGAATTATACACAGTACATACACATATATTATGTAAACACAAACTTTTATTTTGGATGTGATTAATCGATTGCCCAACACTAGTTTATTTGGTTATTGGTTTTTTAGATCAAGGAATGCTTTTGTATTTCAATCTCACACAACTTTTTTTCATTCCAAAATTAATTTAAAAACAAAGAACAGGTCTTATGAATTCCCGAAATCAAAATAAATTAATTCTATTGTATTCATTTTAAAATATATATTATAATTGCAATGATTAATAATTAATTTTTTGCATTTAGGAAATATTTAATGCATTAATAAAAGTAGACCGCTATTTGTAATACATCAATGAAACCAAGTAGTAAAATGTATGTATTCATTTATTTAAATTATTTAAATAATGTTTCATTTATGTACTTTTTAAGTAATTTAAATCAAATAAATTCATTTAAGTAATTTTATTATATTCAAGGATGGGTTTTATTTATCCCAAAATCTAAATAAATAAATTCTATTCAGTTTATTGTGTATTATAGTTACAGTATATTTATTTTTTTGTTTTTGTTGAAATCAATTATCATTTTATTTTTAAAGATTCTCAAAAAACCTCTTATTGCTGTGAAAAAGATTAAACATTTATGTTTATGTACATAATTTCTGCTTCTAATGCTGATTTAAAACGAGTACTGTATTACAGAAATGAGAATCACAATTGACAGTAATGAGAATAATTTGTAAAAATGTTATGTAATGGTAATGAGAATTTTGGGTAAAATGTGCTTAATTGACGTCTAAATGGTCATAAAGTATGTTTTTATTTTCTATCAAATGTAACCTGGACATAATTTTCACTCTTTGACCTGTTTGGTTAACGGTCTTCCTCTTTTTTAGGTGGTCATAAAGGACAAAGTGCTGGAGCTGCTTCTGTATTTCACCAAGAACGAGGATGAGGAGGTGCAGACCAAAGCCATCATTGGTCTAGGTAAATATTTGCTCTCCATAATCACAGAATTTCCTGTTTTTACTGACTTCACAGTGAACTTAACTGATCTGTTGGTTTTCCAGGGTTCCTGTTCATCCAGCACCCAGACCTAATGTTTGCTTTGGATGTGAAAAACCTCTATAACCTTCTCCTGGCTGACAGGAAAACGTCTGTGAATCTGAAGATCCAGGTGCTAAAGAACCTGCAGACCTACTTGCAGGAGGAGGACTCACGCATGCAGGAAGCCGACAGGGAGTGTGAGTGTCGTTTATAAAGCACATTCTTGTCTACGTTCAATTTAACTTGGTAGTAGCTATCCAATTAGCCATTTCCATTCTCATTCAATTTCTTTGGACTTTGCAGGGAAGAAGATGTCTAAGCAGGAGGACCTGAAGGAGATGGGTGACATCTCTTCTGGCATGAGCAGTTCTATCATGCAGCTCTACCTCAAGCAGGTGCTAGAGAGCTTTTTCCACACGCAATCCAGCGTGCGGCACTTTGCCCTCAATGTAATCGCCCTGACGCTCAACCAAGGCCTCATTCATCCCGTACAGGTACGTAGCCACTGCACAAACTCTACCAAAACCGGTCTGAGTTCTTCTTTAGTTTAATTTAGTTTAATTTCCTTGTTTCCTCCTCTATCAGTGCGTTCCGTATCTTATCGCCATGGGAACAGACTCGGAACCAACAATGAGGAATAAATCCGATCAACAACTGGTGGAAATTGATAAGAAATACACAGGATTTATTCACGTAAGTGGATTTGAGCAACTAACGTGCATTTGTCATGTGTGATGATATTTTAATGCACGACTTGGAGGACCTTTGAGTGAATTAGCCTATTGAGAGAGAGATAAGTAAGTTTGAATTACCTGCGTCTGTGCAGCATCTCTCTACTAGCAATGAAGCTGTTAGTTTAATTACTTCAAAAACAGCAACAGTTACAGCCTCATTGCTAAGTAATATAATGTAGCGATTCAGTAGCAAAGCTAATTTCTTAATAAAAGTCGCAGGGCAGTGTTGACAAGAAGTTTCTGTGCACGAAATGCGATCTCTGATCTCTATGTGCAAGGGACGTATGGGTGCGCTTCAATGAAAGCAGCACTTTAATATACTGTAGAACCGTGATTAAACTGACTTGGAACTACCTATGCATTAAACTTTTTCAAAACCTTCCAGCCAATCAGAATTGAGTATTCAGACAGACTATGGTATAGTAGATAATGCATTAGGTGTATGCAGGGTTACTTATTATAGTTAACTAAAACCACTAAAAAAAATTTGTTTGTTTTTGTTTAACTTGATTTACTTAAATAACTAACACTAAAAAAATTATGAAAACTGAAGACATATTGAACCCTCTGGTGCTCCTCATTTTAAGGGTTAGTTCACCCAAAAATGAAAATTCTGTCATTAATTACTCACCCTCATGTCGTTCCAAAACCGTAAGACCCGTTCATCTTCGGAACACAAATTAAGATATTTTTGATGAAATCCAATAGCTCTCTGACCCCTCCATAGACAGCTATTTAATGAACACTTTCAAGGCCCAGAAAGGTGTTCAAAACATTGTTAAAACCGTCCATGTGACTCCAGTGGTTCAACCTTAATTTTATGAAGCGACGAGAATACTTTACTTTTTGTCCGCAAAAACAAACAAAAATAATGAATTTATTCAACAATTTCAGCCTGTGTCAGTCTCCTACGCAGTTTACGCAACAGTGCAGTGCTTTCGAGTTCTACCGCAGCTGTTCACATGAGCACCACAACGCATGCGTGATGATGACGCAGGAGCTGAACTGTATTTACAACGTAAGCTTCGCAGGAGACTAGCACAGACGTGAAGAAATTGTTGAATAAAGAGTTTATTTTTGTTTGTTTTTGCGCACAAAAAGTATTCTCATAGCTTCATAAAATTAAGGTTGAACCACTGTAGTCACATGGACTATTTTAACAGTGATTTTACTACCTTTCTGTAGCTTGACGTCGTCATACTCAATTCTAGTCAGAATATGAGTCTGATACTGCTCCGTTGGGCTGTGATTATGGGGCGTATTTCAACCAAACCAGGAAAGACCTCAATTGGATAGACCTACAACCAATCAGAGCAACGGAGCGACGCATAACGTTAGTTGTCAAATGTCAACAGAACTCAACTGCACTGTGTTGCCAAGTCCGCGGATTGAAGCGACCCCAATTATGTGATATACAGACCCAGGAATGCGATTTTTAGCTGCCAGCCCTGCCAAAATAACACATATTTTACCCCCCAAATGCCTTTTTTTCCCGGAGAACCCCCCCCTGGAAAGCTATTGGGCTTATTTTTGGCTAGTTTTGAGGAACATTAGCAATTGGGCGGGTTTTGTTGTAAAAACTTGGCAACCCTGTCTGCACGCACGCTGGAATAAGTAGCCTAACGTTAGAAGAAAAAGATGAGTGTAAACGATCTTTGCTGGTGTTGTAAAAAAAGAATTTAAGGATACACAGAGTACTTACCAACACGATCATCATTTCTGAGAGAAATAGTGAAGGTGAATGCATATACGAACAAGTTCTCCGTTTAGGATTAGAACGAATTCAACCCAAGCGGCTTTGATGACGTGGATGATTACGTTACTGTTTATCATCTGTCCATCATCGTCTAAAGCCCGCCCTGACAATTTCATTGGTCCGAACAGTTTCTGTTCGGGCATAATTATTTCTCTACCGATCAAGTCCAGACCGAACTGCCCGAGTAAAAATGTTGTGGGCGGGGCTAAGTTCGGCTGGCATCCAGGCTAACCTTTCTGGGCCTTCAAAGTGTTAATTAAATGGCTGTCTATGGAGGGGTCAGAGAGGATTTCATCAAAACTATCTTTATTTGTGTTCCGAAGATGAACGAAGTGAGGACGACATGAGGGTGAGTAATTAATGACAGAATTTAAATTTTTGGGTGAACTAACCCTTTTTGGGGTCACACAATCATACTCCTCCCAGTCAAAAGTGGCCAAACACCTCAAATGTTACCTTTTTTTTCCAGTAAAAGCAATGTAATATATTTTTCAATAATAATTTTAATTTAAAGCATTATTTATGCAATAATTATGATCCAGTTGTTTCCATAATTTTTACAATACAATTAATCCATATATTCAATAATCAATATTTTTTTTCAGTCATTCCCTTCATTGCTGTATTTTTTTATGCATTGTGGCTGATTTGTAGATGCCGCACAAAAAATCTCTTTTGTTTTCATTCTTTTTAAATTCCCTTTACTATGCCAGTCATTTTTCACTGCGAAGAAGTACAAGTTTGACTTTTTTAGGATCATTTAACCTTTTCAACTCATGTCCACATTTTTTTGTGTGTGTTTACATACCAAGCCTCATACCATTTCCATAAAAGTAAAAAATAAATAGAAACATAAAATTTTGACCAAAGAGCACCAAAAAACAAATAAAAACACAGTTACTAAAACTTCGACCAATGTTAAAATAAAAATGGAAAAAAGATACAAATAAAAAATTATAAAAACTTAAATGGCATTTCAGTGATGCTAAAATATAGGGCTGGGTATTGACACAAATTTCATGATTTGATTCGGTTTCTTTTCACAAGCTTGCTATTCGATTAATTTGGATTTATATCAGGTTCAGTAAATGGCAAATTTTCGGAAGGAAAAACTATCTCAACTAATGCCGTAAACTGTACAGGGAGTCAGTTGGTACAACATTACTATTGAAGGTTCAAAATAACTTGATTTGTATTAACAATAATTGCTTTTATATTTCTACTCCATTTAATTTTTTGAAATATGAACATTTAAATGATGGCTGTTATAGCTTAATGGATTTATTTAAACATGCATTAAATATTGAAGAAATATTGCATTGAAATATTTTGAATATGTAATATGGTGCATAAATTTAGCAAAATGCTCATATTTAGCAATATTTTTTCTATTTGACTTGTAAATGTGACATGACATTGTTCACAATCTTTCCACAGTTGAAACACTGATCGAGCGATTACATTAGACATGATATGGATTTTGGTTCGTTTGATTGTATCTTTCAACAACTTATGTTCATTCATGTTTATTTTGTGCTGTAACTAGTAGTAAAGCAGAAAAGTTGATCAGTTCACGTGCCGCTTGAACTGAGGCGCTACAGTGACCCGTCATGTCACTTTAAACAGCGCCAAAACAGCATTTATTCTTTGAGTTTCATAATAAAAGGGTCCACATTTAAAATCTGAGACTTTGTTTCATATCAAAAGTAACAAAGCACAAAGCTTATTGTGATTTATTGTATGGGAGGCGCGCTGTGAATGATGAATGTTCTATTAATTTATCAACTGAAAACAGCATAGACTAAAAGATTGACTCTTGGGATTTAAGAATCGATATCGGTTCATAAAACTGAGAATGGATTAAAATCGAGAAATAAATATTTTATATCCTACTATAATAACACTGGCTGTATGTGCTACCTAAACAGATGAAGGCTGTGGCAGGGATGAAGATGTCCTATCAGGTGCAGCAAGCCATCGTGGGTTCAAAGGACACTGTAATTAGAGGTTTCCGACAGGATGAGATCAACACGGCTCTTTGTTCCCACCTCTACACCATGGTGCGTGGAAACAGGCAACACCGCAGGGCTTTCCTCATCTCACTGCTCAACCTGTTTGACGACAATGCGGTTAGTGACCCTTTTTAATGTTTTGCATCATGTTACTCTGTTGTGTGTTTTCTTTTGTAATATCATCTGTAACTACAGTTACCCTATAGCGGTTAGCCTTTTTGAGTGATGTGTGTTTTGGAGGCCTTTAATAATGCTATTTTGTTTTCTTCTCATGCAGAAGTCGGACGTGAACATGCTGTTATTTATCGCAGACAATCTCGCCTGCTTCCCCTATCAGAGTCAGGAAGAGCCGCTGTTCATTATGCACCACGTAGACATCACTCTGTCTGTGTCCGGCAGCAACCTGCTTCAGTCTTTCAAAGAGGTGCGGGGTTCTGAACCACTCAATCTGTTGAATTTCTATCCTTTTACCGTAACTCTCATATTAGATGGATATAGTTATTATGACATGAAAAGTAGGGTTGGTTTTAATACATATTCTTATTCCTATATTCATATTCCTGCAAATCATCCTTCCCTATAAAACGGTTTAATTGAATCTTGAAATTTAAAATCATAATGACATTTTACAATTTTGAATTGATAAATTCATATTAAAGAAAATATTTTTTTTTATTTACTAATTTTGTGTCCTGCACCCACTAATAAATAATAAAATAACTAATACAAATTTTAGTATTTATTAATTTAATAATATTTAAATTTTAATTTTAGTGATTTTATTTCAGTGTTAGCTTTAATAATTTTAGTACATTTATGTCTAAGTTTTCTATATATTTTTATATTTTATTTTTATTTTAGCTTCATTTCAATTAGCATGATTCAATTATTTTTAATAGATTTAAAAGCTCACTTAAGGACTTATTTAGTAAGAGTTTACTAGAAAAGGTTTTAAAATTTGTATCATGTTAATGTTAAAAATCTTTTATGATATAAATTGCTGTATTGTTTTCGTTTTTTTTTGGTTTTAATTTTTTATTGTATATATGTAACTCTTGTATTTTTGTAATTCAGTTTTTGCCATGAAGATAGCCGCAGATTCTGACATGGCTTGAAATAAAACCATACTGATACTGAATAGTTTTAGTTTTTGTTAACAATAACAACAGAGGTTTTAAATTGTATTTAGATTTTGGTAACAGGGTTACTGCATCTTTCTCTCTGACTTCTTCTGATTTTCTTGGCCTATTTTTTATGAGAGCTGACATTTTTCTAACAAACTTTTCTTGTATTGTAGTCTTTGCTGAAAGAGCCAAGACCACGGGAAAAGAAGAAAAAGAGAGGGAAAAAATATGGCTCTGAGGAAGAGGATGAGAGTAGCAGGGAAAGCAGCAGTAATAGCGACAGCAGTGATGATGAAGTCATTCGTCGGCCCAAGAAAACCAAGCGAGCTGCTGCAGTGAACTCAGACTCTGATTCAGACCTCGACTTAGAGGATGTAGACAAGGTGATGCTGCGTCTTCCTGACAATCCCAATCCTTTATTGGACTTTGCCAATGCCTCTCAGGGCATCCTGCTGCTCCTGATGCTCAAGCAGCACCTTAAGAACCTCTACGGCTTCTCTGATAGGTGAGCTTTAACAGCTAGACCAAATGCCTTCTGGTCTGGAAACAGCTAAAATGTTAATAATCACTGGCTTCATAACGAATGCTTTTTTCCTCTTCCTGCAGTAAAATTCTGAAGTACTCGCCTACAGAATCTGCAAAAGTTTATGACAAGGCTGTAAACAGGAAGGCCAATGTGCATTTCAACCCACGGCAGACATTGGACTACCTGACGAACAGCCTGTCCAATGCAGATCTTTCTTACGATGTCAAGAGGAGAGTCGTCAGACAGTATTTAGATGTAAACATTCAGATTTTCCTCTTTTGATTTGTATTTTGTCTCATAATGAAGTGCTTGTTTAGGTGCAGCTAAATGATTGTCGCAATGTTGTTTTATTTATTTGTTTATTTTTGTGGTGTTTTTAAAGGGGTCATGAACTGGCTTTTTAAATTTTGTTAGACTGTTGTCTGAGGTCAACTTATGACTTTCACATGGTTTTTACATTCAAAAACATAATGAATAAGTAAATAGGCTATTTTCTACCCTGGTTTTGAGCCTAGCTCCTGGCATTTTTATGGGCGTGCTGCATTGAAGACTTGGAAGTAAACATAGCAAACTGCTATGATTGGATAACAGTTTTGCATATTATAGTGAGCTTCGGCTCCCCCGTCATTACACGTGAGGAATTGTTTTGAAAACTTCCAATGTGGAGAAACGGCAACCGGAAAGATTTGCCCAGAAGGCTCACAATTTTTTTTTTATCAAACAAACTTTTGTGTTTGTTTGAATGTTATTTTTTATTACTTGGCCGGGCCAATCAGTGGATATAACCGCGAACTGTGCATGTAACACACACACACACGTGCGCGCACCCACAAGCCAGTACGTGCATCAGCAAAACTTTACCTCAGACAAATCAGCACATTCAAAACTTCTGTGATTTATTATTTTTCCTTCAAATTACCAGTCCAGAGAGTGAACAACGCACATCAAGAAAGGAATGTTATTTCAATATTTAAGATTTTTAAAATGTGTTCGATGCATGGCCCATACATATCCAAATCTTATCACGAATCGCAGCACAATGAACCAACAACACCTTAAATACAAAGGATACTCCAGCCTGTGACAGCCTGGAAGTTATGTTTAGTTAGACACGTACATAATCAGTAGATATCAAACGTAACAATGCAATACTATCACATATATAAAAATAAATTTTACTTCCATAATTGTTGCATCATTCCTGTCAGATCCAGAAGGCACAGCATAGCTTCTTTTTTTTTATCTCATCCTGTCTGAAAATCCAGTCTTTTGTTTACAAACAAATCCACAATGAAATGAAGAGAACAAATGCAATGTCTTTACCCACGTGAGCTGGATCTTCATTAAAAACAAAGTTCAACCATGCATTGCTAATTGGATGCCAAAGGAAGCTTATGGCATGCTTGAAACATGCTTTATTGTTCGATCCGGTTTAGCTCCACGTAGGCCTGTTATTTATCACGTCATGTCATTACATGCGCGAGTCAGTGGGCGGGGCTAAAGAATTAGGCATTGGTCTTTTCACTGCACTTTGACGTCACAGGGAAGAACATTCGCAGATCGATCGTTGGCTGAGCCAGCTGTCAATAAAAGCTTTTCTTTACACTAACAAGGAAGTTTTCAGCTCTGAAACTTAAAGGATATTCTTATATTACAATGACCTTTTGTATATCAAAAGCTCAAGGGAAAGTTGATTTCTCAATTCATGACCCCTTTAAAAAATGTTGTTTATTATTGCCAATATTTTTTCAGTCTTTTTGACCATCTCAATTTATTTATTTATTTTTTAAAGTGGCTTAAATTGAATGTTTTCATATAAAAGACGAGGAATAATAATTGTATATATGCATAATATCAAAATATGACTTATGTATTTTTATATACCAGTATATAAATTTGCCAACATTTAAAACTAGTGTTGATATTAACAAAAACTATTAAAAATAATTTTCGCAAATTGAAATCAAGCTGAAATAAAATAAAATATTTTAGATGAAATAATATTAGATGGAAAAACTTAAACTTGAAAACTTAGTAAAATGAAGATTAGAAATATTTATTGGCATTTAAATAAAAAAAAGAAAATAAAGTTGAAATAAATAATATACAAAAAAAACTAATAAAAAATGATAAGCACATAACAAAATGACTAAAAATATATATAAAAAAGCTAATATAAATAAATGCTATAATACTAGCATAACATTTAATACACAGTATGAATCAAAAATATTTTTTTAGTAATGATTGACTAACAGCTTGTTGAATTGTTTTGTTTTATTAACTTACCATCTCTAACTGGTTTCCCCTCCAGTTTAAAGTACTGATGGAACACTTGGACCCAGATGAGGAAGATGAGGAGGGGGAGGCCAGTGCTCACGCAAGAAATAAAGCCATCACTTCTCTACTAGGAGGCTCCAGCCCCAAGAATAACGCTGCTGACTCGTACGATGACGACAGTGATGCAGACGAAAAGGCTCCTGGGGTAAGAAAGCTTTTTATTTGACTGTCGATGTCTTTCATCTCGGTGTTGCGTCACTTTAAAATGCCATTTGTTTGTTCTCTTCTAGTCGTCACGGAAATCCAGGAGAGGTGGTGATTCCGCAGAGGCATCAGGTCGTGAACGCATGAACGCCACCGTGGAAGCCAGGGACGTCATCGCTATCTGCTGCCCCAAGTATAAGGACCGGCCGCAGATAGCACGTGTTATTCAGAAGACAAGCACAGGCTACAGCGTTCGCTGGATGGCCGGATCGTACTCTGGTACCTGGGCGGAGGCCAAGAAACGTGACGGACGTAAACTGGTGCCTTGGGTGGACACTATAAAGGAGTCTGACATTATTTACAAGAAAATTGCCTTGACGAGCGCGCACAAACTGACCAACAAAGTAGTGCAGACTTTACGTTCACTGTACGCAGCCAAGGAAGGAACTTCCAGCTAATTAAATCTGTAATAACTCTGGAACTGTTGCACCCAACAAACTCTCAGCAGCCAAACTTCATCAGGATTCAACGTTTTGTAAACTTAAGTTGGAGATAAAAGTACTACAGACTCACAGGTTTTAAGATCCAGTGCGGAACTAGTGGATATAAGGAACGACGGAGGGATTTTAAAAGTGTGGTCTGTTTGGAAAATGTAGATGTGAATCCTGTACATCTTTAAGTTAAACGGAAAAGAACGAAATGGAGCTCCTTCGCTGTTCTGCAGCAACTTGGTTGTTTGAATTTTTCCCCCCTCCACTGTATCATAGTTTAACACAAAACAGAAACAAAAAATGTTTATATCTCTGACAAAAAAAATCTGTTTAAAGAAATAAACCTAAAGTGAATGTTGGAAATTAGTCTGTTGATGTTCTTAATAAAGTGACCTTGGAGTTTAACCTAGCACCGGATGGATTTCTTTAGCTTAGCTCAGTTTCCAGGGAAATAAACTTTTAAACATCTCCTCTGCTTTATGTTTTACTTCTTTTGTGCTGTAAAATGGAGTCTCCTGGACATAATTTATTCAGTTAAAGCAGAGCATGCAGTATCTGTTGCCGACATGGAAGGGAGTTTTTTTTGTAAATGTAGATTTTGATGTACTGGGTCAGGGTTTGGGTCTCTACACCCCACAGCGGGACAAGGGAACCCCAGCATGTGTGGAGGAGCAAATACTGCAATAAATTTTTTACTTCTCTTTGTTACTTGTCTTGTTTGCATTTGACTTCGATTTTTACATCTTCAGAATTATTTTTAAAAGATAAGGTAACCTTATAGTTGTTTTTTGAACTGATAAAAAAAGTTTATAAAGGTGCTGTTGGCTTGGCTGTGCATTTTTATGACTTCATGTTAAGATTTATCATAGAAATCTACATACGTATGCACTACTGTTCGTTAGTGTTGGTACGAAGTCCAAAGAAGTTGGTAAGAAGTCATATGCTCACAAGGGCTGCATTTATTTAATTAAAAAGATACAGTAAAAACTGTTATATTGTGAAAAATTACAATTTGAAATGACTTTTTTCTATTTTAATGTGATGCAAAGATGAATTTTCAGCATCGTTACTCCAGTCATAGTAATAGGATCCTTCAGAAGTCAATCTAATATTCAGATTGATACTCAAGACTTATATTATTATTATCAATTATGAAAACATTTGTGCTTTTGTAACATTATAAATGTCTTGAATGTAACATTTGATCGGTTCAATGCATATTTGCTAAATTGTTTTGTTTTGTGTGTACTGACCCCAAACTTTGAATGGTAATGTACTTATTGATCATTTTAAAAAATGTAGTTTAAAATACATTAACCATTTTAAAACGTGGTTTAGATGCCTTTATCTGAACAACTGGGAGGGGAAAAAAATTAAAATAAAATAAAATAAAATATGGGGATTTTTGTATTGCAAATGTAAAACTATCAAACAACTATCAATATGCTTTGTGGAGGGTGGTTCCAGCCTGGCCAAACGGCGGTGTGTAAAGCTGTATGCCTATTATTCCTCTCTAAAAACATCCACAGATCAGCCAAGTCTGCAAAGCGTTCTAGACTGGTTTAAGCTGTTTTTTCCTGCTGGGGAAAGTGGAATGAATTAAATATTCCGAAGCTAAACTTTTTTTTTTTTAATCCCCTGAAGTGTAAACTGAGTGACTAATAGGAAAGATATTCTAAATCACAAAATGTTCCATGATTTAAAACTTTGTTTGCTTTTTAAGAGGAATGGGTCAATTAACCCCGCTATATATCAGTATGAAATGTGATGATAAAACTCAAGACTTCCCGTCACAATGTTTAACTATTCCGTCCTGAATGACTCAACACTCAAGTGCTTTTGATGCCCACACAGATTCATAAAACAGCTACACGCCCACCACAACCAAAGCGAAGCGTCATGAGCTGGACGACCACTCGGGTCTGTCCTCAAGAAGTTAAAAAAGAAATAATATGCGGAAAAACAAAATTTCGCGTTTTGTTATGGACGTAATAGAGCTAGAGTCGTTTTTAAACAGCCCTCCTCGTGGATTCACCGCCGAGCGTCGCGCGGGCTGCACAGTCGTGAAGTGGGATCAGGAGAACAGCTGCATGTTCATCGATGAAATCCAGTCTAGCCAGGGGAAAGTAATTTTCTGTAATTCTCCAGGAAGGTAAGTGGATTCAAATAACGTCATATGATAATATACATGTTTAGATAGCTTGCTTTTTGTAACTCTTCATGACCATTTTAGGGAAATCACAGTACGTACTTTGGGAGAGTACACAGATTTGAGACGGCAACTAACTTCAAAGACAATATACATACTGGTGTCTGCATGCACCAATACAGCGGTCGAAGAAAAGAGAATCAGAGATGTTCCAGGTATGATTTATTCTTATTATTAATATTATTTCACACAGTGGAAGTCTTTGATTGTGTCTTAACTCAGAAATAAAGCTAAGGTAGGCAATCTCGGAGCGGCTAGCAATAGCAAACTAACGTTAGTTTGGAAAGCATAGATCCCACCCTCCCTTCAGAGCGTCTCCAAAGCCACTCCTCATTCAAAACACATGAACGCACACAGTAGTTTGCAAAGCATACCGAATGCAATGGACAAAATGTTTTGGTCCTGAGACTTCCACAGAAGTCTACATGTACTTATTTTAATATTTAGACCACTTCTATTATTGATTGCTATCAGGATGTGAAGAGAGTTTCAACCAGAATTGCCTACCCTACCTTTAACTTAAAAAAACATCAAGGGTTTCTACTTTAATATCTAGCTACTTGAAACAGATATTTATGGTGTCATTGATAATCAAGTCAAGTCAACTTTATTTATATAGCGCTTTTTACAATGCAGATTGTTTCAAAGCAGCTTCACAGTGTTAAACAGGAAAATAATGCAACAGATTTTTATTTTATTCGGCCGCACAGCCGCTCCCGAGAAAACGGTGATGTCATCCTGCTCATTTCAATTATCATACAGTGACAATGTGGGCATTAGATCAGTTATTTAATTTATATGGTTAATTTAGTTTACTAGTTAGATTTATTTGGATATTTAGTTGAAAATTTAGTGTCCCCAACTGAGCAAGCCAAGCCAAAGGTGACAGTGGCAATTAAATAATAGGATAATAACAATCACTAAAGTGGTAAAAATTAGTCAACAGGAAATGCAATATAGCTATACACCGATTAGGCTTAACATTATGACCACTGATTATCTCTTCATCCCGGCACCCGTTAGATAGATAGATAGATAGATAGATACAACTTTATTGTCATTGCATAGTACAGGTACACAGCAACGAAATGCAGTTTGGCATCTACCAGAAGTGCAAAATGTAGCCTAAATATATAGCATATTTACAGCAAGATAAAAATGTAAACATATGTAAAGTAAATAAAAATAAAATATGTACATGTATAGTAGAGAGGTTATCTACAGTGTTTTTTGTGTTTTGTTTTGGAGTGATTAGCGGTGTAGTGTAGAGTTCAGTAGTGTGATGGTGGACGGAAAAAAGCTGTCCCTGAACCTGCTGGTTCTGGTGCGCAAGTTCCTGTATCTCCTTCGTGATGGAAGAAGGTTAAACAGTTTGTGACTGGGATGTGCAGAGTCTTTGATAATATTGTGAGCTCTGCGCAGACATCTGCTGTGGTGAAGGTGTTCAATGGCAGGTAGTTGGGTGCCAGTGATGCGTTGGGCGGTTTTGACCACCCTTTGCAGGGCTTTTCGTTCCTTCACAGTTGAGCCTCCATACCATACAGTGATGGAGTTGGTCAGGATGCTCTCAATGATGCAGCGGTAGAAGCTTGTTAAAATCCCCGGGGACAAATGAGATTTCTTGAGACTTCTCAAGAAGTACAGGCGCTGTTGTGCTTTTTTAACCAGGGCTGAAGTATTCTGCTGCCATGTCAGATCCTCAGAGATGTGAACTCCCAGGAACTTAAAGCTGGAGACTCGTTCTACCTCAGTTCCATCGATGTTGACAGGTAGATGTGGGATATATTAGGCTGCAAGTGAACATTTTGTCGTCAAAGATGATGTGTTAGAAGAAGGAAAAATGGGCAAGCATAAGGATTTGAGCGAGTTTGACAAAGGCCAAATTGTGATGGCTGGACGACTGGGTCAGAGTGAAACTCTTGTGGGGTGTTCCCGGTCTGCAGTGGTCAGTATCTATCAAAAGTGGTCTAAGGAAGGAAAAGTGGTGAACCGTCGACACAGGACCATGGTCAAGGGTCAGGGTCAAGAAGTTAATGCTGGTTCGGATAGAAAGGTGTGAGAATACACAGTGCAACACCATTTTTTTGCGTATAGGGTTGCATAGCCGCAGACCTGTCAGGGTGCCCATGCTGACCCCTGTCCACCGCTGAAAGTGCCAACAGTGGGCACGTGAGCATCAGAACTGAACCAGGGAGCAATGGAAGGTGGCCTGGTCTGATGAATCACGTTTTCTTTTACATCATGTGAAACCCCACAAGAGTTTCACTCTGGGTAACGCTTACCCGGGGAACACATGGCACCAGGATGCACTATGGGAAGAAGGCAAGCCGGCGGAGGAAGTGTGATGCTTTGGGCAATGTTCTGCTGGGAAATCTTGGGTCCTGCCATCCATGTGGATAGAACTTTGACACTTACCACCTACCTAAGCATTGTTGCAGAGCATGTACACCCTTTCATGGAAATGGTATTCCCTGGTGACTGTGGCCTTTTTCAGCAGGATAATGCGCTCTGCCACAAAGCAAAAATGGTTCAGGAATGGTTTGAGGAGCACAAGTTTGAGGTGTTGACTTGGCCTCCAAATTGCCCAGATCTCAATCCAATCGAGCATCTGTGGGATGTGCTGAACAAACAAGTCCGATCCATGGAGGCCCCACCTTGCAACTTACAGGACTTAAAGGATCTGCTGCTAACATCTTGATGCCAGATACCACAGCACACCTTCAGGGGTCTAGTGGAGTCCATGCCTTGACGGGTCAGGGCTGTTATGGCAGCAAAGGGGGGACCAAAACATTATTAGGAAGGTGGTCATATTGTTATGCCTGATCAGTGTATGTCACAATGTTAACAGTGATGGCATCATTAAACTTAATACTGTATTTGTAAAGTCAAATACCTCACCCTTATTATTGTCTATAGCTCTCGGATATTATGTGGTGGCAATCAATGGCAGCCACCCAATGATCAGATGGGAGATGGAGAGAGGTTTAGACCTGACTATTTCCTCTATTGCTGGAGAGAGCTATAAAGTTGATGTGAGTTCCTCTATGATGTGAAGACTTGTTTTTAATGGTTTATGATGTACAATTTTAATGATATTTTTCTGTCAAGGAAAAAAAAAATACTGAAAAGTAAATGCTTTTTTTGTTAAGGTTGACGTTAGTGCTGCACTACAGGGATGGGTCGGTGAGAACTTTCAAATGCTTGTTGATGCAGAAAAGGTGAAACCCACCTGGAAAGACACTCATTTCACCATCAAGTACCGTTCGGATGCCCTTTTTGACTTTCCCTACTGGTTTGGCTTCAGCAAACGACAGTTCAAGGTGTGTTTTAATAATTCGGCAGGCCTCTCTGATGGGTGTATAGTATTGAGAAAATGACTGGAAATTAGATTTTGCATATCTCTTAT
Organism: Gobio gobio; assembly: GCF_949357685.1. Classification (NCBI taxonomy): domain Eukaryota; kingdom Metazoa; phylum Chordata; class Actinopteri; order Cypriniformes; family Gobionidae; genus Gobio; species Gobio gobio. The sequence continues at coordinate 33,760,588 of NC_137118.1, read as the reverse complement.
CGTGGGAGATTGTTTTGTGAGACAGCAAATATCTACTGAAAACCTTAGTCTGTGGAAATGAAACCCACAGATGAAGAGACCATGAGAGCTTTTAATGTAAATAAAACTTTATTTTGCTCATGTTAGCAATAATACATAAGATCATAAAGAAATGGAGATCATAGGAATTTAATCTTAATTATAATTCTGTTGAAGCTGAAAGGTCAATTTCATAAATCCTCACAAACTCTCAGTACTTTTTAAAACAGTACGTACATTCATTGCTTTAAAAGGGTCATATCATGAGGCTACAAATTGTCCTTTATCTTTTGGGTTAATTGAAAACAAGCTGGAAAATTCTGCAACTTTCTAATGTCACACGGAGTAAAACATTGCATTACCCTCCAAGTTTACACATTTCTTGTGCTGTTTCTGGCTGTGTGAAGCAAATACTGCTCTGCATGTACTTCCAGAGAATCATAAGAAACTTTTTTAACAAGGACCCTGATCTTTTCAGTCTGATTTTGACACATTTCCGCATTGATTATTTTGTTATGCAGACTTTGCAAAGAGGCTGTTGATTTGGTTAAACTATTTCTAATGAGGGGAAACCTTCACGAAAAAAGGAAACCTGCAAAACTTGGTACTTTTAAAGGCACATTAGCAAAAAAAAAAACAGAGCATTTTAAATCTAAAGTTCAGAGAGGTGTGTGAAAATGGTCATGAAAACTAAAATAAACTAAAACAAATTTAAATGCATTATATGGCCCCTTTTAAACATTTCTTATACTGGGATAGTACTGAAAAGCCTTGTGGATTTTGTATTTGGTTGTGTAAATGTTTAAAATATGTATATAACATTTTGCAATTAAATGCTTTTGTGACTATCAATGTGATCAGTGGTTTACACTTTTCTTGCCACATCCTCTGACTAACTGACAAACCATTAACTGAAATAATTAATCTACACTGATGTCTTTGCACTCTGTACTGTTTCAGCTCAGGGGAAGTTCAAGGCAAGAGCAAAAGAGTTGACGCTGCTTTGGTGATGGTCTGAATGTATTCTTTGTAGTCATTGCCTCCATAGGTGAGCAACACGTGATTTATGATTCCCACAATACTCATGAGTGACAGGAAAAAGAGTATTCGTTTCCCGAACAGGAAGCCAGGAGTGCTGTCAGGGATACAAGAAGAGTATGTCAACACAGCTGGTTTGTGAAAATACGGTTGGGTTACAAAATTTGGTGAATAGACATGTTTGTATAAAGTGATATCCAGGGTTAAAACTGTATTGACAAAGGGATCTTATTAAAGTTCAGCCCATTTGCAATGGTTCAATGGATAATATTTGTATTCAGATTAGCTAATGATGTTGGAATGCAGAACGTGTCTGTTTCATGTAGTTTTTTTGAAAAACAAAAAAAGTTTACAATCTTTCAGTTGATATCTTTAATGCAACTTTAGCACAAGAAAAACAATTATATTGATGTCTTATTTGTTCACAGTTATGGATTTTTAGGTTTAAAAAAATCTTACCTCTGGCAAGTCTGCCCCATGTAGCCAACAAAGTACTTCTGTCGGACCACAAGGTAGAGAATGCCAGCAAAGGCAGCTGGAGCTGTAACAAAAATGGTTTATCGTTATAAAAATGACTTTGAAAATGTTCTTATTATAGTTATATGGGCTAACCAGCTAACGTGGAACGATCTCCGAACTTTGGATAACGTCCTGAAAAAAAGTTATAAACAAACATTCTTCCAGTAACGTTAACAGAACTTTCTTTCAAAGTTATTGATTTATTTAATAATGATCTCAAAACACAAAAATATCATTCGTTTTTTTCCCTACCTGAAACATTTTAGTTCATTCATTTAATGTTATTGTTACTTTTAAATGTTGTCTGAACATTATGAAACATTCCCATAATGTGTGTAAAATGATACGTTGGCATAACTAAGAAAAACATTCAGAGAACATTCAATAATAACGCTTTTTTAACTTAATAGGAACGTTACTAAAACATTCTTGGAACATATTTTTGTTAGCTGGCTACTCCCAAGAAATTTATGTGTAGAGGTAATTTTCTGAGTCATAGGAATTTTTATTGGGGCTGACCAGCATTATGTATGCGTGGGTTGTTTAGCAACGCGATTATATTTTTTTATGATGTTGACAAATATTTGCATATGGGATCATAGCATGGATTCTTAGTTGAGAAATGCAAACCAGTTTATTTGGTGTTATCCTTTCACCAATTTAGTGAACATTGATGACAAAATAACAACGGGACTTTTAAATCTAAAAAATCTTGTGATTAAGTGTTAATTTTGTTATATGATAAAGAAATGTGACCCTTTTTCTTTTCTTTTTCCTTTTTTGATGAAAGTTTTGGTATGAATTAAATAACGTACCTTGGCTGAGGCAGATACCAGCGCACCACAGTACTGCCAGAAATGTGGGGTATGTATCCATGCAGTTTCGACTTAAATTGTGAGAAAACAGTAAGAACATAAATCATTACGAAGCAGTTAATTTATAATAAGTATAACTTTTAGGCATTTTTAGAAACTAACACTTTAAATCTCAGTGAACTCATTCACGCAGCTGGTGGTATTTCATTTTACCAAACTTATGTAAAAACGTGCTGTCTGTTCTTAATTCCATGCAGCACTGGGAAATATTGTGAAAGAGTTACTTCCTCTCTGGTGGTGGTTAATGACACATTTATGATTGCATCTAAATTAAGACAGATCCCAGAACCCAAGATATGCAACTGTTAATAAGTGCTGTCAGTTTAATATATCCTGCATATTTTGAAAAAAATAAAAACTGTCAAAATAGGTCTCACTGGAAGTAGATCTTCTTAATACATTTTGTCTGCAAATTTTTTTTTTAATTTGTAGGAAATAGAGTAGCCTAATACATATTGGGGCCAGAAATGTTTTTTTCTGACCTTTCCCCCCCTTATGCCACATTAGCCCAATTTACTTTAATGTAAGAAATGTTTTTAAATACATGTTAAATGTGTGTAAATAAATAAATGTACATTTATTGGCTTTCAATTACAGACCATTGCAACCCTCTTGCAACATTACGATGATGTAAATAAAGCAGGAAGTTAGTTTCACCGACAACAGGAAAATGTGGAGCTGTTATGCAAAAGAAGCCACACCAACACTATTTCATAAATGGATTCATCTTCATCTGCATATATAGTCTTATAAAACACTGTTTTTGGTGCTTATAGCCATTGCTAATTCTATAGTGGATGAACAAAGTGGAGAAACTTGAATCAGTGGTACTCACTTTGCACAGGACAAGCGCTCAAAAGCTGTAGAATGTTGTTTAGAATTAAGACCTGTGCACTCTTTTTCAACCTTTAGGGCGAAGAAGACTAGAGGAGAAGTCAATAAATTAGAGATTAGATATTATGTTTATTTTAAAGAATTTGCATGTTTATGTAGGATACACTATGGACTAATTCCTGCTAGATGTATAAACAGCACAGTGTGTTCAAAGATGATTTACATACACATTCTGCATAAACATCATTCAACTATACAATGAAAAAATCGAAATGTCTTACCATTCTGAACAACGCTGAGAAGAGTGACCAGCACTAGCAAGATAATGTTTTCCATCACTGCAGCATACATGTTCTCTGAGTATGAACTGCGGGTCTGTCTCGGAGCTGTTGGTCTGACTGCTCTCTGATCATTTTTTGCATCACAGATAACATCACCATACTGATGCGTTTCCTGGTGGGAGGGCCACTAAAACTTCTAGACACTACTATACGCAACTCACTTCTGCTTCATGATGGTACATTTAGTCCCTTTTGAAACAAGATATCCGAATGTGGAAAAACTGTTCCTGGTACAGCTGATTTTTTTCGTTTCACAGCTCATCCTTTGAGCTATTTTAGGACAAAATGTGGTTTAACCAACACACACTAAAGTGGAAAGTGACAGTTTGTTGATCTCACTGTTACCGCCTGTCCTCAACTGGTCTAAATTGGTTTGCTGGTTTAAGCTTGTCTCCCATTCTAAATCCCTGAAACTTGGTGGCCTGGTCTGATGAATCACGTTTTCCTTTTACATCACGTGGATGGCCATGTGCGTGTGCGTTGCTTACCTGGGGTATACATGGCATCAGGATGCACTATGGGAAGAAGGCAAGCCAGCGGAGGCAGTGTGACGCTTTGGGCAATGTCCTGCTGGGAATCATTGGGTCGTCCCATCCATGTGGATGTTACATAGGGACGTACCACCTACCTAGGCATTGTTGCAGACCATGTACACGCTTTCATGGAAACCGTATTGCCTGGTGGCTGTGGCCTCTTTCAGCAGGATAATGTGCCCTGCCACATTAAAAATGGTTCAGGAATGGTTTGAGGAGCACAACGAGTTTGAGGTGTTGACTTGTCATCCAAATTCCCCAGATCTCAATCCAATCGAGCATCTGTGGGATGTGCTGAACAAACTAGTCTGATCCATGGAGGCCCCACCTCGCAACTTAGAGGACTTAAAGGATCTGCTGCTAACCTCTTGGTGCAAGATCACAGCACACGTTCAGGGGTCTAGTGGAGTTCATGCAGCAAAAGTGGGACCAACACAATATTAGGAAGGCGTCATAATGTTATGCCTGACCGGTGTACGTATATCGCCCTACTTGAGAGATTGTCCATTCATTTTTTTTAACAATGCTTTTTTCTAAGGTAGGTCACCAGGTCTTTCCCCAACCCTCACCATTACATGGCCTGGGACAAACCCACTCAGGAAACCCACGCAGAAAGGAAAAACAGCTGGGACTTAAACCGGGGAGAGGGTTCCCACTCATTTTCACCAATCATTTTGCAGGACATTTTCAATTTAACTACAGTGGGAATAAAAGACCAGGATCATTGATGATCACCCTACAGTAAAAGGCTATATTGCCCTCTCCATTGGTCTGACAAGATGCACATGGCCATGACTTACAGTGAGGAAAATAAGTATTTGAACACCTGAGAAAATCAATGTTAATATTTGGTACAGTAGCCTTTGTTTGCAATTACAGAGGTCAAACGTTTCCTGTAGTTTTTCACCAGGTTTGCTCACACTGCAGGAGGGATATTGGCCCACTCCTCCACACAGATTTTCTCTAGATCAGTCAGGTTTCTGGCCTATCGCTGAGAAACACGGAGTTTGAGCTCCCTCCAAAGATTCTCTATTGGGTTTAGGTCTGGAGACTGGCTAGGCCACGCCAGAACCTTGATATGTTTCTTACAGAGCCAGACCCATCTTCAATGCTCTAACTGAGGGAAGGAGGTTCTTCCCCAAAATCTCGCAATACATGGCCCCGGTCTTCCTCTCCTTAATACAGTGCAGTCACCCTGTCCCATGTGCAGAAAAACACCCCCAAAGCATGATGCTACCACCCCCATGCTTCACAGTAGGGATGGTGTTCTTGGGATGGTACTCATCATTCTTCCACGTTCAGTGGAATTATGACCAAAAAGTTATATTTTGGTCTCATCTGACCACATGACTTTCTCCCATGACTCCTCTGGATAATCCAAATGGTCATTGGCAAACTTAAGACGGGCCTGGACATGTGCTGGTTTAAGCAGGGGAACCCTCCGTGCAATGCATGATTTCGGACCATGACGTCTTAGTGTCTTACCAACAGTAACCTTGGAAACGGTGGTCCCAGCTCTTTTCAGGTCATTGACCAGCTCCTCCCGTGTAGTTCTGGGCTGGCCTTTCTTAGGATCATTGAGACCCCACGAGGTGAGATCTTGCATGGAGCCCCAGTCCGAGGGAGATTGACAGTCATGTTTAGCTTCTTCCATTTTCTAATGATTGCTCCAACAGTGGACCTTTTTTCACCAAGCTGCTTGGCAATTTCCCCGTAGCCCTTTCCAGCCTTGTGGTGGTGTACAATTTTGTCTCTAGTGTCTTTGGACAGCTCTTTGGTCTTGGCCATGTTAGTAGTTGGATTCTTACTGATTGTATGGGGTGGACAGGTGTCTTTATGCAGCTAACGACCTCAAACAGGTGCATCTAATTTAGGATAATAAATGGAGTGGAGGTGGACATTTTAAAGGCAGACTAACAGGTCTTTGAGGGTCAGAATTCTAGCTGATAGACGGGTGTTCAAATACTTATTTGCAGCTGTATCATACAAATAAATAGTTAAAATCATACATTGTGATTTCTGATTTTTTTTTTTTTTAGATTGTCTCATAGTGGACATGCACCTACGATGACAATTTCAGACCCCTCCATGATTTCTAAGTGGGAGAACTTGCAAAATAGCTGGGTGTTCAAATACTTATTTTCCTCACTGTAACTATAAAATAAGGTGAAGCAGCAGGTGAAGCGGCAGGTCAGATACCTGTCTCTTCTTTTATACACATATCCTTTTCAATTATTCTTTTTATTATATCCATAACCTGAATAATCAAGGATAATCAAAATAAATATCTCTTTCTCTGCTTTCATATGTAATCTAGAGATGATTGTAATTCTGTGTGATTTCATACCTTTATATATTTAGTTTGAGGATGATTTTGTAGTATTAAAACTAGTCTCCCCAGATGCTCTGGGTTGACCTCCATGCATGGCTCCCTCTCGCGATAGTTATGACGGAGTCGTTGTTTGGGTATTGAGTGTTCTCTAGATGAGCGGTCATAATCCCCTGACATTAATTAGAGTGTGATGCCCTAGTGCTTGTATGTGTGTGTGTCTTTACAAGTTCTGTGCAGGTTTGTTGGAGCTATCTGATCGGGGCCTGACCCCCTCCCGACAGGCAGGCGCCCTTTACAACGTCCGAGGCCAATCTCACCCTCCTGGATAGGATGTTGTGACGAGCATCCCGACATATCTATACATGTGTGACAAATGTTTAGACTTTTAGGTCTCCGTAGCGAATTAAGGCTTAGGCCATCTGTTATTGTTGATGTAATCAATGTCCTTGTAACCAGTATAACTGGTGGGGCAAAATTCTCTGTGAGTTAGAGTCTGGCCTGCGATTCCACTAGAGACTCTGACGCTGGCTTCTGCTGATGAAACTGCAAACTATTCTTCAGTAAATTTCTTTAATTAATCTAACTCTTGACTCCTGGTCTTCATTCAACATATCTGGTCTCTGGGTCTAAAACTGTGTCCCCAACAGTTTTGGTGGAGGATTCGCGAGCAATCATTCCTTGGTACACCTCTGGCAAACAAGTAAACAAGGTAGTAAGCTTTTGTTATTTTTTGGTTAGGGCTGTCTGACTGGAAGAGATTGGATAAGGAGAGCAGTGTACTTCGCTTCATTCCGCTTGTGAAGAGTGAGGCATAATTATACTAAGTTAATGGTATAAGAAGTCGCTGATCGTCGTTACGTGCCGCTTCTCCAGGGATTACATTTCCCAGGAGTTAGAGCGCTTAAGCATAGGTAACGGTAGCAGTCAGTGCAAAGGAGCGGACTCAAGAGAGGGGGCCCCAGTGGGCTTTATAGTGCAATCACTTCCCCTACAGGAGACCGTCTTGGACTAGCTTGTAAGGTCCAGGGGACATTGCGAACCTGTTCCATCTCTTCCAGTTCAGATAGGGGTACCCCGAATTTAGAAAATCAGGCAGTAAGGGATTAAGTTATTAGTTAAACAAAATAAAAATAGATTCAGGGTTGTTTGCCAGGGATGCATCAGTAACGATCCCGAGTAAAATGTAAAGTATGACCCAAATTGGCATGGACCAGTATATGTGACTTTTTCGTATAAGTGTACTTTGCAGTTTCATCACGCAGAAGCCACAGCGGTGTTGGTTAAAGATCGCCGCCTCCATCTCTGCTGGTATAATTTCAGGTGAGTATGAACTTTGACTGAAATGATGGCTGACAATTTGAGTGACATGATCAGTAACTTGATCAGTCCAGATAAAGATTTTGAGACGAAAGATAGCAAACGCTGTAAGCAGCTCTGCTCTGAAGCCCTGACGTCAAAGAAATTTGAAGGAATTATTAAGGAAATGGGCAGTAAAGGTTTTAATTCCAACTGGAAAGTTAATCAGCAACAACTGACTGGCTACAAACAAAGAGAGAACCAGAAAAATTCAAATTTCTAGCAGTTTGTACTTATTCGTGGATTTGTAAAATGGGTGGGGTACCATTAACCCCTGATGGACAAATCCCAGAAGTAACTGAGATATGCAATTGGGTAACTAAAAATGAGGTTGTTGAAAAAGCAGACAGCGCCATGAATTGCAAGCCATTGTATGTTTTATTGGATCACAAGCTCTCTTCTCAGTCTGTTCAAGTGGTTGCCGCTTTAGGCACCGCCCCTGAGACTGGGGACCAGACTGATGCATGCAGGTTACTGAATGACAGAGTGTGTTTAAATTGTGGTCAGCAGGGCCATGTTGCACGTAACTGTAACAGTGAACCCATAATGTGGCAAAATTGTGGCAAATCAGGGCACCTGGCTAAATTCTGTAAACGAAACAAAGTAAAAAGAAAGAAATAAAGAAGAGATTTACACTCTCTTATCTGCCCCCTCCCATCCTGCGCTCTGTTCTCAGAGCAGGTGCAGATAGTCAATGACACAGACTGAGAATCAGACTGAGGGAATTTAAACAGAGGTGCACAGATTGAAAATAATGAAATAGTAATAGTAAGTTCATTAAATTGAAGTCTTAAGGAATTCCTTTTAAAAGGAAAGATCTATGATAATTTTAAAATAAACTATGGTTAAAAGAATACCGACATAACTATAAAATGTGAATGGCAGTAACTATATAATTAGAGACATAGAGGGTTTAAATGATAAAAATGTATAATAAATGTTACTGTTCCTATGATTCGTGAAAAATTCTGATAAAGTTTATTTGACTGGATGTTGGTAAAAACACCGTAGGAGAATTGGTGTTAATAGCTAAAAAAAAAAAAAACCCTAGAAGCTGATGTTTTGGTTTCAAGAGATAAGCTCATGCAGAGCTGTAATGAAACAATTCGCTTATCTGAATCTGCCCCACCATGTCATTTCTGGTGCTGTGGCTAAAATTGGAAGAGTAACTCAGACTCAATTTAGATGTTTGAAGTTTAAATTTATTGTTTGGGCAAAAGACAAATATAAAATTATGGTTATTTGAAAACGCAATTATGGCAAAAGATAGAGTTAAAAGGAAAATGTCTGTCGCTTATTTGAAAACAATTTTAATTTCTAGCCAGGTCTTACGCTGAGATAGTGTGAAGTCTGATGTTTATTGGAAGATAAATGTGATCTCTAGCCAAGTCTTATGCTGTGCTAGATTGACAAGTTAAAAGTTTATGAAAATGCAGTACCAGTACTGAATACATAGAAGTCTCTCTCTTTCGAAACCAGCTCAAGGCTGATATCTGAGCCTGTGCCACAGATGATAGAAGATATTGATGAGTAAAAGCACATGGCATCACTTGAAAATAATAAGACATGTTTTAGGGAAAACAGTGTTTAAAAAGGTATGAGATGAATTTCACATTGAAGTTAAAGTCTTAGAAGAATGTTAAAAAGGTTAGACGAGAGAGAGACTGCTTGTGGATGCAGGGAGGGTGCAATTTGTTATCGCCCTGCTAAAGCTGAAACAAAACAAAGAAATGATATCAGAACCAAAACAATCCAGCTGACTTTTGTAGAGACAAATTAATAATGAGCAGACGTAAAAGCTCAGTTTAAATAATAATTTGAGTAAACACTAAAAGTAAAATTTGCGAATGAGCAATTAATGTTTAATGTGTGTGTGGGTGTGACTGCACTTTATGTTGTATGTGTTCCTAGAACTGTTCTGTCCTAATTGGGTGTCATTAACCTCTGGAATAAGTATTTGACCATTACAGATGGGTTAAGGTAAACGACAACCTTTAGAGAAACTGATAATTTTGAAGGAATCTGGTGAAAAGATGATCCAGAACACGGGACGAGCTTTAAATGGATTGTTATCCAGCTCTGTCTGTTATGACGACTTTTGTCATTTATGATGTTGATTTGAATTACTCTCTGGATTAGTTCAAGTGGAATTATAAAGTTAAAGATTGCCGTCCATCATGGGTTAAAACCATTGTCTAAATTCAACTGAGGGCTTAAATTTAAATAATGTCAATTGATTAAAAATGGTAAGCGTAAATGTTATAGACTTGACGGCAGAGACAAAGTGACAAATTGGCTGAAGTCACTATCTAAATTATCCAGAGACCCCCTCAAAATTCTGAAAGGCCGGAGGGCGACCAAAGAGATAACTTCTAAAAATGAAAAGTTTTATTTGTACTTTATTTTAATTTTTAATGATATTTTTATTTATATAGAGAACCACAATTAATGTTAAAGAAGCAAGTGACTTTAAGTCTTTCTGTGTCACTGGGATTGAGATAAGAGGAATATAATATTTTGGTTTCTGCAGAGCAGTAGAGATAAGAAACCATAATGACGATATTGTGTGGCATCTGCAGATTGATAGAAGAATAATGAGAAATAGCCCAAAGATTAATGTTGTGAAATAGAATTTAGGAACACCCGTAAAGAGTTAATATAGAGATAAATGAGTGATATGGATGAACAAATCATTCTAAAACAGTTTTAAGAAAATTGATGATGACTTATAGTCCAAATTTAAAGTAATATGGGAAATGATGAAATCTGTAAGTTCTTTGTAAAGTTATGACACGTTTGGGTGTAAGTGGCAAGATAAGGCTAGTGAGGATTTGATGAAGTATCACTACCAAGTGACATGAATTAAGAGGTTTAAGATTTTGGTCATTTGGAGCTTACACCTGAAGAGTTTTAATGAACAAGACATTGAGAATAAAAGAAAAATTAAAAAAGGGTACTTTAATGAAAACCCTGATGAATGATTTATGTTTTACTAATAACATGGTGATTAATAATTTGGTTTTTGGGATGATAAAGATGAGTGAACAAACTTATTGAATGGAATACGAATTGATAATTAAGTCATTTTGATGAAAAGGTTTTAACATTAACTATTTTCTTTTTATGGATAAGTTCATCAACAGTTATGTGGGCTATGAGGGGAGAAAATGAGTCTGTTGGAAAAAGTAAATTTAGCAAAAGGGGTCTTGAGTAAAAATTAGGAACAAGTTTATGTTTTAAGTGGAAATAATGAGATGGATGATATGAATGTTTTCTTTTATTTTCTATTCTTTTGATGTGGCGCATGCTATATAAGACTGAATGCAATTGGATGGACTATTCTGTTGTTTGTTTTTATTTATTTACTTTTTATTTTTTATTTCAGGCCACTATTGAGTTTTATACCTGAAAAGGTATTGAAAAAAGTAATTACAATCCTATTTTTAATTGGAAATTAGGAACCAGCCTAAATTGGTAGACCATTAATACCCCCACTTTGGCCTCAGTAGAAACTTAAAGGGTGGGTTCTAAAATCCACTGCCTCTCCAATATAATTGTATATATATATCTTAATTAAATTTATAATCAAAGACTCAGTCAATATTTATCTTTCTATATTATTATCATGAATGGAATGATCCTCCCTAGGTATGATTTTGTTTCTTCCTTTATATTTTCTAAAGTTTGTATTTGCTCTCTGAGTGGTGACTGAGGGTCTGTCCTAGGCGTGTGTGATGTCTCACGAGAACACTCGTATCAGGAAAACTGTGTGATCAGGAACTATTATTAACCTGTCTCTGATGTTTTTACTCATTTGAAAGCAGACCCGGGGCTCTGCTGACTCTTGAATGCACTTTCCAAAAAAGCTCCAGAGAATATCGGATCCTGTTGAGGGTCAAAGATCTTAAGCGATGACCAATGAGCATGAGGTGATTCCCCGATGACGGGTAAGCTCTTCTTTTGGCCAGCGGAGGACAACCTAAGCCAATGGGGGTCACCGCCATTGGGGTTTTTATGTGAGGTGTGTATGAGAGGTGAGGCAGATGTCTGTGAGGCCAGCAGCATCACTGTGGGGAGGGGAAGCTGTGTTTCGTAGGGGCCAAGGTCAAGACTGGACACAGCAGCCCCTGCCCTAATATTGGCCCCTCTATACCGCTCACCAAATACCGCATAATTGAGAGCCAGGAAACACCTTAAAGATTGGCATTCGAGGGTCAGCTGAGATCATTCTGGTCACTTTAACCTTGCAAATTTCAGTCATGTGTTCAGATTTTAGAAGCATCACACACCTCAGCAAGGAAATGCAGCAACAGTGAGTGCTCGTTTAGCCCGGCTTCCAGAGATTAAATATGGATTTGTCTTTCATTTTATTTTATTTTATTTCATATTTCCTTTTACTGAAACCTTAAAGAATTGTATGAATACTATTGTACTATATTGTCTGTTCCCCTCTCAATGAGAGAAAGCACGTTATCAGTATGTTGATCAGGAGTTTTGAGAAAAGAAGAACATTGGGGCCCTGTTTGTGAGTGGAAGGGGTAAAGAGCCTCAAAACGGGGACTGGTCTTTTTAGTGGCCAGCATGTCCGTGATGAGGTGAAGAGACAAATGTGACCCGTTGGGGAAGCATGCGTCACCACTTGACCTTCCGTAGTGACCTCACTGGTAGACCAGATGTGCGGTATGGGACCACTCATTGGTCTAAAAGGGGGGAACTGAAGCAGCAGGTGAAGCGGCAGGTCAGATACCTGTCTCTTCTTTTATACACATATCCTTTTCAATTATTCTTTTTATTATATCCATAACCTGAATAATCAAGGATAATCAAAATAAATATCTCTTTCTCTGCTTTCATATGTAATCTAGAGATGATTGTAATTCTGATTTCATACCTTTATATATTTAGTTTGAGGATGATTTTGTAGTATTAAAACTAGTCTCCCCAGATGCTCTGGGTTGACCTCCATGCATGGCTCCCTCTCGCGATAGTTATGACGGAGTCGTTGTTTGGGTATTGAGTGTTCTCTAGATAAGCATAATCATAATCCCCTGACATTAATTAGAGTGTGATGCCCTAGTGCTTGTATGTGTGTGTGTGTCTTTACAAGTTCTGTGCAGGTTTGTTGGAGCTATCTGATCGGGGCCTGACCCCCTCCCGACAGGCAGGCGCCCTTTACGACGTCCGAGGCCAATCTCACCCTCCTGGATAGGATGTTGTGACGAGCATCCCGACTAAACTACGCCATTCCGGCATATCTATAGATGTGTGACAAATGTTTAGACTTTTAGGTCTCCGTAGCGAATTAAGGCTTAGGCCATCTGTTATTGTTGATGTAATCAATGTCCTTGTAACCAGTATAACTGGTGGGGCAAAATTCTCTGCGAGTTAGAGTCTGGCCTGCGATTCCACTAGACTCTGACGCTGGCTTCTGCTGATGAAACTGCAAACTATTCTTCAGTAAATTTCTTTAATTAATCTAACTCTTGACTCCTGGTCTTCATTCAACATATCTGGTCTCTGGGTCTAAAACTGTGTCCCCAACAAAGGTTTTAACATAAGCTCTACATTTTGGCAAATGGTTCTCGTTACCAATGTCAATACCATAGCAAAAATATTGGAACTATTTTATGTTTTGTTGAACTATTTGAAAACAAAAATATCAGTCAAAGTCAATGAACAACAAAACACATTACACAATATAATTTGCATATTTACAATTAATGCATCATTACTTGGCACTTTTTGAGATAACATTTTTAAATTTCAGTATCAGTATATTTCAGTAACTTGGTACCAAAGTATCAGTACTTTTTACAACAATCAGAACTAAATAAATCAGGCTGTGCAACTGCTGTGGGTTGCTATGCTGAGTCCGACCCTTGCCTCATAGCTAACGCATTTAGCAAGATACTAAATTTAGTTTAACATGGTTAGGTGGTTAATAACTGCTGCAAGTGCATGTATTTGCACTTGCATCAGTTATTAACCGCCTAACCAAGACTAAAGAATCATTTAAAATACTAATCGTGTGTCAAAACTCAGCACTTTCTGCTTCTAACATTAAAGGGATAGTTCTCCCAAAAGTTAAAATTGTCATTTACTCACCCTCATGTTGTTCCAATCCTGTAGGAGTCGTTTTCTCCTGTTGAACACAAAAGAAGGTATTTTGAAGAATATGGGTAACCAAACACCATCGACTTCCATAGTGGACATTCTTCAAAATATCTTTTGCGTTTAGCAGAAGAAAGAAATTTATACAAGTTTGAATTTCAACTTGAGGGTGAGTAAATGACAGATTTTTCTTTTTTTTTTGGGAGAACCATCTCTGTTTTTATCCAGTGATAAACTCTTCTCTCGGCTAAAGAAAAACCCAAGGACAAAAAAAAAAAAAAGTTATTTTCCAGTTCCTTTATGATGCATTTCCCAGGACTGGAAAATTAGTCATCAACTTTCCAGGTTTTCAAGGACACGTGGAAACCCTGCAGGGACCTTCTTGCTATGAGGTGACGGTGCTACATATACACACACAAAATTGTGCATTAACACTGGAAAAGGCATGATCAAATTAAAACCAATTGTAGGAATTCCATATAGAATCATTGAGGTGCTTTTAACTCAAAAGCCAAATTAAATGTCATTAACCACACTGTATTCAGTTTTTGAGAGCATTTAATATGAACTGCTTAAATACTGTGAAAAACATTAATAAACAGACAACTGTACAATATTGTACAAACCTTTATAAGTACATTGTTCAACATTTGATCTTCAAACATAGCTTACGCTGCGCCATTTAAATGTTTGTTAGTTTTCATGTAGTTCCGGCAAAATATGAATTCTGATTTCGATTAAGTAATGTACCAAACGCTTTCCTAACAAAAGTCTTCCTTTCCAAATAAAAAACTACAAAGAAAGGTTCTTTGAACTTGAGACAACCAGACCAATCTCATGGTTTTTAAAGTCTAAAGGCTTTTCTTAATTAGAAAAATATATCCAAGCCATTAAAATCAGTGCTCTCAATGGCAGTCTGGCCCATCCCTGATTGCATATATTCATCAAACGTCAATATGGAGTCATTAGTAGTAGAAGGATAGGTTAAAGTTGCTCCTGGAACCACAGGTGCTACTGAAGAATTTTGCTGTGCGCTTCCAATTGTTTTCTCGCTATTCTGGCCATTGTTCAACAGCTCCAGGAGACCCGTGCTGTCAGGTGAGAGGTTACTGGCGGTAGTCGCAGGTGACAAAAGCTCAGCAAAGAACTGGTCATATGCCGGGCTGTCATAAGCAGGGGTACTAGAGGTGACAGAATTGGGTGACGAGAGGGCCGTGCTGTCTGGTTTGGGTGCAGCTTCTACTTGGCTTCCCAGAAGCTGGTTTAGCTTGGCCAGTTTCTTTTTCTTGGCCTTGAGCTTTTTCATTAGCTTTAGCCTGAGGGCATCTGTAATGTTAATGGGCTGCTGGTCTGCTGAAAGGCTTGGAGTTTTCTTAACAGGCAGACACATGCCACCAGGAAGAGTGACTGATTTGTGTTGAGGCGCTACAGCAGGATTCATACCACTTGAATTTGCCGGTTTCTTGGTTATGAAGCCACCAAACATGTCGGCCGGCTTTGCTGGTAGAGCTTCATTGTCACATTTCAGAATGGGTTTGGGTTTTGGAGCAGGAGGAGGAAGTCTCACTGGTGTAGAGTGGAAGGATGGATGCCGCTGAAGTAATGAGGACAAAAGTGGTGAAGGTGCATGTACTTTTGTAGCCTCTGATGATTTCACCACAACTGGATTGGCCACAGTAAGTACTTCCTTCAAACCAGAACTCTGAGGGTTTGAAGGTTGACAACTGGACTTAGAGGTACAAGACAAACTAGATGCTACTGGAAGACTAGGGAGAATGGCCGGCATGACAGCTGGGCTCTGGGGAATCGGAAGATCGTCAGTGGCTCCGTTCACATCAACAAGAGTTAGGGTCACAATGTCTGTGTGCGACAGACCCTCAAATGTGTCCAGTAATGTGGTGCTGCCAATGGATGCATCCAGAGTGCTGGCAGCAGAGTCTCCCAGAGTGAGCGCGCTGATGACACACGTGTCATCGGCCACAGAGTCTGACAGTTTGTCCGAGTGTTTATCATCGACATGTGTGACCGCTGAGGGAGCTGTCACTGAGCAAACCTCTGAAGCTTCATCTTTAGCAGAGTCTGCCTCCCAGAAAACAATGTGAATTTCATTGGCAGGAAATGAAAACCTCTTGTGGGTGATGCAGTGAGGGTGTTTCAAATCGTCGAGTTCCAGCCATGAGCCTTTAAGAGAGAACACAGACATGTAAATTAACTAGGATTATATCCTGCCAAATCAAAAGGGGGCGGAAAAAAAACATGTCAGACAGGTCAGCAGTTTTTCCCTACACCAAACATTATTTGTAGTGTGCCTCCCATCCAATAATCGCTGATATAAAAAAAAGTCTCAGCTTTCAAATTCTGTTTATTTTATCACAAATTAAAAAAATAAATGGATTTTGGACATGACAGATCGCTGTAGGGCCTCAGTTCTCTTCCACATTAATACAAGTTATTAGGGCTGTGTATTGCCAAGAATCTGGCGATATAATACGTATCACGATACAGGGGTTACGATACGATATATTGTTATATATTGCAATATATATATATATTTTTTTAAAGAAAGATCTAATTTTAAAGAATAAAGAACAACCATATAGAGACAGAGCGTATTTAGGCCACTCCCACACCGGGGGGGAAAACAATCCAACGCTCTCCATTGACTTAGCATTGCGTGAGGCTGCATCCTTGTCATTTTGGACTTATAAAAAACAAAAAAAAACAATGTCTAAAAGCTGATATGTGACAAAGTGTACAGCAAACAAGCTAAAAAACACAGAAATAAGTTTTTATAAGCTGTCGACCCAAAAAAAACGAGAGTTTAAGGAGACAAAAGTGGATAAAGGCAGTAAAACGTGACGCTTCAGCAGGAATGGGTAAATTATGGGATCCTGACACTCAGTATGCCTCAGTATACCTATGTGTGCAGTAAATATGTTGTCACTGTTAAGTCAAATATCAGTTTTATATATATTTCCTGTCGCTGATTACGTTCCCCTCTAGTGGGTGTAGTTCTCAGTGTAATATAACGTGTCTCAATGGCCTGTATCCACTTTTTTGTCCTTAAACGCTTGTTTTTTGGGTCAATAGCTTATAAAAACGTCTGGGTTTTTGGTTATGGGTTTTGCTTAGCTTGTTTGCTGTACACTTTGTCACATATCAGCTTTTAGACATTGTTCTGTTTTTTGTTACAAGTCCGAAATGACAAGGATGCCGCTTCACGCAATGCAAAGCCAATGGAGAGCGTTCGATTGTTTCCCCCCCCGGTGGGCGTGGTCTTCAGATTATGACGCGTGTCGCTCTGTCTCTATGCATAACCTGACAAGTAACATTATCATTTATATCACTAAATCACTATTTTCTGCAATCTAAGTAAAGGCAAATAGAAAAGTGACCGCAGGATTCTTTATGTGTACCGTTACCGTATATGTTTCAAAGGTTCACACTTCACAGTATAGCAATTTTTAATTTCTAGACTATTTAACAACAGAAAGTGCATAGTCCATTCCATGACTGTTTGTTTTATATTTAATACTGTAAAGCTATTTGCTTTAAAGCAGTCTATTGTATAAAGTGCTATTTAAAGTACTGAACTGCAGAGCTGGTGCATCAATGTCCACATCACTATGATCAGATGCTTTTGTTCTGCTGCCACAGCTGTCAATTTTGTTGTGTTTATTTTGTTACCGAGAGGAAAACGTGCTGAACGTATTCTATCGAAACGCTTCTCAGCAGCATGGATGACGTTGGGGTGTTAAGCGAGCTCTCAGATTCAATGCGTTTCCCCGAGTATTGGATTTTAACTTGGCCTATTTTGCAAACAAAATGACTTGTCGATTTTCTTAGTGGCTTCTTTATAGCTGAAGCCAAAACGAGTCCACACTTCAGCTCTATATACCGCGGGAGCGGAATAATTCTATCGTCTTGTGAGCTGGGTTTGCTAATGCAAACACTAGCGATGCACAGACCTTCACATTGCGCTTCTCTGGCTCTGCGTCAGTTATGTTCTGAGATAACACTGCCATCTAGTGGTTGGGTTTTATACAGTCTGTGGTTTAAACCGAATAAAGCAACGAATCTTGGATGTAAATAAATAAATATATAAATATCGATAGTGTTTTTGAAAAGCGATACAGTATCGCCAAACAATATTGTGATATTCACGTGTATCGATATTTTCTTACACCCCGACAAGCTATAGTACAAAAAAAACATACATGAACATCAGAAAGTATGTTGAAAGATACAGTACAACTTACTAAAATGTATCATGTCATGTAATCGCTCAAGAAGTGTTTCAACTACTGAAAGTTGTCAATAAAACAGCTTATGAAAAATGTCACAACTGCATTTACCTCAGAAAAGTTATCCAATGTTCACAGTTCGTTAGTTAGCTATAAAAAAAACACTAGAGAGGAACTTATTTACTATTAATTATACATGCATGTTTAAATAAATTTGCCATGGAGACAAGTGTATATGAAAGCTACCTTGAGTGGAACCGAGTTACATACAAACATTTCAGTTGAGTGTAATTATTATATCTGAAAATAAGAAAGTGTAACGCCTCTCGCTGCTTGTGCTTCGTCCAACGTCATCGTCGCGCAAGTTGCGCTTTTTTCGAAGTTGAATGCGGAAGGCGGTCCGCCGGAAGCTAGATATTTTACTTTATAAAGTTTTAAATATGGATATTTTTCTTACACAAACCCATCGATTCGCTTCAGAAGGCCTTTATTAACCCCCCCGAGCTGTGTGGATTATTTTTTACAGTCTCCAGTGTCACATGATCCTTCAGAAATCATTATAATATGCTGATTTGCTGCTCAAGACTAGCCTGGCTCCGCCCTCCTACGTACTTCCGCTCAATTTTCATTTTCCTTCAGTACTACGTCTGGGACTGCGGTGTATGCTTAGGTTTTCCCCCGAACAATTTTTTACCGGTCCAATCAGCGAACAGAGGGAGTGGCTGAGAGCGATGACGTTGATGTCGTGCGCTAGTTTGAGTTGTAGTTCAGTAATGGCGGCGGTGAAAGATGCGAGTGTGTGGCAGCGCTGACGAATGTCCAGAAGTTAAAAGTGTGGCGAGGTGGACGAGTGAGCGACACCGGTGTGCGTGATTGAGACACACCGATCTCGAGGGAGCACGGAGGCATATAAGGACGAGCGACACCGGTGAAGGACGAGAGAGGACCAGGCCTGGATTTTAAGATGGGTTTTGTTATGTTTGTGCGCGGCAGTCATCCGTGAGGGGCTGCCGCTTTTACTTTCATTTTGTGTTTATTATTTGATTAAAAGTTGTTAAACGTTCGCCGGTTCCCGCCTCCTTCTTCCCTGAACAAACGAACTCCCGTTACACGGAGCAAGAACAATCACTGCTGTACTGCTGATGTTGTGGTCCGGGAAAAGTCTTTTCCAGCTCGCTCCGTTAGTGGTGAAGGAGTTGCTGAAGCCGTCCGTCTCCCACCACCCGCGAGAAAAACCCAGGCTGAATTATCGACTTTTGACAAACACCAAGGTCGTGTGGTAATGTAATTGCTGTCCGAATCCACATCTCTGATTTTTAAAGAATATATCACTTCAAAACTCACTGTTTATATCCTTTATAGACCCTTTCAGAGCACCGTGCGGTTGCGTGAGCTGTAATTTGCATTTCTAGACTTGTATTTCTTTAAATACTGGCAAGTGTTTACAAGAGCAAAATATTTCACCACCGCTCAAAAAATAAAAGAAGAAAAGCACGTAAACATTTGAATTGGGCTGTTATTCAAGGCAGCATTTATTCTTATCATACCAAGCAAATGACATTTTATTGACAGCATACAATCATGTTATGATTGCACGAGATATGCACCACGAGAGCAGCGCGTTCAGATCACAAAACTCTCCTCTCCACCGTGAATAAATAACAATCCGAATGTACTAATGCACGAGGTTTTATCACTGACACTGAGTTGGTGTGCTCCGTTAATGTGAGAATCAAAGGCGAACGGCGCGTGACATACGTCACGACCAAACGTTAGCGATTGGTTAGGCAGATTCAGAGTGACTCTTGGCAGATCCAATAGTTTTAAACTTCAACAGAGAACCCACCTTCAAGGAAGTAAACGCTTGTCAATGGAGAGTGGCCAGACTCTATGTACAAATGAAATGTACGAGAGTCTGGTAAAACCAGGCTAGCTCAAGACATTATCAATGTTTAAATTAGTTGTGCAGTTGTATATTTTTTGTGGAAATTGTGGATGTTTTGTTTGATATATTTGTTTCAGGATTCTTTGAAAAGAAAGTTCAGTTCAGCCTTTCATTACAGTATAAATACTTTGTAATAGTATAAATGGAAAAATATGTTGAATGGTAGTGCAGCTAATGAGGTAGATCAGCTAATGAACTCACAGAATCAAACTGGAGACTCACCATTGCTCTGACGGATCCACGAGACAAAGTGCTGAAGATGCTTATTGTACTGGATAACAGTGCTAACGTTGTAGTGCACGTCCTGGAACTCAAACGAGAATTTAGAGATGTCTTTCCTGGGCAAGCCCTCCACAAAATGCAGAGCAAACACAGGGGACAATCTGCAAAAAAAAACATTAACAGAAAAAGGATTATCAATCAGCCACAAAGACCAACAGACTTTCAAATATTCAATTGTGATTATCAGGGAAAAAAGAAACGAGGACATTTGTAGTTATTCCAACTCTTGCCTTTCAAGCACCATTTTCCTCCTCTGGTTTTTACGGTTGCAGTTACTGCACTGAGTGCGGTGAATGGCTTTTAGTGGGTGCCAATCATTCAGAATCTGAGTGAATGTTGTAAGAGTCTTCTCAACACTGCAAGACAAAAGGAGGGTTGTGTTACATGTGCGTGTTTGAAAAAACAATTATCTACTAAATCAACAGCCGTTTAAAAAAATAAAAATAAAAACACCAAATACAAATTATTTTATATTAAAAGGCTAAATCCTTACCTTTCGCTTACAGTATAATTACAAGAAGTGCATTTAAATTCCCAACGGACAGTGTGCTGGAAAAGATCCTGAGCCCACTTGTCTGACCGTAGAAGGAGAGGGAGCGCAAACACAGGTGTTTCCTGCTGACCTGCATGACAGACAGACCGATTATCACTCAATACAAATGCCAAGCAACACATTGAAATAAAATTGTTTTATGTTTAATGTTTTTACCAATTTCACACTTCAGTGTAGGCTGAAGGAGTTTGAAGAGTGACAGACGGAGTGCAGACAGCCGTCGCTCTGCCTCATCCAGGACATCTGCAGGGACTCTGGTTACCTTATCTGCCAAGAGAAAAACAGGCAAGCTCTTAAATATTAACATTAACAAACAAAAAAACAATTTCATTTAAAATTATAGTTTATTAATATATGAGAACAAAAATCATTTCAATTACTTTATAAATAACATTTATATAACAACTTAAAGTGCCCCATTATGCTTTTTCAAATATTACATTTCATGCTGTGTGTAATAGTTATTTGTGAATGTAAAAGTTCTGCAAAGTTTTAAAGATCAAAGTGCACAACAAATAAAGTTATTGTCTCCTAAAAGAAAGAATCAACTCTGAACAGCCAAAACATGTCATCAGCAACTCCAGTGCCAAAGGTTTGCAAGCCCGCGCTGGAATAGTTACAGTAAAACCGAGGCCATCGTTACTGTTCGTATCACTCCCTGATAAATCAGACATGGTAATGGATGTTTTGTTTACAATACGCACTGTAAGGAGTCGACCAATCACAACAGACTAGGCCGCCTGACCAATCAGAGCAGAGTAGGCTCTTGAAAAGGAGAGGTTTAGGGACTGAATCGGTGGTAAATCTATTGTAGGAGACCCCCCAAACAAAATTAGGAACCTTTAAAATAGCATAAAAGGGGCACTTTAAATATAGAAGTAGCATTTTTTTCTATAAATTAATTATAAATAGTAGGGGTGGGCGATATACCGGTAGAAATTTGTCAACCGGTAGAGGATTATTATCTCTCTATCGCCGTTATGCTCACATGATGGTGCTGTGCCGTGGCATCACAAAAGCTTAACATTTGAAAGTTCTCGTAAACAAGGTTGTTTATGTCTTAAGTGAATGTAAACAGTTGAGAAAGAAAATGCATGTGTATCAGTCTATAGTATCAGTCAGTATATTAGATCTGTATTCGGGATTAAAGTGACAGCAGCATAATATACCTGCTGCAGTCTGTGTCATTAATTAAAAATCTCTTAACTTTATAAAAAATAAATGTAGATTTAATTTACACAGTGAAGACTACATTTGATTATACACAGATCAGGCATATCATTATGATTATGAGGTGAAGTGAATAACATTGATTATCTCTTCATCACAGCACCTGTTAGTGGGTGGGATATAATTAGGCAGCACAGAACATTGTCCTCAAAGTTGATATGGAAAAATGGGCAAGCATAAGGATTTGAGCGAGTTTGACAAGGGCCAAATTGTAATGGCTAGACAACTGGGTCAGAGCATCTCCAAAACTGCAGCTCTTGTGGGGTGTTCCTGGTCTGCAGTGATCAGTATCTGTCAAAAGTGGCCCAAGGAAGGAACAGTGGTGAACCAGCGACAGGGTCATGGGTGCATGGGGAGCAAAGGCTGGCCCGTGTGGTCCGATCAAACAGATGAATTACAGTAGCTCAAATTGCTCATGAAGTTAATGCTGGTTCTAATAGAAAGACACAGTGCATCGCAGTTTGTTGAGTATGGGATTAGCCGCAGACCAGCCAGGGTGCCCAATGCTGACCCCTGTCCACCGCCGAAAGCACCAACAGTGGGCACATGAGCATCAGAACTGGACCACGGAGCAATGGAAGAAAGCGGCCTGGTCTGATGAAACACGTTTTCTTTTACATCACGTTGATGTCCGGGTGCATGTGCAATGCTTACCTGGGGAACACCAGGATGCACAATGGGAAGAAGGCAAGCCGGCGGAGGCAGTGTGTGGCTTTGGGCAATGTTCTGTTGGGAAACCTTGGGTCCTGCCATCCATGTGGATGTTACTTTGACACATACCACCTGACCTACCTAAGCATTGTTGCAGACCATGTACACCCTTTCATGGAAACGGTATTCCCTGATGGCTGTGGCCTCTTTCAGAAGGATAATGCACCCTGCCACAAAGCAAAAAAAGGTTCAGGAATGGTTTGAGGAGAACCACAACGAGCTCTCCAGATCTCAATCCAATTGAGCATCTGTGGGATGTCCTGAACCAATAAGTCCGATCCATGGAGGCCCCACCTCACAACTTACAGGACTTAAAGGATCTGCTGCTAACATCTTGGTGTCAGATACCATAGAACAGTGGTTCCCAACCACGTTCCTGGAGGACCCCCAACAGTGCACATTTTGCATGTCTCCTCAATCAAACACACCTGATTCAGGTCATCAGCTCATTAGTAGCTACTCCAAGACCTGATGTGGGTGTGTCAGACAAAGGACACATCCAAAATGTGCACTGTTGGGGGTACTCCAGGAACGTGGTTGGGAACCACTGCCATAGAACAGTGGTTTTCAAACCTGTCCTGGAGGACCCCCAGCCCTGCACATTTTGTATGTCTCCCATATTTGACACACCCACTTCAGGTCTTGCAGTCTCTAATAATGAGCTCATGAGTTGAATCAGGTGTGTTAGATGAGGGAGACATACAAAATGTGCAGTGCTGGGGGTCCTCCAGGACAGGTTTGAAAACCCCTGCCATAGAACACCTTCAGGGGTCTAGTGGAGTCCATACCTCGACGAGTCAGAGCTGTTTTGGCAGCAAAAGGGGGACCAACACAATATTAGGTCATAATGTTATGCCTGATCGGTGTATGTAGTAGCTATTACTTCTAGTCCTTTAAGTTTTACAGGTAGGTCAATTTCATTTTTGTGTATTCGGTCCATTGTAGCATTTTGTCCTATTGTAATAAGTTTCTTTGTTCTTATTTTATTAGGCTAGTAATAGGTTGCAATATTGAAATTGGTGACGAAAATTACTACATTTCGATGGTATAATTTTTTTTTATCAAAATCAAAAATAACTATCATTATTTATATTGTTATCATGAAAAAACATTACTCATATCGTGAGATTTTAGTCATATCGCCCACCCCGAATAAATAATATCTATTTATAACCAAGATCATGTGTTAATATATATTATGAATACATGTAAATCATTTTAATTTGTAATATATGTACTTACATAACATTATACAAATACTATATGTGGTAACACAAGGTCACTTTAGTTAATTTTTTCTTCCTTTTACCTTCACACTGTTGCTCCTTGGCTTTTAGATATGCACATGTCTTATCATATGTAGAGCAAAGGTTCCAGACAGCAGAGTTGCTGCAAGGTGCTGATGTCAACTGGTCTATTAGCTTAACATTCTGACATGGAGTCTCTCTGATGGTCTTGCAGTTCACGAGCATCGCCAACAACGAATCCAACCAACACAGGTTGTCCTCATTTTTCCAGAAGAGATGAGGTTGCACAGGAACCAGCTCTGGTGATTCCATATCTACATCCATTTCAAAGATCTCCTCAACCTCATCTTGAGTACTAGATACACAAACATCCTTCTTGTCACACAAATCTAAATCCTCGTGGGTAGCAGCAGGTATCTCTTTAGGGTGTTGTTCCTCAGTGCCCTTAATAGAGACAGTCTTTTCAAATATTGATTGTTCACCAGCCAGCATTTGTCTTTTA
The DNA here is from genome assembly GCF_949357685.1 of Gobio gobio. Lineage (NCBI taxonomy): Eukaryota > Metazoa > Chordata > Actinopteri > Cypriniformes > Gobionidae > Gobio > Gobio gobio. The sequence continues at coordinate 33,735,917 of NC_137118.1, read as the reverse complement.
ACGGCATCCTTTGGAAGGGTGCCTTCATTGACATCAGCACCACATGGCTCAGACAAAACGTCTAGTTTCTCCTCTCTAAATCGCTTTGAAGGGGAGGATGCATCATCAACATCGGACAGGGAAGACATTTTTCTCTTGCATCCATCTTTAGACAAACCAGCACGCACATCTTCCAGAGATCTACTAACCAATGGGTAAAGGCACTGCAGAGTGACAGAAAAACACACCACAGATGTAAATGACCATTTTACTGGCCAATAAGTCTTTAAAATGAGTCACAACAAGGGCTGCACGATTAATCTAAATGAAACCCGATATGATTTGTTATGTGCAGCTTGTCAGTGACGCACGGCTCGTGATCAGTAGAAGATGCTGCTCCATCTGAAAGCCAAAGGGTGCTCTCAGGCAGCAACTCCAAACATGCACCGCAGAAGTACGATAATGCACATCGTTCCAGGAAATTCCTATGGACATCTTACTATTGCTTTAGCTGAATAAATAGAAGATTGAAACTTTTTGATTGATTAAACATGACTAATAAACACATATACGACTTCACATAGCCTTCACAATGCTAATCACATAGCCTTTATCAATGAATAGAATGCTATGAAAAAATATGCTGTGCGCCTTTGTGTCAGAAGCCACATCATCTCACAGAAGAATGCTCAACGGTCATTATGAAGTGAGTTTGGAGTAAAAACATGTTATTAAATGTTGTCTTTTGCTGGACAAGAGGTTCATAAATGCTTTTCATGTTTGGAAAGATGTTTGAGGGGGGTTTTGCGTTTAAAAATGCACATTATAAGCAACTCAAACTCACAGTGCTTTCAGATGGAGCAGCATTTACTACTTATCACAGAGCCGTGCTTCACTGAGCAGCTGCGCATATATAGCCTATATAATTTTTCTTTTTTTAAACAGTCTTGGCGATTTCATAATCGCACTAAGCCAAATCAGTTTAAGCGTGATTTTGGGTTAATTGTAATTAAATGTGCAGCCTTAGTCACAAGCATCTAATATAACAAATATCATATTACCAAAAAACAAACAGTTGGTGAATAACACAAAACTTGTCAATAACATGCTCAGCATCTCATACTAAAATCAAAAGGACAAAATTATATTTTGCAGTAAATAAAGCCTAATTTTAGAACAGTACTTTTTTTTCCAACGTAAAATTATACTTGTAAAACTCAAAATAGACATTCATGACAAATAATTGTGCCTCTCACTGTAATGCAATTTCTTACTGTAATACACACAAGCTTTTTACTTATTTTTTTGAGTCACGATTTTCAGTAGCAATTCTCATATTATTGAACCTCTATTTTTTTCTAAATTAAAATCAGCATAAATAAAACGGTAAAACAAACTAACTTACTGTAAAATTACAATTACAATTTTTTGAATGTTTTTTTGAATGTGACACGATACAGCGAAGTGGCGACGAAGGGTGCTCTCTCATCGATCATGAAACGATTGATCGCATTCGGTTAATTCACGCCTGCACACTAGGTGGCGCAACCCAATATTTAGCTGATCGGCCTATCGTCTTTGACCACTGAGAAGAGTCACTTAAATCAGGAGTGTCCAAACTCGGTCCTGGAGGGCCACAGTCCTGCAGAGTTTAGCTCCAATTTGCCTCAACACACCTGCCTGAAAGTTTCTAGAATGCCTTGCAAGACCTTGATTAGCTGGTTCAGCTGTGTTTAATTGGGTTTGGAGCTAAACTTTGCAGGACAGTGGCCCTCCAGGATCAGGATTGGACACCCCAATGAACCACTAAGACATATGTGGCAGAACATTCGAAATGCTTTTAAAATATATTTCAACTCTCCTGCTGGGTGTTGATTGGCAGTATTAACATTCAAATTCTCAAAAGGCATCTTTCTTCCAGAACACTTTTCTTCGGTGTTTACACTGGTTTTTAAAACGGCTTTCCTATAAGCGCCACAAATCTTGTCCTTTTGTGCAACAGCAGTAGGGTTGGGTACCGAAACCCGGTGCCATATATATAACCGGTATGTACCGGACCGAATCTGAACGCAGATTTCGGTGCCACTTAAATTCAAACATGCTGGCACCGAGCCAGAGACAGACCTGCTCAGCGCTCGTCACATATCACAACAATTCAGTTTTCAACCACATAATGTTTATTTTAGGTTTCAGACATTTAAATGCCCATAAATACTAGCAAAAAACACACACTGATGTCTATGGAAGCAGCAAAAATAATCCTTTCAGACAGTTATAACTTGACTACGTGTTTTATTCATATCAGATACACATTATATAGTAACTATATAGTTTACTCTAATCTTCTCCCAGATCACCGGCCACTTACTTTCATGTATTTTGTGAGACGTGGATGAATATACGTGATGTAAATCCGACAGATCCGATTCTCTGAGGCGCAAACTAACACGGCACCGCCCATCGCACACTATAGATCAATTAACACACATTCACTCACACATATTTGAAAATCAGAATATCAGACAGTTCAAGACATATTTAGCAAGTTTGTGAATATTTTGACTAAAAAATTAAAAACGAAATAAACCCGATACAGCTGAGCTGTCATATAGCACTATTGTGGCAGCTGTGTGTCATGTGAGAAGCACGACGCATCGCCATGCAAACAATAAGGCGACGCATTCTACAATATTTAGCCAGAGAATATGGTCATATTTCTGCAAAATAAAGCTGAAGCTGGTTTGTAGCATACCAAGAATACAGACTACTGCTGTTATTACTGTAACTGTTATTTAGTGTTAAATTTGGCCTGTTGTAGTTGGGTTAGGTGGCTTTAGTTTTACTGTGAATTTGTTAAGTAAATTGTGTTTTGCATTTATTTATATTTATATATTGAATTATACTTTACACTTGTAATAAATTGTTTTTAAAAAAAAAAAAATCTATGAAAAGCCATTCTTAAAACTCATCCACTTGTTTTGTGGCTTTTTTTTTTTTAAAGTATCGGTTCAGGCACCGGTACCGTTTTAAAAGTATCGGTTTGACACCGGTATCGAGAAAAAAAAAAAAAAACGATACCCAACCCTAAACTGCAGTGGCACCAGACATGTGATCTAAAGCTCAAATTTATTCAGACGGTACGTTTCATTGCAAGAACCAAATCAACACAACTGGTTGAAATAAAAAACCTTGCTGTTGCGCCGCGATTAATCACACCCGGTGTGAATAGCTCCATAGGGATCTATTGTCTATAAGTTTCACAATGCAAATTTTTTTTTATGTTTTTCATTCAATAACAATCATGTTGTCTTTTTGATTTTAGGGTGAAATGACCCAAATATATTCTTGCCAGGTTTTGTGAGATTCATACACTTATTAAAATGTCAGTTCCTGATAAGCGAGGCATTTTTTGTTGTTGTTGTAGAAACTCAAGTGTTGATGGATAAAAGGCCTCACCACTGGATTTGTACAGAGCATAACAGTCTCCTCCAAGTTGAGAGCATAAAAGCGGAGGGTATTTGTCTGACCTTTTTCCAAGCACCAAGGACAGTTCCCAGGTGAGGCATTTCTGTCTTTACACTGTAAAAAAAACAAACACAGATGAGAAAAAAAAAATTCACAAAAGTTTAAAACAAATCAACAACACTCCTTACAGAAGATACAAAGCAATTATTGTACAGTACATAACTAAAGTGCTTTTATGACTATTCTTTCGCCTTTTACACAGATTTCCGTGTTGTTTCTTGTTTGAGGTGGGGCGTCAAATCAATATAATTGTCCATACAATATAGATATAAATTTGAAGGTGACAGTGGAGCTTTGCACGAGTGACAGAGGGAGAGAACTGAGCATAACTGACTTTTCCCAAATACCCCACCACCGCTGGGGTCGGAGCCCCTATACCAGTGCCTTTGCCGTTCATTTTCACACCACTGAAGTTTCCGTTCTTTGATGAATCCTGCTGCCATAAACTTGACATAACCGTGTCACCTGGCTCACCGCCTGAACACGCTGCAGTGAGAAAGAATATTTCATTTCTGAGACATCAACTGACCCATTCCAGGCTGATACACAAGCAAACATCGCAAACTACATCTGATTTTATTGAAGGAAACACGAGTGTATGCCAGTCAGTAAGAGAACAGCGGTTAAAGTCAAGATAGAACGGAAGTTGCTATCGCCTTGTCTTCCCTATTATGATGTATATCTGAGTGGCTTCTCAAACAAGAAAAATGTAAGGCAGGACTCGATTTTGTTCATCAGGAATTGATTGGATCATTGTGGTTTGCTATTGCTTCAATCTCATTTGAGTGACAGGTTGTCACGCCCTCGCGCAGAGAAGAGATTTGTTGCTATAAGGACAAGTTATTTTGATTAAAGATTAAAGGAATGGTTCACCCTAAAACGCAAATTCTGTCATAATTTACTCTCCCTCATGTTGTTCCAAACCTGTATGAGTTTCTTTCTTCTGCTGAACACAAATTATGATATTTTAAAGAACCTCAGTAACCAGACAGTTGATGGTCCCCATTGACTTCCATAGTAGGTAAAAAAAATACTATGGAAGTAAATGGGGAACATCAACTGTCTGGTTACTGACAGAATTTTAATTTTAGGGTGAACTATTCCTTTAAGGAACATGAACTTTAAAAAATAATGAATGTGGACGGGTAAATAATTTATAATAGAGACTGCAATATTCCATAAGTTATTCCATAATAACAAATTTTATCCCATTTTGATTTCACGGTGCCTAATTTTTAGCATAGTTTAGTTTCAAGGCTACTTTACAATCAGCGCGCGACTTGATTTCAGGCCAATCACAATTCAATATGCAAATGTATGCATGTTAACGACCAATCCAACTCAGAATGCTAATACATCATTGCTGTCGCTAAGGTTCTGAATGCTAAACGTTCCATCAGCGCAAGTAACTGTTATATTATAAGTTATCTAAAATGTCTTAAATTGATAAAAACAAGTTAGATAGCACAACAAAAACTGAAGTAATCTGCAAAATAAACGGTTTGGGCTAAACCAGTGGCGTAAGTGTAATACTTAATGTTAAAACCATAATGCTGAAGGAATACGTCAGTATGTTCAATTGGACAGGCAAACCAATCGATCTTGTGGCACTGTTTTCTTACTGACATTTGAGTTATGGTTCTGGATAAGCATAGCTATAATGTCGAATACACAAGACTCTTCCAATAACTGCCTAATTTAGATCAAAATACAAACACATAAAAAGTATTTAGATATTTACACATGGCTAATATCAAGCGCGGCGACAGTGAGCTGATATGACAAGCTGATCGCCAAATCTAAAAGATTGCATTCACAACAACAGATTTTCGAGACGCACATCATCTGCACCAACACATACCTCGAAACCGGATCGAATGTTGAGAATTTCCAAATAAGATTTCATACACGCATTAGGTAGTTCCAGCACGCCGGTAGGAGACATTTCAATGTGCATGCTCTCAGTCGTACGCTCAACGTACTACTTCCGGTTTTGCAGGAACAAGTAATAAAGTTTTTACAAAGTTTCTTTTACAGCACAAGAGCGCCATCATCTGGGTTGTCTGCGTGCATTATTGAACGATTGGAAATCCTGTCGAAATTAAATTAGGCAGCAGAAGGGATTCAATCAACAACATCAAAACACTAAAGCTTAGACTATAATTAACAGTAGAAAAACGCAAGTTGACAGGCAGATACGTGTTAATGAGATTGAAATTATTTTAGAATGTTGAATGTGTATATAAATATGCATAGAAATATGTGTAAATAAAGCGATATAGAATTTAAAGTTAATTTAAGCATTATTGCTACACAGTTTCTCTCTCAAACTTTATTTGTGCATGAACGAATGCAATTATTCAAACGAATGGAGAGAGCAAATACATAATACGTTAATAAATAAAAATACAGTTAAGATATAGGAAAGTGTATAAATTAATTTTAAAAGCAGCCGTTTTAGGGTTCAGTTTTCATAATTGGTGAACACTTTACAAGAAGGTTTCAATTTGTTAACATTAGCTAATGTATTAACTAACATAAACTAACAATGGTCAATACATTTATTACAGTATATTTATTAATCTTTGTTAATAAAAATACAGCTGTTTATTGTTTGTTCGTGTTAGTTCACAGTGCATTGTTAATAAATACAACTTTTAATTTTAATTATGCATTAGTAGCCTAAATGTTGAAATTAACATTAACAAATTTTAATAAATGCAGTGAAGTATCATTCTTAGTTCATGTTAACTAATGTAGTTAACTATGTTAACTAATGAAACCTTATTGTAAAGTGTTACCCATATTTGAAATAAAGACTTTAAAAACAAAGTAAGATCACATCGATATCATGATCATATGTTGTCGTGTTCACTTTAAAGTCTATTCAAAACCAGACAAAATAAGGGCAATGGAAAAATAAACGTTCTCTAAGAAAACGGGTGTGTTACGGAATGCATATTTATCATAAATAACATATATGTATCTGGTGACTTATTACCTGGATAAGAATTGTTTGGTAAATGCACTTTTTTTTATTTAAAAAAAAATTGTATGCCAATATTTTTATTAGCTTGACGATTAAATAAAATCGACCAGGAGTCGTTAGATTTCTATTTAGCCTACTGTGTTATATCAGTATTTAGTAAGTATCAGTATCAGTAAAGAGTAAAGAATATCAGTAAAGAAACTTTATAAACATTTCTGTCAAAATTAAAACTTTATTCTCTCTTATATTTTATATTATTTTTGATATTTCAAAAAAAGTATGCATGCCACAAAAACTAAGCATGCCAAAAATGAAAATAATGGAAAAAAATGTAAATATATTAGATCAGCATATAAATTAACATGACCGTATAATGCATATCTTATCGATAGTAGGCTACCCAAGTGTCAGTAACAGCGCCTGTGCTCAGTACAGCATATGCCTGTGCGTCTGTGAGCATGTGCTTGAGCGGCGACGCGCCTTATTGAGGAGTCGCAGGGCGCTACAGCTGCTCTCTTGTGAAACAATAGAAGGCTATATGGGCATCAATTCCCCATCAGGCTCCCTTGGCGGTTTATCTGCTGCTCCCCGTCCTGCACAATTCGAATTTGCATATTTCTCCCCGAGATTTATCCATTAACATGCATAGGCTTCGGTTCTTTCGTGTGCTTATGGTATGACATTAATTTGGTTTCTAAATTATGGCCTAGATAGAAATGCATATGTTAAGCTATTGCTGCCTTTTTCAGGGCAAACAATTATCAATGGTGTGGCGTTATGTCTGTGATAGATAGATAGATAGATAGATAGATAGATAGATAGATAGATAGATAGATAGATAGATAGATAGATAGATAGATAGATAGATAGATAGATAGATAGATAGATAGATAGATAGATAGATAGATAGATAGATAGATAGATAGATAGATAGATAGATAGATAGATAGATAGATAGATAGATAGATAGATAAAATAATAATTCTTGTGCACCACCATTGCTTTGCTTTGATTTCTACTCCATACTATCTATATTTGATCTGCTCAAATTACTACTGTAATTATGACATTTAGGTAAATATATAAGTGGTCGAACTAAATCTAAATGCTATGATATCGAGAATAATGTTTTGAGAGTGTTAATCGAACATTTGGAAAACAAAAATCTTTACCATTGTTTTGGAGTGCTGTCATTTAATTATTCAAATGAAAAACGAACTAACACTGCAGAATGCGCATATGACACTGTGTCATATGCAGTAAACGAAATTAATCAGCTTTTGATACTCAAAAACGAATCCCGCCGATTAAGCCACTTTAATAAATATAACTCATAATTGCATATTTTCGTTAAAATCTGACTTGGATGTCCATATAGTGTTTGATCTAAGCGGGGCGTCAGTTGGACCGACCACTCTTTCATTCAACGTTTTCCACCTCACAGCAACGCCGACACTCCGCATTGAGTCACTCATTCATTCAGCACTCCGCGTGGAGCACATACAACACAGTACTACTACAGCCAACACAGTACACACAGCCTTTGCTTTAAGCTGAGACAAGAAACACACACATTCACTCCGTATTTTGTATTAACCCGCCATTTAAAACACTCATGACGTTTCACAAAAGGCAGCCAATCGCAGCGCGGCTGTTATTAGGACAATGGAAAGCGCTCAGCCAATCGCGGGAATGTTCGCAATGGCGGCAGCCAATGGAATGATAGCCCTATTGAGAGTAATGCTAGAGGGTTGAGAGAGCAGACTCTACTGCGTAGCGCTATTACATCCACATACAGCCATTGCAGTACATTCACTATCCAGACAAGACAGCGGTAAGTGTCAGCTTGTAGACATTTCAAAGTGTGGGGTAAGTACAAAAATTGCGAGAAAAGGTCAGGAAACCATACGGAATTGAAATTTACCTTGTAAAAAAGCTATTTTATTGGTGAGGGGATTTTTATGAAATGTTAAAAAAATATGGTATTATCCCCTCAGAATAGAATAACCGTAGCTTTTTATTTAATTTTTCTTGATATACACCTTAAAATATACGGAAAATAATCGGTTTTATTCGAGGGTTGAAATACTGAAAATGTGACAAAAATGAATTTATTCAGACTATTCGAATTGTAAAGTTAAGCGGACAACTAGGTGACAGAATTGCGTACAAACAAGGTCTATGGACGGTGATAGTGCCAGCAAGCAGCCATTGCAGCGCTTTATAAGGGATGTCTGTCAGAAGAAGACAGTGAACTATGAGAAATGATAAGAAAGGAAAAAAAAACAGACTAACGGAAAAATTAAAGCATAACGCCATTCTTGTGTGTATGGCTTTATACGCTCTGTGATATTGAAATGACAGAGATTCGGGCGGAAAAAAATCACCTCAGAAGCTGCGCTTTACTGTAATGGCTGACTGTACTCGCATAGGAAACAAGGCAAAGCCATAGAGCCATAGACAGGCGCAGTTCGCTTCAACTTTTTCAAATCGTGTTTTCTACCTCGCCGAGCTCAAAGTTCGCGTTTTTTAAGGCGGAAAATAAAAATTCCATCTTTCGTCGTTCCAACCTTGTTATTTTGATATTTTTCCGTGCATGAGAAGGGTGTTAAATTGAGAGTTGAAGTGAGGTAGGTAATGCGGTCGCGCGGCTCCCCCTTATTGCAAAGCAGTGTAATGGCTGAGCGCTGACACAAAGAGAAGGAGCCATATTCTCAGTGTTAGTGCATGAAGACAAGCGGCCATTGCGAGCCCACTGCAACTCTGCACAGCACAGACCCAATGTATTACTATACACCAGGCGAATGCACTGGGCTTTTTGCGAAGGAAACAATTTTCGGTCAGGAAAACCGACCCGCACCGTTTGTTTGTCGTGTCCAAAAGCGAGCAGGAAGGCGGGTGGAGACATTTTAGGGGGACTTTCTTTCATGAAGAAGGCTTTCTCACAAAATGGAAGAAGAAATATTGCCGTCGTTGTTGACCTCCTTTCCTTCAGCGAGACAAGAGTGTGCGCCATTGCTATTTCAACGGTACATAGAGAGAAACGGGCTCTTTTCAACGGGGAACACGGCGAAAGTGAACTTGATTATCAAGAAATTTTACGAGTTTTTCGATGTCGCGCGTACTTTGGCACATTAAATAACTTTAATCAACTTAGTTATTTTAACAGTTTTAACCCTTTTTTAACTTTGAAAAATACGGCTTGAAAAAAAAGTGACCATTTATAACAACTTTTTAATGTTTCAAAAGTGCATACAAGACTTTATTTTTAAACGCAATTTTGTGGAAGGGATCGTGTTTACACCATAAATCGTCAGATTCGTCCCGAATTAAATCTGCTCTCCTTGTGAATGCTAAATACTACAAAAATAACCAGTTAAAAGATTTTCAATATTATCACGTCAAAATAACGATTTTGCTAGTCAAGTTCATTTTAAAGAGCAAAGCGCTACACATTTAAATGGGACATTTGGGAGTAGAATTTAATATCATGTTGATTTTGAATGTACATATAAAAAATAATTATGGATTAAATTATGAATTTTTATTTTAATAATTTTTAATAACTTTTTTTTTCAATTCAGGATATTTAGGCAAAGATGGGGAAAGATCCAACAAAACCAAGAGGCAAAATGTCCTCGTACGCATACTTTGTCCAGACCTGCCGAGAGGAGCATAAGAAGAAACACCCTGAAGCAACGGTCAACTTCTCTGAGTTTTCCAAAAAGTGCTCTGAGCGATGGAAGGTCAGTCACACCTTTCATTTACATTGTGTTAATACCAGTTCCCTCTCTTCCCAACAATGATTTTTTTTCTTCCTTTCCTCAGACTATGTCAGCCAAGGAAAAAGGGAAGTTTGAAGATATGGCCAAACTTGACAAGGCACGTTACGAGAGGGAGATGAAGAACTACATTCCACCCAAAGGCGAGAAGAAAAAGAGGTTTAAGGACCCCAATGCTCCCAAGAGACCCCCGTAAGCACCTTGCTCATGAAGATGCATTGACATTTGTGAAGTATTCAAAGTTTTTCATTATCTTTATTTAATCCTGTTCTATCAAAGGTCTGCATTCTTCATTTTCTGCGCCGAGTTCCGACCCAAGGTAAAAGAAGAGACCCCTGGTCTGTCTATTGGAGATGTGGCCAAAAAACTGGGTGAGATGTGGAACAAAACAGCATCTGAGGATAAACAACCATATGAGAAGAAAGCCGCCAAGCTGAAGGAGAAGTATGAGAAGGTGAGAAGATGCCACGCCTAATCAGCATCGTACTAATGTAACACTGGTTACACTAATATTTTAGTGTTACCGGTGCAACCCATATTTTCTATATGAAGACATTTTACTAAATTAAATTGAACCAAACATCTAATTTTCATTTTAGGACATTGCTGCATATCGCTCTAAAGGCAAAGTGGGCAGCGGTGCAGCAGCCAAGGCCCCTTCCAAACCGGACAAGGCTAATGATGAGGATGACGACGACGATGATGATGATGAGGAGGATGACGATGATGACGACGACGAAGATGACGAGTAGATAAATAACGTTTATAGCTTAGCTTGTTGTCTATAAAGCATTTAACCCCCCTGTACACTTTACTGAGGCCATAAAATGGGTAAATGAAATAAAACAAAAAAACTGAAAAGCAAAAAAAAAAAAGAAATAATGCTGTGTATATGATATGTTTTTAAGCTGTACAGTTTCTTTTTTTTCCTTTTTTGTATAGTTAACACTACAGAAGTGTCATCTGTGTTTGTCCGAAATGCCCCAACCCTTAATTTAGTTCTAAGTTTAATTTCTTAAAGATGGTTCCAACACCACTATCCTTACCCGGTACAGTTAAAAAAAAAAATGGGGGTTGTAAAATTGTCTTGGGGTCAGTGGAGTTTTAGACGTGCGCAGCACACAACCTAGTTTCATGTGAGGTTGTAGTTCATATCTTAATGTACTTTTGTTTGTTTACTCTTTTTCCAGATCAAATATTATCATCATTAGTAAAACGCCGTATCAAAATTATTTTACTGTATTTTGAATACCACTGTAATTGCAGAAATGATTAAAAAAATGAAATGTTTTGTTCTGGTATGCTTCTGACATCAATAAACTTTTTTTTAAATAAAGATTTTTTTCCTCTTTTCTTCATAGAATCGGATTACCATCTAATTGTGATTTAAATATGTAAAGGCATTTGGAGCTCATTGTATCAAAATGTAAGTGGATTTAATCTTAAATTTTATGGGTCTTGTTTATGTCAAAAATTACATTAGTTTATTTAAGTAAATGCATTAACAGAAGAGCATCATGCTAAATACAATGTTAGATAATTTGTATTGCTCAAAACTGATTCCAAACTCAATTATCTGTATATGTCTATATTGATTTCTTCATTTTATGATATTGATTGGTTTATGTTTTTAGTTGGGCAGGAGATTTGAATGTATGGTTACAGTACACCAACCAGGGAATCCGTTTTGAGGCCTTCATGTTTTTTTTGTGACAAACATAGAGGCTTAAAAAGAACACATGAATGTATCACCAGATGAAAATCTCGATTAATCCGAGCCGCCTGCTGTTCATCTGGTTAAACTGCATATTATGCTATACAGCGCCATCGTATGATTATTTTGTGGTACTGTCATATGTTTATACAGGGCATGACACTTCAATCAGATTATTATAGAGATCAGCAGCTCTACATTCACGCCATGATTTTCAGTCCCTTATTTTTGAGCGTCAATATGCAATATGCGTTTCAATATGCAGTATATATTTATAGCAGTCCCTCTGCCATTATGGACGGGATGGATTTTATTTAGTTTTGTATTGTATTCTGAGGCACAAGGTTTGTTAATTTCAAATTACATGTCAAAAAAGTTTATATTTATTGGTACATACCACTAAACAGCAGAAGAACATTTTTCAATAACCTCTCATTATTCATGTCTATTATTAAATGGTATATTAAAAGAGACTGGGGCTAGTTGTCACACTTTACTCCAGTGGATATTTATCATGATTTCCCCCCTCGTATCTTGGCTACAAAAACAATAACATCGTTAACATTAATTACCCAAGAAAAAAATACAGGTAAATTGAAATTTAATATTGTAACCGTTACTTTATAATCCGTGTGATAACTAGCCCCGGGGTCCATTCTTCATACTTTCTGAGAAGATTTGACAGATGCCAGAACTAACTGTGATAACTGATATCTGGCTAATTTGGTTCTTCAAACAAATTAGCGGATTTTATTAAAATATCTGGATTGGTTTGTGATTTACGCTAGCAACCCCCGGCTGAGTGTCTTTCTGGAGGGCGTAATGACATATTAAAATTTTTGGACCATTATAAGGAAACAGCCAAAACGACATAAAAGTAATAACTTTTATAATGGATGGATGCACTTTTTTTGGTCTTCAAATTTTGGGCTGCCATTCACTGCCATTATAATGCTTCGATTAGCCAGGACATTTTTTTATATATAACTCCAATAGCATTCGTCTGAAAGAAGAATGTCATATACACCTAGGATGGCTTGAGGGTGAGGGTCATTTTTGGGTGACCTATCTCTTTAAGGTGATGATACACAGGGTAACTGTTTTCAGCAATGTTGCCGGGAAATCTTGCTTGGGCACTTTCCTATTGAAAATGGGCAACACATTTGGATACTTTAGATCCATTGTGGGCCCTGTGTTTCACCTGGATGCCTGGACACCTGGACTTACACTCACTCATATCATCAACACCTCTCTTCACACTGATTCCTTTCCCACAGCATTTTAAGCAGGCTCGGATAACCCCACTGTTTAAGAAACCCACTCTAAATCCAGCACATCTAGAATATTACAGACTGGTATTACTTCTTCCATTCATTGCTAAAACACTCGAACGAGTCATTTTCAACCAAGTCTCTCTTACGTAGAACAACTTCCTGGACAGCCAGGTTTCAAAAAAGCGCCCAGTCAACTGAGACTGCCCTGCTCTTGGTTATTGAAGCTCTGAGACTGGCAAGAGCAGCTTCCATATCCTCAGTTCTCATCTTGCTGGATCTGTCTGCTGCTTTTGACACAGTTAACCACCAGATTCTCGTGTCAATCCTAAAGACGAAGGGCATCTCAAGAATCGCACTCCAAAGGTTTAAGTCTTACCTCTCAGGTAGGCCCTTCAGGGTGTCGTGGAGGGGTGAGGTGTCTATGTCGCAAAATCTAGCTACTGGGGTGCCTCAGGGCTCAGTGCTTGGACCACTTCTCTTCCATCTACATGTCATCACTTGGATCTGTCATTCATAAACATGGATTTTCCTATCACTGCTATGTTGAGGACACACAACTCTACCTCTCATTCCAACCAGATGTTCAGACGTAGCTACTCGCATCTAGGCCTGCCTGACAGACATTTCTTGCTGGATGAAGGACCACAACCTTCAACTAAACCTTGTAAAGAAAGAACTGCTTGTGGTCTCTGCCAACCCAACACTTCATCACAACTTCTCCATTCAGCTAGGTTTGTCAACCATAACTTCATCCTGGGCAGCCAGGAACCTTGGAGTTGTGATTGATGATCAGTTGAACTTTACAGACCACATTGTTACAACTGCCCGGTCCTGCAGATTTGCCCAATACAACATTAGGAGTATCAGGCCCTTCCTATCTGAGCATGCTACAAAACTCCTTATCCAAGCTCTTGATCTATCCAGACTGGACTATTGTAATGTTCTCTTGGCAGGCCTTCCAGCATGCACTGTCAAACATCTGCAACTGATCCAGAATACTGCAGCAAGATTGGTTTTTAAGGAGCCGAAGAGAGCGCACATCACACCTCATCACACAAAATTACACTGGTTGCCAATTGCCGTGTACATCAAATTGTTTCCCTACAGAACAACCACTGGCTCTGCACCCCTAAACTCATTAGTTCAGACCTACAGTATGTGCCATCCAGAAGCTTGTGTTCGGCAAGTGAACAGCGCCTTTCGGTGCCATCCCAAAATCACTTTTACAGACCTTTACCCTGACTGTTCCATGCTGGTGGAATGACCTGCCCATCTCAGCCATTTGTAAGAAAATGCTGAAGACGCATCTTTTTCGGCAACACTTGACCCATTAATACTAACACTTACTATTATATATATATATATATATATATATATATATATATATATATATATATATATATATATATATATATATATATATATATATATATATATATATATATATATATATAGATTAACTGGGACTGGTCACAGCACTTGCGTATTGTTGCCATATTGTTGGTTTGATTGCTTCTATTGATCTCCTCATTTGTAAGTCACTTTGGATAAAAGTGCATGCTAATTGATTAAATGTAAATGTTATTTCAATGTTGTAATTAGCAATTCATTTACCAGTGAAGCAGATTTGTTTTGTGACAGCATTCATCTTTTTTTCTTTTTTTTTTCTTACTTCATTTCCTGCGCTGCATCAAGCCACTCCCCTAATAGCGGTCACCATTCAAATGAACTGTCATGTGTGTAAGCCTCCAATAAAACTATAATGTAATATGTATTCTTTCACAGTCACAAATAAATCAGTAAGTAAAACAGTCTGTGTATATTATGATTATATTATGAGACTACACAACATAAAAATATCGTTTACAAATAAATGTTTTAATTATTATTATTATTTTAAATGATTATTGTCCCTGGTTCAATAGGGCACTCTTGTAAGCAAGTAGCCTAGCAGTAGCTGGGACATACTTTAAATATCACCTCCGCTTAAAAAGATGCAATCTTATCCTGTTTACATGAAGTAAACCTGCTCCCCAGCAGGTTTGAGTTACGGACCTGTTGCTATGACAGCAACTCCGAGATGACAATCCTGGACCATGTCAAATCGTCAACAGTAATTCCAGATTACTGGTTGAATCCACGTACGAACAAGCGGTTTGAGTTGTATTTGTCCAGGCCCCACCCACAACACATGCACTCATCAGTCAGCGTCTTTCCGCGGCCATGGCAACATCAGTGGGCAACGGTCTGTGGACTGGTCGACTCTAAAAGTGCCTCGAATAAAGGTAAGCCATTTACTCATTTCCATGCAAACGTAGAATTAAACGTAGAACATATATGTCATATCGCATGCTCTCAGAAGGATTCATAAACTAACAAATGGACTTCGTATTTTGTTTCCTTGCAAATCCTTTTTGTTACCGCTGGCCTAAATCTTAAGCATCTCGAACTGTTGCCTTATGGGTAATGTAGTTCCTTATTGCGGTTTTCACTATTTGTCTGGACTTTAAGGCAAACGGAAAAAACTACATGTCCCTTGCAAAGGAAAATGTACGAGCGATGACGTTTGTACTGTTTTTACATACAAGCACGACTTGATCAATTTGATTTTATAGAAACAATGATTGAATGGAATCATTCATGTTCGACTGTCAGGTAAATAAAAAAGAAAAGAAAAGAAATGTATATTATTCAACCAATTTGAGATGTCCTGAACGGTATTTATTTATTATGTGCTTCACGTCATGTGTCCGACGAACGAAATTGTCTTATTTTTGACAGTCACTGTGTGGTCAGGGCAAAGATGAAAAAAACAAAGTTTAGTACTGTAGTTGTAGTAGTAACTGCAGCTTTGCATTCAAACCCGTAGAGAAATCCTGTGATGGTTATCAGTGAATCCTAACATACGGTGATGTCAGGTAAAATGGACCAGATAAGATTGGGTTGTTTTAGTTATTTAAACAAATGCAATAATATTAATTGATATTTGATATAATCATTAAATATAATTACATCTGATTTGATTGGTCCGAGTTTTCTACAGAGTGTAAGAAAAAACATTTTACAGAGGCCGGATGGGTAAAACATATGACTGGACTAACATTGCAACCTCAATATATAACATTATCGTATATTATTAAGAAACTATTGGACATGTAAAAGTAAGGCATCATTATTAATATCTTAAATATCAAAATGTTTTTTTTTTCTTTTCTTTTTAAATAACTTAGTAATTTTAAGAAAAAGACTGTTTAGTTGTTGGCCCATTTTATTTTCTACTATCAGCTTAGTCAGTCAGTACTTATATTTATATTGTATGGATGCTGATTCCATAAATGTACCTATACACACACTTGCCACTTGCATTTTATTAAATATTATCAGTAAAAAAAATAGTTTTTCACAAAGTAATTCTGCATAGAAATGTTCACACACGCTCTACCTAAAAGAGGTTCATGCTGAATAGTAACAATTAATTGAATGAGCTTGTTTTTTAATGTTATAAACACTAATTATTCTATCACCCACAAATCCAGCTCATTCTATCGGAAGTTCTGCTTTACAGATTCCCTGGAGCATTTTACTCAAATAAATTGGTTTTGACACACAGGTTGACTTCTGAATAGTTCTTTAAATAGCTTTTTGGTTGTATTTTGTTAAATATTTTTAACAAACTAAGTATTAGAAGAGACTTTACCCAGCGAGTCTGGAAATGTGCAGAGACATTTTAATGCTGCTCTAGATGATTTGCCAGAAAGTGATGTGTTGGACCTGAGTTCACCCCTCTTCTGTTACTATCATTATGAATGTTTGATTTGGCTCTTCATCATCTTATCAGTCTCTCTGTTTTTTGACATGTTTAGAAATTATCATGGCCTTCCATCAACTGCACTCAGACCAGCTTCTCTGATGATGCTGTGAACTCAGTTTGATCTCTTTCTCATCATGAATCTGACTGAGATTTGCGACAATGCTAAGAAAGGAAGAGAATATGCACTACTGGGGAACTATGACTCGTCCATGGTGTACTACCAAGGTGTTATACAACAGATCCATAAGCACTGTCTGTCCCTAAGAGATCCTGCCCAGAAAGTCAAATGGCAACAGGTAAGGCCCTGATTTAATATGATATGTGTTCATGACCATTTATATTTGCTTGGACTCAATCCAACGTGACCCCCCACCCCTCTCTGAGCCCAGGTTCGGCAGGAACTGGCAGAGGAATATGAGCAGGTGAAAAGCATCGTAAACACCCTGGAGAGTTTCAAGGTGGACAAACCAGTTGATTTCCCCAATCCTCTGCCTGAAGAGAGCCCAAGGGACCCTGATGTCTGGCCTCCCCCAACCCCAGCGGAGCATAGGTAAAATAGGCAGCTGATTACATAAACCCCTGAGGAGTTCTGGCAGCTGCAGAGTCTCCTATCTTCATGCTGTCACTGCCATATTCACTCATGCTCTGTTTTGTCATGCAGCAAAAAATGAATAGCTCAGTGAAAGCACATTCACACATTTATATAAATATATATATGTATATGTGTGTGTGCGAATTATCTCTTCATCACGACACCTGTTAGTGGGTGGGATATATTAGGCAGCAAGTGAATTTTTTTTCCTCAAAGTCAACGTGTTAGAAGCAGGAAAAATGGGCAAGGATTTGAGCCAGTTTGACAAGGGCCAAATTGTGACGACTGGCAAAACGACTGGGTCAGAGCATCTCCAAAACTGCAGCTCTTGTGGGGTGTTCTCGCAGTGGTCAGTATCTATCAAAAGTGGTCTAAGGAAGGAACAGTGGTGAACCAGCAACAGGGTCATGGGTGGCCAAGGCTGCTTGATGCACATGGGGAGCGAAGGCTGGCCCGTGTGGTTCGATCAAACTGACGAATTTCTGTAGCTCAAACTGCTCAAGAACTTAAAGGGGTACTTCAGCGCTGGGAGGATGAATGTGTATTTAAACTGGGTCATTTATGTATTAGAAATGTGAAATTATTTTTGAATTTGGTGCCTTCTAGACTGAGAGAAGACAAAAAATGTATTTTTGTCTCATGTGGATGAAAGACAACAACTCCCAGAATGCACTTGTATCGCTGCCCTACGAGGCCACTCCCTACACCGCCCCCACTGTCGTTTTGTTCTTCATAATAATACAATCCTTTCGTTCAGTTAGAGAATAAACACTACAATTAAAAACTGAACGTGTCTTTTCAATAACGTGTGAGTGAGCCGAACGAAAGTCACAGCACAGACGCAGGAGTCAGATTTCATTCATCACAAGAGCGAAGAGCTGAGCAGAGCTGAGGTAAGCGCGGCAGTCATTCTCAGCGAGTGTCCAGTCTGGCGCATTTTCAGATCGCATATGGAAGCTTAACTTTCATAGGAATTCATTGAAAAGTTGAAACAGTCACTTTGCTCTGCACCGCCCGTTATTAATGCCCGATCCGAGTGGCCGTGCGCATTTACATTCTGTGAGTGAGATCTCACCCCTATGGGCGGGTTGATAACATGCGGAACTAGCTCCTTCTACTGGCTGTAGTCTTTAGCCTCTGGCCAAAAAATCCTCCAATGACGCAAAATGTCGATATTTGCGTCATTGGAGGATTTTTTGGCCAGAAATAAAATGCATAATTCTCTCGTCTCAGGTGGATATGAGGGGGAAAGTACCATAATTTGAATATACTACCGGTTTCTACTGATACAAAGCTTAATGCTAAATCGCTGAAGTAACCTTTTAATGCTGTTTCTGATTGAAAGGTGTCAGAATACACAGTGCATCGCAGTTTGTTGTGTATGGGGCTGCATAGCCGCAGACCAGTCAGGGTGCCCATGCTGACCCCTGTCCACTGACAAAAGTGCCAACAGTGGGCACATGAGCATCAGAACTGGAACACGGAGCAATGGAAGAAGGTGGCCTGGTCTGATGAATCACGTTTTCTTTTACATCACGTGGATGGCCGGGTACGTGTGTGCCGCTTACCTGGAGAACACATGGCATCAGGATGCACTATGGGAAGAAGGCAAGCCGGCGGAGGCAGTGTGATGCTTTGGGCAATGTTCTGCTGGGAGACCTTGGGTCCTGCCGTCCATGTGGATGTTACATAGGGACGTACCACCAACCTAAGCATTGTTGCAGAGCATGTACAATCTTTCATGGAAACAGTATTCCCTGGTGGCTGTGGCCTCTTTCAGCAGGATAATGCGCCCTGCCACAAAGCAAAAATGGTTCAGGAATGGTTTAAGGATCAATCGAGCATCTGCGGGATGTGCTGAACAAACAAGTCTGATCTATGGAGGCCCCACCTCGCAACTTACAGGACTTGAAGGATCTGCTGCTAACATCTTGGTGCCAGATACCACAGCACACCTTCAGGGGTCTAGTGGAATCAATGCCTCGATGGATCAGGGCTTTTTTGGCAGCAAAAGGGGGACCAACACAATAGGAAGGTGGTCATAATTTTATGCCCGATTGGTGTGTACACATATACACAGTCATGTGAAAAAGAAAGGATTAAGGTCTTTGATTACTTGATCATCAGCAAGTGTGATCACATTTATAAAAGCAGAAGTTTTGGCAGTTTGCTGGTTGAACACAATGTGTTAACAGGAGGAAAGAGAAGCAATGTTGCTACCATTAACCTGAGAAGGGTTATATGGCCATTTACAAATAATTTGAAGTCCATAATTCTACAGTGAGGAAGATTATTTACAAGTGGAAAACATTCAAGACAGTTGCCAGTATTCCCAGGAGTGGACATCCCAGCAAATTTACCCCAAGGTCAGTGATGCAATGCTCAGAGAAATCGCAAAACACCCAAGAACTACACCTTAGACTCTACAGGCCTCAAAGTCCATGGCTAATGGCTATACAATTAAAAAAAAGACGGGACAAGTATGGCATGTTTGGAAGGGTTGGCCGGAGAAAGCCTCTTCTCTAAAAAGAACAAAGCAGCTCGGCTTAGATTTGCAAAGTTGCATCTGAACAAACCTCAAGACTTCTGGAAAAATGTCCTTAGGACAGACGGGACCAAAGTGGAGATGTTTGGCCATAATGCACAGCACCACGTTAGGCAAAAACTAAACACAGCATTTCAGCACAACTGCCTATCACTCTGACGGAGGGTTGATGAATTTTGACTTGTTTTGCAGCCACAGGACCTGGGCACCTTGCAGTCATTGAGTCAACCACAAACTACTCTGTATACCAAAGTATTCTAGAGTCAAATATGAGGCCATCTGTCCGAGTTTGCGAAGACCCGCCCCCTTTAGTTACTGTTGCTATGTCCGACAAGGCATGGCGCTCTCACACGACACACACGTTCTCACACATAGAGAAAATACATCACAGAGCAAAGAGGACATTGACAACACGCCGAGTCGCCGACAGACAGGACAGAGCAAGTTACTTTTGATATAAAACAAAGTCTCAACTTTAAAATGTTGTAATTTTTTTAAAGAAATGTAAACAACAAATACCGTTGTGTGGCTCTTTATTGTGTCGTGATCGCTGTAGCGCCTCAGTTAAAGCTGCTCGTGAACCAGTCATCTCTTCCTTCTAGTTCATTGATAAGCATCAAATTAATATGAATGAGCACGGTTTCAACCGCGGAAAGAAGTCAGTACACACCGTTTTTCAAGTTCAAGTCCACCGATGTTAATCTACTAACTCTCCTGACCGCCTTGTCGGACAAAACGGCAGATTTGGCGATGTGATCGGTCAGATCGCCTGTCAATCAAACTCAAACTGCGAAGGGTGAATTGGGTTATTTAACAGGAAAAGTGTCCCAAGCACACCAACAAATCTACACAAGAATGGCTGAAAAAGAAAATAATCAAGGTGTTGCACTGGCCCAGTCGAAGTCCAGACCTCAACTCACCTGAAATGCTGTGACGGGACCTTAAGAGAGCTGTGCATAAACAAATGCCCGCAAACCTCAATGAACTGGAGCAACGTTGTAAAGTTTATAACATGCCAAAGTTCCTCCAGAACAATGCGACAGACTGATACTGTCATACAGAAAACGATTCCTTCAACTTATTGCTGCTAAAAGTGGCTCTACAAGCAATTGAATCATAGGGTATACTTAGTTTGTCACCCATGGATTTTCCATTTTGGATTTATTTTTGCTAAATAAACAATGACACATGTGATATGTCATTTGTTGTGGTTGAGGATTTTTCTTTTTGCACTAAGGCATTTGCAAGTTCTCAAAAACATCTGGTGGGGGCACATGGTTACACATGGTTTGCTGAAAACTTGGAAACCAGGATTTTTTTCAAGATTCTTTTTGTCCAATTTAATGCATTGTTGCTGAATAAAAGTATTAATTTAAAAAAATGTTACTGACCCCAAACTTTTGAATGTTAGTGTAATTTATACACGTTAGTTATATTCGCTAAATCAGTTCAACAGATTGATATGATAGAAATTAAGCACCAAAAACTATAATAAAAATGGACTAACACAAATTTAGTGTATGTGTTTGCATATGTGGTCACATCGACCTGATGCCTGATGATAGCTGTCTGGTCATAGGGGACTTGCCCAGGTGAAGAAACCGGTCACTGTATCAAAGCCTCAGAGGA
Source organism: Gobio gobio (assembly GCF_949357685.1). Classification (NCBI taxonomy): domain Eukaryota; kingdom Metazoa; phylum Chordata; class Actinopteri; order Cypriniformes; family Gobionidae; genus Gobio; species Gobio gobio. Next base: position 33,714,077 of record NC_137118.1, on the reverse strand, counting down.
AAGAGTCACCTGGGATGCAGCATCGCGGACCTGTGGGGAGGGGTCAGCCAAATGTCAAATCAGATAGACCGAACACTCGTGATGGCCGTGGAAATAAAGCTAAGGATGATAAAGTAAGTTACCCAAACTATTACACTGCACACTGTGTCTACACTGGACACGATCACTGACGCGTCGCAACGCACCGCAACTGCTAGAAGCTGTCTACACTGGACGTGACCGTTGCAAATCCATTTGTCCTTCCTATGAGAAGTATCACGAGTACTTGGAGTACATCATAAATAGAACGAGCATCCAGTGTAGGCAGCATCACTTATTATAATGGTGCATTACGCGGCTCGTGTCCGGTGTAGACCCAGTGTTAGGCTGAATATACAAGATGAAATTATGGTTGATTTAACTACAGCTTAGACCATTTAAGTTTTGCAGGCACCTGTTATCATCTGTCCCATCTGTCTGTGTTTTCAGAGTAAGAAGAATTCCCAGGAGGGTGCTGCTGATGTGGAACAGAGGAAGTTTGATGGCACAGGCTATGACAGCGATCTGGTGGATGCACTGGAGAGAGATATTGTGTCCCGGAATCTCAATATCCACTGGTATTGTGCCATTTTACTACTAGTTTTACTTTTCAAGTACTTGTGATTTATTTAAATGTTTTTTATCCAACTTTTATAGATGATTTGCTATCATAAAAAAAAAAAAAAATTCTATTTAAGTCTTAGTCATTAATCTCACACTGGAGCCCAGAAAATCTCAATGATATATAATAATAAATACATATTGTGAGAGAACACAAAAGGTTTGTGAGCTAGTACTGAGCCCCGCACATGCGGGAAAAATGTGTGTATATACAGTGCTGGTCAAAAGTTTGGAAACATTACTATTTTTATTGTTTTTGAAAGAGGCTCTTACGCTCATCAAGCCTGTATTTATTTGATCAAAAATACAGAAAAAATAATAATATTGTGAAATATTATTACAATTTAAAATAACTGTTTTCTATTTTAATATACTTTAAAATATAATTTGTTTTCTGTGATGCAAAGCTGAATTTTCATCAGCCATTACTTCAGTCTTCAATGTCACATGATTCTTCAGAATATAAATAAATAAACAAACAAACAAAATAAATCATTCTAATATGATGATTTATTATCAATGTTGGAAACTGTTGTACTGCTTAATATTTTTGTATAACCTGTGATACGTTTTTTCAGGATTCATTGAGTAAAAAGTTTAAAAGAACAGCATTGATGAGCACAAGTCTTCTATCAAAAACAGTAAAAATGGTGTTTCCAAACTTTTAACCGGTACTGTATTATTGTGGTCATGTATTAAGAGTTAATTGCCTCATTTTATTAATTCATTCCCTTGTTTTTATTTAAACCGTAGCCGCGAATTAAGAATTAATTTCCTCGTTTCACTAAATTGTGGCCACATTATACTAATTTCTTCCTTTGTTTTGATTTAACTAAAACAAGGGAACAAATTATTAAAACATGGCCAAGATTTATTAAAACAAGTAAAACTCAGGAATACTTAAATTGTGGGAACAAATTCTTATTGGTGGCCTCAATATAAATATTTGTGTCTGCATGTCATGTGTGGGGGGCTCTGAAAGTGTGAGCAAATGTAAAAGCATTGAAATATAAATTTTCCTCCCATCTCATAGTTTTTCATCACCATGTCCCTTTAGGGGCTCTATAAAACAACACCAGAGTGAGTAAATAACAGAATTTTCCCTTTAAATAACGGGTCAATGTGGTGCTGAAATCTGACTTCCTTGCTTCTCCCTACCACGCAGGAAAATTGAGACACAACAGTGCACACTTGATGTTTTTTTTGTTTGTTTGTTTTTTTTACCTTTCTTTAAATTCCCCTATTTGAATTGCAAAATGTGATTGAAATTTTAACTTAGGCCTGTTGCAATAATCAATATATCGCTATATCGTACAATATATGTACATGACCTCAATAATTTTTTGTGATGCAATATATCGCCCATTATGTTTACATGATAATGAATGTCACCAACATTTTACTCGATTGTGCTGTCATCTTGTATATTTTCCGTGACTGAGGCGAAAGTGGTTCTCGGGCAGTTCCTTCATACACAGAGCGGTTATCGACAGGTGAAAAAAGGCGCCATTTGAGGCATTATAGTGTTTTCCTGACAACTACTGACATTTTGGAAGAATAAGCCCAAATGGACTCGATTTCAAAGCCGCAATCCCCTGTTCCGGTGCACATATAAATGTCAACGCAGAATGACGAGTGTTAAAGCCATTTCACAAGAGAACATTTTTATTTACTATTTATTCAATTTTTTTATTTTTTATTTAGGATAATATATTTTTTACCCTTAATTTCCATGATCTAAAGAATTAAAAGTTTGTCATTTGAAAGTGTGTAGGTCTACTTGTATTATGCTGTTATATTAGGATTATATATTCAGTGGCATAAAAATAGTCTTAAAATGACAATAATATCGTTTATCGCAATTATTTCTGGGACGATATATCGCGAAACAAAAAGTAGTTATCGTGTCAGGCCTATTTAAACTGCACAATTATCACCGTTCTCTCAAATAATTGCGATTAGATCAAATAACCACAATCAGACAGTTAATCAATAATAGGGACAGGCCTACCCATAACTGTAAAAACTCTGGCTTGGCTTGCTCAGTTGGGGACACTAAATTTTTCAACTAAATATCCAAATAAATCTAATTATTAAACTAAATTAACCATATAAACTAAATTACTGATCTAATTACTGTTCTAATGCCCACATTGTCACTGTATGATAATTGAAATGAGCTGATGACATCACCGTTTTCTCCAGAACGGCTATACGGCTGAATAAAATTCTGTTGCATTATTTTCCTGTTTAACACTGTGAAGCTGCTTTGAAACAATCTGTATTGTTAAAAGCGCTATATAAATAAAGTTGACATGACTTGACAAATACATACTAAAGTACAAAATGTGTTTGTCAAATTCAATGCACTTTATGGCATTAACAGAATTGGAACGCCTGTCATTAATAAAAAGTATCTTGCTCTTGCATGTTCATTCATTTAAAATGATAGTTCACCCAAAAATGAAAATTCTGTCATTTACTCAGCCTCATGTCTTTCCAAACCAATAAGACTTTCATTCACCCTCAAAACACAAACAAATATATTTTAATGAAATCTGATTTCTGTCCCTCCATTGACAGTTTGCACAACTACCACTTTGATGCTTCAAAAAGTTCATAAAGAGATTGTAAAACTAATCCATATTAAATGAACAGTTTAGTCAATTTCTGAAGAGACACGATCGCTTTATATGATGAACAGATTTAATTTAGGCTTTTATTCACATTTAAGCATTTTTCAACGCATAGATATGGTAAACGGAAGCTTGCAGCACGTTTGAGCTTCTGCAAGAACCAATGAGGTTTGTTCTCACATTTCAAGCAAGTATGGTTGAGCTTCTTTTTATGTTTGCTGAACGAATAAAAGCCTAAATCTAATCTGTTCATTATATGAAGGGATCATGATCACCGTTTGATTCATATTGATTAGTTTTACAATCTCCTTATGAACATTTTGAAGCAACAAAGTTGTAGTTGCATGGACTGTCAATGGAGGGATTTCACAGATTTCATTAAAAATATCTTCATTTTTAGTTTTTGAAGATGAACGACATGACACATTTTTTTTTCTTTTGGGTGGGAGGGGTGAACTAACCCTTTATATTTAGGCTAGTTGGATTATTCCCTTAGCCTGACAAACCAGACCCACATCAAGATGTTGGGTCTGGAAACTCACCATTGACAGGGCTCAATCCGAGGGGCGGGATAAACGGTTGTCTTTCAAATTCCCTCTGCACGCAATTGGATAGCGCCATGAGTGCCACAACCAACCAGAGCAAAGAAGAAGGTGAAGCCGAGCTAACGTTAGTTGATAGACTTTCACCGTATCCGGTAGGAAAAACTTTGAACATATATTCTTTTCTTAAGAATGACTTCAGTGCCGTTCTTTTCTCAAAGGAAAGCTTAACTCCAAGTCTTCCAGAGTCACGGCCAAAGCCGATTCAAAAGATCGCTGTTCGTCAGCTTCTTTGTTTACGAGTAGCACGCAGAACCTCCGCAACTCCCGTGACGTGCCGTTATTATGTTAAGCCCGCCCACCGACTCTACACACGCTGTGATTGGCCTGCCACGAGTTTGGTTTTTCCAGGTCTCAGGTCTACTGAGAGTTGCTAGACTACACTTGCGGCAAAATAAATGTTCTGCCGCTAGGGTGTGTCTAGATTTCTAGGCTATTATTCCCTAGCATCCAAAAAGAGTTTATACTTTCAATTCGCTTTAACACATTTTTATCAGATTCCAGTCCATTCTGCACATTTTCTTTCAAAATCAGCCCAGAAAATGTGGAAAAAGGGGACCACACACATATTTTGGGACTGGCCAAAGATATTAGAATACTGGAAAAATTTACAAAAGGAAATAAAAGAATGTCTCTGTATAGATCTACCCTTTGAACCATCACACTTTGTGTTAGGGGTTTTGCCAGCTGATCTTGAAGAGAACAGCCAAACATGTTTGCTGAGAGTCCTTCTTTTAATAGCGAATAAGGTAATTACGCCTCCTGGTTGAGGCCACAGCCCCCAAAGATTGCACAATGGAGGGAAAGAATCCAATATGTTTATTACATGTAGTATATAACAGCATTATTACAACTGAAAGCAGATGTATTCCTAAATAAATGGTCATCTATTGCCTCACATTTTCATTTGATATGAACGATATGCAGATTTTCTCTTTTTTTTCTTTTTTTTTTTCTGAAGGATCATAGATTTTCCTCACCTTTACTACCGTTTTATTCATTTATATATTTCAATGCACTGGTCCCTTGCAATGTGACATTTTTTTATTACTTACCAAATGTGGTAGATATGTGGTATTGCGGAGATAAAGATCTTACCCCTCATGTATTTTGGTTAGGATGAAAGACATCTATGGACTGCTATTATGTTTGTAAACTTACCCGTGACACCCTATTGTACCATCAAAAAATTCATTTGTGACATACTGTATGACTGCACAACATGATAAAACAAAATAAAAAGACAAGTAAAAAAAAAAAAAGAAAATGTGGAGAAAAAGTCCAAGTTCCTTCTGGGCCTAGGCACTAGCTTTATAAATAGCGATGCAGTAAGTTTAGTTTTTGTACTTCTCCAGAGTGTAGTTGTTGTGTGTCGAGTCAGCGACAGCTGTCAGTCACAGTGGCAGTTAGTGATTCAGTGCTGGACGGTGATTCAGGCAAGCTGTCATGTGTTACTGTTCCTGTAGGGATGACATAGCAGATCTGGAAGATGCCAAAAAGCTGCTGAGAGAGGCAGTGGTCCTGCCTATGTGGATGCCAGACTTCTTCAAGGGGATCCGCCGCCCATGGAAGGTTAATATGTTAGATGACACCTGACACCCTTAGTTTGACATCTGAGCATACACACATATGGATGGAGAGTCTGTCATATTATGTTTTTGCCAACATTTATGTCCATTTCTTGTGATCATAGTTTTTTAGTCCACCAGGGGGCGCAGTTATACTAGTTTATTATGTTAGACAGAATTCAACACAAGCTCTCATTAGTAAGGTATCAGTCGTCACAGATAGAGTAGGGCTGATATATTTCTACCTCAGTTTGTTTTTCACATGCCATCTGGTCTACTGTTTTTTTCCACAAACCATCAAATGCATCTTTGTTTTTTTTTTAAATACGTGCCCATGTGAAGATGATACCAATGACCAATACATGTTGTTCTTAAACTGTCAGGGTGTGCTGATGGTGGGGCCTCCAGGTACAGGGAAGACCATGCTGGCTAAAGCAGTTGCGACCGAATGTGGCACAACATTTTTCAATGTGTCGTCCTCCACGCTGACCTCAAAGTACAGGGGAGAGTCTGAGAAACTGGTGCGGCTCCTATTTGAAATGGTGAGTGATCTCCAAGAATGCAATGTAGACACTGTGATAGTGTTAATTTTCTTTTGGTATTGGATTGTGTATGGGGGTATGGGGTGGGCGGTGGGTGGGGGTGGGGCACTAAATCACTAAAATCAGCTAAACACAGAATTTAAAGAATATTCTTCCAACAACATCAAAAACTCAAACAGCGATTACATACAACATATAAATGGTTAGACAGTAGAGACCTGTATTCTAACATGGGCACCAACCAGTCCTGAAATCAGTCATGATTTGACTTAAATTGGTAATATGCTGTTTTTTAGGAAGAAAGCTGTGTAGTTAATCGGTTAGTTAGTTAGCAAGATAGGTATTTAGTTAGAGAAAAGAATATACCTTCATAAAAGGTAATAAAATACCTCTGATAGGCAATGTTGATTTCACATTAATGGCAAACATAGTGTGTTTTTATAGGAAAGTAGATAGTAAAAAGTCCGTTCAGGCTGATCTTTTTTTTCTTCTCGTTTTGTGAAGAGTGACATTACAAGGTAATAAAAAAATAAATAAAAATGAAAATAAATGCGTCTTGTGCGTGACCATGACAACAGCAATAATTAGGCTGTGCCAAAATATAAAATCTGCTGGAGCAACAGACAAAGCCAGACGGCAACACAGTATACTAAGTAAAAATTTGTATTTTAATTAGCAATGTTGATTTTGTCAGTTAGTTAGAGAAAAAAATATGCCTTTACTAAAGTTAAAATCAGTTTCAGGGATCAAATATTGCTCTGTAAAAAAAAAAAAAAAAATCCTGATTCTGTTTGTGACCTATACTTTACAACAAAACATCCTGATATTAAGTAATTAAATTTATGAGAGCACGATAATACAAGATCTGATAAATTAAAAATGTTGGTCATGTTGTAGTCTTATTTATTTTTTTAACAGGCTCGTTTTTATGCTCCCACAACAATTTTTATTGATGAGATCGACTCTATTTGCGGGAGGCGGGGGACATCAGATGAACATGAGGCCAGTCGCAGAGTGAAGTCAGAATTACTCGTGCAGATGGATGGTGAGTTTTGTGTAGTAAATTACCCTGTTATGATAGTTCAATGAATGCAGCCTTATTTTAACGCCCACTTGTGTAATGGCATCAGGTGTAGGAGGAGGTGCTCAAGAGAGTGACGATCCCTCTAAAATGGTAATGGTGCTGGCTGCCACTAACTTCCCCTGGGACATTGATGAGGCTTTAAGAAGACGCCTGGAGAAGAGGATCTACATTCCACTGCCCACTGGTAATCTAACACCCTCACACACAAACGCCCATCAACAGGACAACATTCTCCAGGCAGTCACGGCTCCTCTGATTTTTCCATGCATCTCACCCACTCATAAATGAACCAGCCTGACTAATTTCTATCCATTCATGCTGTGTAGTTTAGTTAGTTAGTCATTACTCATGAGCTTTAATTGTCTGATGCAACTCTTTTGTTATCGTTGAAGGGCCTGCACTTTAGAATTTCAAATATGTTGTGAGACAATAAATATGTCAAAAAGGTCATATTTCTCCCCGAAACCAAAAGGACAAAGTTAGAAATTGTATAAATAAAATTAAGCTTATTTTTAAGACCATTGAGAAACTGGCATTTTTCATGACACTTAAGCACATATTTTGAAATATGAATAATTAGAATTTTCATTGCTGATTTAAAATAAGTTTTTTATTTAAAAAAAATGTAAAATATATTTACCAAATTTTCCATAAGTCGCACCTGACTATAATTTTGCACCGGATCAGTGTTGCATAGTTGAGAGAGAGAAACAATACATTGGTCATATAAGTTACATTTTATTATTATTCAGAAATAATGTAAAATACCAGTAAATAAAACAAAACGTTTACAAACATTATAAATATGTATTTTAGTTCTCCTCACTCCACAACAAATCCTTTAAATTGAATGGTATTCACAGAACAGGAATGAGAAATATAAGTATGAAACAAACATACCTTATAGTGGAATTCATTATAAACAACATTTATTAAAGCCAAACTGAAAGTACCAGCACTGCTGCTATACAAATAAACTTGGGCTCACATACCACTGTCATTCAGCAGGAATCCAAATGTATTGGCTTTGTTTTACTTTACGTCAATTGTATTATACAAGTCGCTTTGGAATATAAGTTGCAGCATGTTTCAGATGAGTAAAAACATGACTTGTATTCCAGGAAATGTGGTAGTCAAAATGATAATATTGTTATGATCACATAGATGTCTATGTTTTTCTTTAAAATAAATAAATAAAACGTAATAAAAGTAAACAAAGCATAGTCATTTGTTTTATAAAAACAAGGCTTTCATCAAACCGTTATTTGAATTCCACAGCTAAAGGACGGGCAGAACTGTTAAGGATCAACCTAAGGGAAGTTGAAGTGGAATCTGACGTGGATCTCACCCTCATTGCTGAGAAAATTGAGGGTTATTCAGGAGCTGACATCACCAATGTCTGCAGGTACAGTATGTTTTCAGGATTACGGATAACACCTTGTTCTAACTGAATGTGATGTGACCGCTTTCAAGCATCGAGTCATTGTTCTGCCCTTGCTAAAAATGTAATGCAGTGCAAATCGACAAAATCACTGCCAAAAAGAACAGACTCAAGCTTAACAGTGGCTGCCTGGGGCTCGTTTTATTTTCCATTAATTGTCCCTTCAGCATTGCAGAAAATTCATGAATAGAAGAAGTATATTGAACCAAACCAAGCAGCTCTAGCTGCTTCAACTAAAAGGACAAAGTGTGTTTTAAGAGGGACAAATCTCATAAAGCACTGAAAATGATTTAATCAATTCAGTTTCTGGTTTATATGTTTTGTATTTGCGTATTAAGGGGTGGGAGAAAATATTGTTCTAATATTGTTCACTTTAAAGGGGCCATATTTTTTACATATTCTTTATTTTGTTTTAAGGGACAAGTAGAATAGGTTTTCATGCTTGAATGTTCAAAAAACATTTTTCACATATTTACATTATTGCAGGAATGTAACTTGCTGATTCACTACTATAGTATGATGCATCGTTGGAGAAACTAACCAAGTAGTCACCAATGCTTCCCAAAATTGTAGTAACACAGTCACACCTCTGTCGTTTGAATCACATTGGTTCATAATATAGGACTGTTTAAAATCACGTCATGCACAGGTGGAGGAGTAATGCTGTGATGTGAACATGGCACCTAATGACTACTTCACTGTTTTCATTCCATGTCATTTTGCTTTAATTGATGTTTGATTAATCATGGGTTCCCTCATACGTCATACGCCGGGGTTCCCTTGTGACTGAAATGTGTATATACACTATATTGCCAAAAGTATTGGGACACCCGTCCAAATCATTGAATTCAGGTGTTCCAATCACTTCCATGGCCACAGGTGTATAAAATAAAGCACCTAGGCATGCAGACTGCTTCTACAAACACTTGTGAAAGAATGGGTCGCTCTAAGGAGCTCAGTGAAATTCAAGCGTGGTACCGTTATAGGTTGCCACCTGTGCAATAAGTCCATTTGTGAAATTTCCTCACTACTAAATATTCCACGGTCAACTGTTAGTGGTATTATAACAAAGTGGAAGCAATTGGGACCAACAGCAACTCATCCACGAAGTGGTAGGCCACGTAAAATCACAGAGCTCACGGAGTCGCACAGTGCAATAGTCAATAGCTACAGACCTCCAAACTTCGTGTGGCCTTCAGATTCACTCAAGAACATTGCATAGAGAGCTTAATGGAATGGGTTTCCATGGCCGAGGCAGCTGCATCCAAGCCTTACATCACAAAGTGCAATGCAAAGCGTCAGATGCTGTGGTGTAAAGCACGCCACCACTGAACTCTAGAGCAGTGGAGACATGTTCTCTGGAGTGACGAATCACGCTTCTCTGTCTGGGAATCCAATGGACGAGTCTGGGTTTGGTGGTTGCCAGGAGAACAGTACTTGCCTGACTGCATTGTGTCAAGTGTAAAGTTTGGTGGAGAGGGGATTATGGTGTGGGGATATTTGTCAGGGCTTGGGCTTGGCCCCTTATTTCCAGTGAAAGGAACTCTTAATGCTTCAGCATACCAAGACATTTTGGACAATTTCATGCTCCCAACTTTGTGGGAACAGTTTGGGGATAGCCCCTTCCTGTTCCAACATGACTGCCCACCAGTGCACAAAGCAAGGTCCATAAAGACATGGATGAGTGAGTTTGGTGTGGAGGAAATTGACTGGCCTGAGTCCTGACCTCAACCCGATAGAACACCTTTGGAATGAATTAGAGCGGAGACTGCGAGCCAGGTCTTTTCATCCAACATCAGTGCCTGACCTCACAAATGCTCTTTCTAGAAGAATGGTCAAAAATGCCCATAAACACACTCCTAAACCTTGTGGAAAGCCTTCTCAGAAGAGTTGAAGCTGTTTTAGCTGCAAAGGGTGGGCCAACTCTATATTAAACCCTACGGATTAAGAATGGGATGTCATTAAAGTTCATGTGCATGTACAGATAGGCGTCCCAAAACTTTTGCAAATATAGTGCATATTCAAATTGAATTAACAATATAATGCACAAGTTCACGTCATGTGCAGTTGTTATTATTTATTTTAAATTATTAAAAGAGCAGTTTCATGTCTATCCTTGTATTCAACTGATTGGGGTTGATCTGGGATTTAGAAAGTAATTAGTAACATGTAATGTATACTTTTTAAAGAGAGTAATTAGTACAGTAATTTAAGTACCCTGTTGAAGATGTAATTAATTACTTTTTAGAGTAACTTACCCAACACAGCTAACAAGAAACTATGCTTCGAACCATAGGTCGAGAGCTGTAGTTCCAACCACGTAAATGTGCGATGCTGTTTGAATGTTCGAATGTTCACTAGAACTATGGGTTCGGGAAACACTACACAGAATTGTTGAACTATGTTGGTAATTTGTGACCATAGTTGTTTAATGATGCTTTTGGGAAATGTTAGTTTAAAAAAAAGTTTAGTTTCTGTCTCTGTGAAGCCCCTGATTCTGAAAAGCGCAATGTCCTCTGATTTGTTGGCTGGACCAGTGTGTTGTGATTGGTCAACTGTTTTGAGTGTGTTTTGGAAATGTCACTCCCCTTACCATAACCGCGAGTGTCGACACACTACAAAATCGACCAGGCCATGCCTCTTTTTTCACATATGTCTTGGGTGGGAATTATTTAAATGAGGAATGTTGTGACGTCTACGTTCCCGGAACAAAACTCGAGACTACAATCGGGGCATTTCAGGGAGTTCAGAAAGAGTGAGCAGCACTGATGTACAGAAAAACTCTCTTTGGAGTGGAATTTGTGCTTTGTAACTTTACAGACCTTTTTCATGCTTAAACATCAACATTACACTAAAGAAAGTTGAAAATGTAAAAAAGCATAATATGTCCTTTTTAAATGATGCTGTGTATGTTCTAAACATGTTAATCTGACTAATAAACTTGTGTTTGTGCTCTCAGAGATGCATCAATGATGGCGATGCGAAGGAGGATCCAGGGTCTGAGTCCGGAGGAGATCCGTGCTCTTTCTAAAGATGAGCTGCAGATGCCAGTCACCATGGAGGACTTTGAGCTTGCACTCAAAAAGATCTCAAAATCTGTCTCGGCCGCAGACCTGGAGAAGCATGAGTCCTGGATGTCCGAGTTTGGGTCTGTGTAAAGACAAACAACAGCTACAAGACAAGTGTGAATGTGGGAGAACACATTGTGGACCAATACTTGAAAAAAGACACGGTTTTATGTTTCAAGACATTTTAATATTCAAATATGCTACTGAAAACTAGTCAAACCAGTGTTCAGATGCGTTTGGCACCTTCAAATGTCATAAATGCACTACCGATCTGTGTATGACACTGAGCCACCTTTATTTGTTTCTAGCATCTCAGTTTCAAGTCATTTCTAACTTCATTTTTTGCTAATGGATGGAATTCACCTGAGTTGGTAATGATCTGTTTTAAGTTTCAAAAACTGAAAAGCTTGCTAAAATGATACTTGACAAGGGAGACCAGCATAATCCTGGTACTGTACTGGATGTTTTTAATGTTTAATAATGTGTAGACACTCATAGGTGCTGTGTTCTTTTATTTGTTTTACTTGATAGTTCTAATAAAATTAACATTTATTCTCTACCTATTACATGTTCTTTGGTCAGAAACGATAAAAATTTTACTTATTTACTTTCTCAATACACGTTTTAATTATAGACCTTATGTGCCAAAGAAACAAGTGCACAGCCATCTTTAGAAATTTGTGTTTGAACTGTTTTTGCGGTAGCTCTGTATATTTCTATGGCATTGCTGTTGAAGGGTAATTAGCTGGATAAGTGGATTTACTTATTGTAGAGGTAACGAAAGTTATCATGAGCTTTGTAATGTTTGCAGCAGATGTCATAAATCTCATTTGACCGGTAAGATTTTAAAACAATCAATTCATAAATAAATCCGTAAGATCTTACCTTCATGCTGTGGAAATACAAACCAGAAAACAGAAAAGAGGTGGGGCTACATAAGGTCTATAGCGCTGAAAAAATTAGCGTAGAGTTTACTTTGAAACCATTTTCACAGTACATTTCACGAATAAAAAAAATTAACACATTGAATTAAACGTAAAATTTTGAAGTAGAAAGACTTTGAATTATTTTGTGTGTGTGTGTGTGTGTGATTTCTCAGTGCATGTTATACAAAACATCTCTGAAATTACTTTCCTTTCAGCTGATGTCATCAGGTCTGTGCAAGCTATTGGATAGTATTAAAGGGATAGTTCATCCCAAACTGAAAATTACCCCATGATTTACTTACCCTCAAGCCATCCTAGGTGAATATAACATTCTTCTTTCAGACGAATACAATCGGAGTTATATTGAAAAATGTCCTGGCTAATCCAAGTTTTATAATGGCAGCCCAAAATTTGAAGCCCAAAAAAGTATATCCATCTATTATGCCCACTCCGGAGGGATAATCAAGGCCTTCTGAAGCAAATCTATGCGTTTGTGAAAGAAAAATATCCATATTTAACATGTTATAAAGTAAAATATCTAGCTACCGCAAGACCACCTTCCGTATTCAACTTACGGAAAAAGCGTAACTGGCGCGATGTATGACGTCGGACGTAGCGTAAACATTCTGAACTGCGTGAGGCGTTACACTTCTGTTGAATACAGAAGTTGAAAGTAAGTTGAAATACGGAAGGCTGTCTGGTGAAAGCTAGATATTTTTCTTACACAAACCCATCGATTTGCTTCAGAAAACCTTTATTAACCCCTGGAGTGTATGGCTCATATGGCTGCCATTTATAATGCTTGGCTTAGCCAGGACATATTTTAATATAACTCTGATTGTATTCCTCTGAAAGAAGGATGTCATATACACCTAGGATGGCTTGTGGGTGAGTAAATCATAGGTAATTAGAATTTTGGGGTGAACTATCCCCTTTAACCAATTAATTCAAACTCTACCCACTTCGTTTTTCTCCTTGAATATCCTGTTTCACTGAGAAATATGTTACACTGCAAAACTAAAATGGTTTGCATGAAAGTGCGATATTCTTTTCTTCCCTATACTGTATATCTGAGTGAAATGCTTCTCGAGCAAGAAAAAATGTAGGACAGGACTTGATTTTGTTTTTGATGACGAGCACAGATAAATTATTAATAATAAATATGGCAATATTCAATAAAAAACAACAACTTTCTGCTGGCCAACACAGCGAATCAACGTGACCAACTTGAACCGGTTGCGAAATCTTTCACCCTCATGCCAAATTCCAGATCACATAGATTCCTATGACTGGGTTTCTCCTTTGAAAATTCCCCAAGCAATGGTAATTTTGACCGGATCTTTACACATTACAAATTGGAAACATTGTCCAAAATGTTTAAAACAAAAAACCCTTAATTAATACTCATAAATTGTTGTATTAGATTAGTAACAGAAATATAATTTCACAATTGGAATGTGACATCAACACATCTGTTCAAAAGAGGCATTTACGGTTTGCATGACTCCTTTATAGCCAGATCTGGATCTGTGATGGGCGATGATGTTATTCATGTGTCCTACAGCAGCAGAAGGGTGTGACTCAGTCATCAGGAGGGAGGACAGAGGGGGGAGATGATGACTGTTTTTGTGGGCCGTGCAGTGGGAGTGTGGGCTGTGTGTGGAATTTATTGTTTTCTGACTACTTCAGAGTTGCGGTAACCATCATGTGTTGTCAGCCCTAAGGGAGTTGTCATGATTGTTATGAAATTATTTATCTGTTCTGCTTTATGGCCAGGATTAAAAGTCCCTAAGACACAAACTGACAATACATTGGCAAACTGACAATGCATGCCGCACCAACAATGATAGCGTCGGATTAAATTTGGTTAGCGAGGGTAAAAGGATGCAGGTTTTGTTCTGTTAAGTGACTTTATCCCAGAGAGTTTTGTGTGGACACAGATGGACATGGCAGCTAGTGTATATCCAAATGGAGTGTGAATGAATCATAAGTATGGACAACAGTCCGGCCGGCTGATGAGAGGGCCGGTGATGGGATGACGCGGCATTTGTGCAGTGGAGATAGAGGAAATAGTATTCTCGTCCTGAAGCGTGACTTTTTAAAGGCCACACTACACATAGCAATGAGACAACCCAGCTGCTTTTATTTGCTATGATAATTCTCTACCAAGCATGTTGTCCAGGAAAACATGACATATTTATATAAAAAAGCAGTACACATTATTTCAAACACATGCTCTTATCTATATCAACACTATAATTATATTAGGTTATACAGTGGGGTATACTGTAGAGTGTCTTGTCCTTCCCTAATATTTAAAATAATTAAGAATATAAAACATTTTCCAAAATTTTTGATGGTTTCATATATATATATATATATATATATATATATATATATATATATATATATATATATATATATATATATATATATATATATATATATATATATATATATGAAGATCAAGGTAAATTGTACTTAATTTGTCTTCCGGGAAACATGTAAGTGTAAGTATCTTCCGTTGATTCCGAAGGGCAGTACTAAGAAAAAAATAAATAAATAAATAAAAAAATAATAATAATATATATATATTATTGGTATTGGATTACAGGTAGATATTCCAGCCTTAAATGCATTTATTTTGACCATCCATAACTGCCCGTTCATAAACACCACATGTATTCTGGGAAAAATATCTTTAGTGGTATAGATTCAATCATATGAAGATTTGAAGATTAAGTGGTACAGACTCTGATCAGTTACTCCTCCACAGCATCTGGCCCCAGACAGATGTAGATGCTTTAATGGATTTTATCTATTTAAAATCATGCTGAGTACTTACATCTGTTCCATTTAGATAGAATGATGTGTACATTACATAACTTTGAATTTGTTCTTTCATTAATATATTAGCAAATATTAACATATTTGCACGGAAGCATTTAATAATGTTTGCTGTTGGACAGGCACATGTAAACTCTGTACTAAAGATAGAAATAAGAATGTGAACATTTGTGGTTTCTGTAGAATGGGGGTTGGAATATTCACAGTTTTATGTACTGCATTCTGAGAGACTCACATGACCTTCAGCAGCAGCATTTGATTTTATGCTGTTCTGAAAGTTAATCTGGTGGTTTTTAGAAGAAGGTGAGTTTCAAGCTGGCTACTGTGATGCATTTGATACTTCTTTGCATTGTGTGCTTCTGCTCTCGGTTTCAGACCTCAGCTGTGTTGTAGTTTCTAATGTGTCCCAAGAGATTGTGCTTTTGTTGGTTGTTGTTCTTCATCACCAAATTTCCTGTTTTACACATGTGACACCCTGTGCCTTAGAGAGAACAGAGTTTCCTGAAATGAATACAGACTGTAATATGACCAGCTTGAAACCCCGTGGGACGAGTTTAGAAAGGCCTACTTTGGTAATAACATTTAATCTTTGTTGAATTCCATTGAATTTGAGGGAAACTATCTATATATAGTGTATATAAAGTATATATACACACACACACACACACACACACACACACACACACACACACACACACACACACACACACACACACACACACACACACACACACACACACACACACACACACACACACACACACACACACACACACACACACACACACACACACACACACACACACACACACACACACACAATTATTATAAATAACATTTATTAATATTACACATACAAGTAATAAACATTTATTCTTTATTCTATATTCTGTGATTATAACACAGTTCCTGTGTGTGTAGTGGCAAAATCTTTTTATATATATTGTTATTTATTCTATATTTCAATGATTATACAAATTGGTATGTATGTATATATGTATTCTCAGGCTTCCTTGCTGTTCTTTTACTACATTACCGGATGTAACTGCCGTTTCTGGGTTGCCGGTCATAATCAGTGGCAGAGCCAGAATTCAAATCACTCCCTCTCATCAGACCAATCCAGCATGTTCTGCTCTGTCCGACATTGTTAGTGAGATACAGGATATCCCTGAAGGGGAGAGACAGCTAAACAATATCAGACCTAATCAACATTGTTTGTTAACAAACAGTAAGCCAGACATCCTTCTAGATGATATAACACCCCACACCCAAAGGACATAAACAGTATGCCGTGAGCCCCCAGGCAACATTTCAATCCCTAAATATGGACTTATAATGTGTTTTAATCACAAATAGTAATAGTAAATTCTTGAGGTAAAGTAAAGTAACATGAAATGGGGTGTCAAGGTGTTTTGGTCACAACAACCCCTACAGCTGTGTAGGATGATGTGGGATTTTTTCCACAAATGAGGAGGGTTTAAGCGGTATTAGAAAAGGCTGCCCACATGATGTCAGTACATGATGTCACAGCTGTAGAGTAACATCTGTTGAGGAATTTTTCTGGTTAAAGGTAAATTTGATCACTTGTGAGAGGAGGTTGTTTGTAAGACACCATTAACTATTAAAACCACTGAGGATTCCATGGGAATATGTAAACATGAGCCCTCATGTAGGGCTTCGTTTCAAACAGATGAAACATACACTGTGTCTCCACCCTTTATAATACAGTGTATTTATCACTGTTGTTGTGTTGAGGTAATACTGTCATTATGGCCACACCCGGCCTTGTATGCACTAATCTTATGTCTGGCTGGACTTTACACAGGCTTTACAGTAAGAGCCATGTTGTGACGCCTAAACTGAATCCAGGAATGGTTAAAAACTGTGAGGTCACCAAGATTCAGTGAAGTAGAAAAGCTCCCTTGTCTCACCAACTCTTTTAAATGGCAATGTAGTATAATCTTATGATCCAAAACACAGAAGTAATGCAAAATATAACTCATTATTAGTCTTTCTGTGTTTTTTTTATCATTTACTCGCCCTTATGTCATTCCTATGACATTTTTTCTTTATAAATGTTATGTATATGATTTATATATTACACTATATTGCCAAAAGTATTGGGACACCCCTCCAACTCCATGAATTCAGGTGTTCTAATCTCTTCCATGGCCACGTGAGCTATAAGTCCATTCGTAAAATTTCCTCACTGCTAAATATTCCACAGTCAACTGTTAGTGGTATTATAACAAAGTGGAAGCAATTGGTCTTTCTGCAATCTTTCCTGTAGCTCAAACAGTAGAGCGTGGTGCTAACAACGCCAAGGTCATGGGTTCGATTCCCAGGGAAAGCAAGAACTGACAAAATGTAAAAAACTTGTACCTTGAATGCAATGTAAGTCGCTTTGGATAAAAGCGTCTGCCAAATGCATAAATGTAAATGTAATTGGGAACAGCAACTCAGCCACGAAGTGGTAGGCCACGTAAAATCACAGAGCTGGGTCAGCGCACGCAATTTTCTGCTGAGTTGATAGCTACAGACCTTCAAACTTCATGTGGCCTTCAGATTAGCTCAAGAACAGTGCGTAGAGAGCTTCATGGAATGGGTTTCCACGGCTGAGCAGCTGCATCCAAGCCTTACATCACCAATTGCAATGCAAAACGTTGGATGCAGTGGTGTAAAGCATGCCGCCACTGGACTATAGAGCAGTGGAGACGTGTTTTCTGGAGTGACAAATCACGCTTCTCTGTCTGACAATACGATGGACGAGTCTGGGTTTGGTAGTTGCCAGAAAAACGGTACTTGCCACATTGTGCCAAGTGCAAAGTTCGGTGGAGGGGATATTATGGTGTGGGGTTGTTTTTCAGGGCTTCGGCTTGGCCCTTTAGTTAATGCTTCAGCATACCAAGACATTTTGGACAATTTCATGCTCCCAACTTTGTGGGAACATTTTGGGGATGGCTCCTTCCTGTTCCAACATGACTGCGCACCAGTGTACAAAGCAAGGTCCATAAGGACATGGATGAGTGAGTTTGGTGTGGAGGAACTTGACTAGCCTGCACAGAGTCCTGACCTCAACCTGATAGAACACCTTTGGGATGAATTAGTGTGGAGACTGTGAGCCAGGCCTTCTCGTCCAACATCAGTGCCTGACCTCACAAATGCGCTTCTAGAAGAATGGTCAAGAATTCCCGTAAATACACTCCTAAACCTTGTGGAAAGCCTTCCCAGAAGAGTTGAAGCTGTAATAGAAGCAAAGGGTGGACCGACTCCAAATTAAACCCTACGGATTAAGAATGGGATGTCATTAAAGTTCATGTGCATGTAAAGGCAGACGTCCCAAAACTTTTGCAAATATAATGTATATTCCAGATATTTTGAAGACACATGGTAGCTTTTTGTGTTGTTATGCTCTTATTTTTGTACCTTGACAGATTTCATATGGAACTGAGCAGCGTGAACATTCTTCTATATTCTCCTTTTGTGTTCCATGGATGAATGAAAGTACTTCGGGTTTGGGACAATGTGACATTAAGTTAAAAATGGTAGAATTTGCCTTTTTAGATGAATTATACCTTTAAGGTGCATTATGAATGGCCAGTTTCAAAGCTGCGACTGAAACAGTGGAAATGTTTAGGGAGTAACCCAGAAAGTTTTGCTCTGAGCTGGAAAGAAAAACAGAAAATGGTGGCTGCCATGGCGATTTGGGCAAAAGTTACACACAGTAAAAGCTGTGGTAGGCCTACTTGTGCTTCAAATGATCATTCAGACACAGACCAAACTGCACAGTCAAAAGATTCATGGAAATGTTCAGACACGTGATGAGGAAGGTATAAACAGGTTTGTTTAGAAATAATGTAATGGGAGACTAACCACACCTCTATAAGTACAAAAATGTAATCTAAATTATGTTCCTCACTATCTAATGTAAATCTTAGACGGAAGCAGAAACTGTTTACATGATTATTGTGTTTTCACCACTATAAATATTGAGTCAAGGATCAATGTTCAAGGCAGTTTAAAAGCCAACTTAAAATGTTAATTATCAACCAGGAACACGACTGCAAATACAATGTTATAGAATTTTTCCTGTTCAATATACAACAATTCAAAAGTTTGGGGCCAGTAAGGTGTTGTTATTTAAATACATATCCAGCAAGGACACATTAAATTGATCAAAAGTGACAGTAAAGAGATTTATAATGTTACAAAAGATTTATATTTCAAATAAGTGCTGTCCTTTTGAACTTTTTTTGAATCCTGGAAAAATGCATCAGAAATATTTATTGAGTAGCTATCAAATCAGCTTATTAGAATGATTTCTGAAGGATCATGTGGCACTGAAGACTGCTGAATATTCATCTTTACATCAGAGGAATAAAATACATTTTAAATTATATTAAAATAGAAAACATTTAAAATTGTAATAATATTTCACAATATTACTTCTTTCAGTCAACCCCAAACTTTTAAATGGTATTGAATGTAATCATTTTATATTATACAGAAATAAAAATGACAAATTAGCTCTTTTTTAAGATCCCAGTTTCTCCTGCATTAAGGTTAAATGGACAACAGTAATACTAACCACCCGTTTTTTCCTTTCAGGAAACATAACAAATTTTGATCAGGAAATTTATTGAACGTCAAATATTCCATTATGAATACCAAATGATCTAAATACAAAATTATATGAGTTACACTATCTGCATAGAGTGGTGCAGGGATGACATAAAAAAACTAATTTGCCACTGATTCCCTTGAGATTTTCCTATGGGTTTTTATAATGGGGTTTTTCAATTTATGAGACAATTTATTACAACATAAATTACACTCACTCAGTCACACACCAAACGTTCTTAGTTACTTAATAAAAACATTTTGTTTGCTTGAATCTTGAAATTTAGCATTTTTGATATGGTGGTGTGTTATGTTGTAGAACAAAACGTCCAAGTATTGTTGTAAATACACTTAATATTCAACAATATTAATGATTAAGGGTTGCCAGGTTTTCACAACAAAACCCGCCCAATTGCTACTCAAAAATTGTGTTCCGGGGGGTTAATCTACATTTTTGGTGGGGTTTCACTGTAAAGCTGATTTTAGTTTGAAACAATCTGTATGGTATAAAGCATCATATAAATAAAGATGACTTGACTTGTCAACTTATGTTTAGCACAGACTTTATTTTACTCATAAATTGACAACCCCCAGGAACATCTTGAGGGAACCAGTTGTGAATTAGTCTTCCGGGTTTTGACGTCATTCCTGCACCTTACTATTATGTGTATATTGTATAATTCAATTGATCACATTAGGAGAAGCATCTGAGACAGAGCTTTTATTTAAAGTATAATTGAGATCTCCTGAGGTTTAACGTTTGAACCCCTGGGCAATAACATTTTGGGTTATGTGTCTATCTGAATGTCTCTATCTGGCCTTTGCGACTAATGCATATAGAACTTCTCTCAGTTTCTCAAAGCTGTGAGAATGTCATTAGCTGCAAATTACAAAACCACAAACACCAGAAGGACCAAGCAGCATGTTGATAATGCATTCAGAACACTCTTTTTGTACTTTGAGGAATGCATGTAACTCTAACAGTGGTTTGGAAAGTCTTTGTTTATCAAAGGCAGTCATGTAAAACCCTCCGGTCTGGTCCCACAGCACTGAGCTGCCACTCAGAGCGCCTGTGCTTATTCTGGATGTAATCTCACTTTAGCTCTACCTATACGCTCTTATGTCTGCAACAGAGAAGGCTTCCTGTCATTCAATCCCAGGACCTTGTCACATATAATCCACAGTAATTGATTTCCCTGTGTGTGTGTGTGTGTGTGTGTGTGTGTGTGTGTGTGTTTGTCAGGTCCCCCAGCCTCATCTGAGTTTGTACTAAATGGCTTCTATGTAAACACACTATTACACAGATTAACATTCACAATCAAACAAAGGAAGTAGTTACATGTTTGTCTGAACGTCAACACAATCACAACCAGATTACAATCTTAGGCCTCAGCCTACCCAACCCCCTCGAACACACAAAAACACACCTGTTTGAACCCCTGCATATTCATATTCACACATTGTGTGGTTTTGATGGCATTTGTGGCAGTATTTTCTTCTGACAGGAGACTGAAATGGCACACAGGAGAACAAAAGCGTTTTTGAAGGCAGCATAGAAGAATCAGTGACAGATTAAAGAGTTAATCCTCTTGAGTATCTGTTGGTCCGACACCCCACGTCAGGATGAATTCCTCTCAACAACGTGCAAGACAATAGAGGAAGAGTCAACAGCACAGATATAGACCTCATGCTTCCAAGACAGGGCCACACACACACACACACACACACACACACACACACACACACACACACACACACACACACACACACACACACACACACACACACACACACACACACACACACACACACACACACACACACACACACACACACACACACACACACACACACACACACACACACACACACACACACACACACACACAATTCGCTACCTTTGTGGGGACTCTCCATAGGCTTAATGCTTTTTTTTTAATACTGTACAAACTGTATATTCTATCCCCTAACACCATACCCCTAAACCTCCTCATCACAGAACACTATGCATTTTTTCTTAAAAAAAACAAAAACATAATTTAGTATGTTTATTAATCCATTTCCTTCGTGGGGATCGCTGGCTGGCTGGTCCCCACAATGTAGGTGATCTCAGGTTTTACTATTCTTGTAGGGACATTTGGTCCCCCCACAAAGTAATATAAACCTACACACAAACTAAGGCATATAAACCTCACAGCGCTTAACTTTCTTGGTAAATTTATTCATGAAATAGCTGCAAGCACATGCAAAAGTGCACCTGTCAAGTTACATTAGAATATTGTAAAGATGAGTTCAAAAAATGTAGGCCTAGGCTACTTACACTCACAAAAGTTTAAATTTTGTAAAAAACAACAACAATTGAGGTGCTTGATAACCCTATGTTAAATTAAATTAGACTAAAAGCAAATCAATGTCTTGTTGGGAGTGGTAGAATACTGTTTGTATACTTCCTGTAGACATGAAATGGCATTTGCAACCCATTTTACATCTGTAATTTGACAAATGTGATCTTTTCTATTGTCAACAACAAAAACAAGCCTATCCATTGAGAAAATTGACAAAGGTTTTACTTTGATGTAATATATATTATATAGTGGTTTAATACCCCTTTGCTTTTCGTAACATTCCATATCGCTAAAAAACAGATAGCTTAAACCAGATAGCTTATGATGGTTTGCTGGTCCATCGTCTGGTTTTAGAAGGATTTTGAGAGCTTTTCAGCTGGTTAGGTTAGGGTACCAGCTTGCCGGTGAGCTAAACCAGCTGAGTAACATCTTGGCAAAGCTTGTGAGAAAGGCATAGAACAGCTTAAACCAGCAAACAATTTTAGCAGGGTATAAACCATAACCAATTACATCCAGAGCCACTCATGGTTTTACTTGTGGTGGTTATATGGTCTTAGTAAATGCCACAGTTAAACTATTATTATGATAGAACTAGCCTATGTGGTAAATAACTGCATAATAAAATAAAACTGAACACAAAACAAGCATGAGGCTGATTATGATTTTTATTTTATTTTAAAGTTTGCCCTTGAAAAGGATTAAGCATAAAGCATTTTGATAAAAGTTCCTAATTCCTAAATCCTTCCCACTAATTCTTTTGTAATGAAACGTATATCTGGGCGCGCAAGGATTCGTGGGATCGCCTCTCTCTCCGCCTCTTCCTTTAAACTGCTGGGGGGCGTATTCATCCGCGCACACACATACCGATCGACATCGCGCCGTTTTTATCTGCCTCACCAGCTCCGGTTTCCCCCCGTTCAGCCTTTCCCCCGTCAACTGCCGCCATGTTTTTCTGAGTCAGGATGACAGCAGAGAGTGAGCGCAGACGAAGACGGATATAAGACTGAAAAACCGTCGAATTACAGCATTTTTCCCTACCAGGCGACTATTTTTTATTGCGGAGTCCGAGGAACTCCTTTCTCGGTATATTTGCAAAAAACAATGGCTTAATTGTAGTATTGTTTTGTTTTCTTATGGCGTAGGTAGGCACATTTCCTAATATATATCCTTTTTATTTCAGGATGGGAGGGGGTCCTCCCACATAAATATAAAATCCATAAATTATTCTTTCCTTCGTTTTGAAGTTTATACCATGAAAAAGCAAAAAGTCAGAAGCCTATCTGAAGAAGAAGAACCTATTACTGCCTGCGCTTAACTGCCTCTACCAGCGAACCTACAGGAATAACCAGACGAGTGATCTATGTATGATTAACTGCTTTACCACCAGTCACCTGCTGTCAAAACTTTGTTTCTTGAGAAAACTGAAGATAGAAAAACGACTTTTAATCTAATCTGAAGTGAAGATCGGACAGAGCAAATTTCAAAGATGACGGGCAACATCCCTGTCGACATGGTAAGAATATACTCATTCTGTAAAGGGTTTAATGGTCTATATGGTAAAATATTGTAATGTTGTGTTCCTATTTATTTTATGTTACTATTTATTTTCTGTTGTTACTAAAAAGTTTTTTTTTAAATAATGATCAGTATCTGTTTATGGTAACTATTCTTGAGATGCTATTACTTATTCTTTAGATACTTAATACTACTATACTATATCAATAATAATTAGATTCTAATACAGTTAGTAAGTAGTACTTATTCAGTTGTTACTAGTCACTAAACTAATACTGACAAATTACTGTTCCATTGTTGTTTATAGCAGTTTTTAGTAGTTACACTAAACAAAATAATAATTTTACTATATATTTGGTTGTGAACTAGTATAGTTATATGCAACAATTGGAATACATAGCCTACTAGTTGGAAGTGGATAGTTCAAAACTGAACCACAGATCCCCATTTA
The DNA here is from genome assembly GCF_949357685.1 of Gobio gobio. Lineage (NCBI taxonomy): Eukaryota > Metazoa > Chordata > Actinopteri > Cypriniformes > Gobionidae > Gobio > Gobio gobio. The sequence goes on along the minus strand of NC_137118.1, from coordinate 33,689,793 downwards.
ATTAAAAATGTGCTACTAGTATCAATGGAATAGTAAGCTACTTGTCACTATTGGGATTCTGACTAGTAGCAAAGGAATGTTGACTGAGTACTACAATCTCATGAATAGTACTAGTGAAATTGAAAAAAAGGCCTACTAGTCATTATTGTATTACTTACTAGTAAATTACTTGAAAAATTAGTACTAGTAACATAAAAATGGATTAGTTAGTTTTAAGGAATAAATATGTTAAAACAAGTGTTTGTCAAAGATCAGAGAAGGTCAGCTAGTGTCACTGTTGCTCTTCCAAAAAGATTATTCCAAGAAATACATGAAGGACAGTGTTATTAAATGCATTTTGCTCTTTTGGCAATAACCCCATCACAATTCCACCTCTACCAGGAAGGGCAGTAGTGTAAAGATATCCTATCAGATGACTACATAGTGCTGTTCTGACTGATAATGAGGAAGTGTGATCAGGAAGACTTGAAAACAGTCACTGTTCTATTTGCACAACCAAAAATGTCTCGAAATGTGAATCAAGGCGAATGATCAAAGCGAAACTCCAACATTGGAATCTTGCTGTCCAGGTGAATGATGTCATATAGGTTCTGTTTAATCCTCATTACATGCTTGTAGAATGACATTTCAAGCTTTGTACTGTGATGTAAGACTATAATAGATTGAGACTTCTAAACCCGCGGGTGGTGGTAGTGCTGCTAGTATTCTCCAGTTGGTTTGAATCCAAGGACTTGGGGAATATGCTTATCAACCACAAAATACAGCCCTGATTGTGTATGAAAATATTGAAACTAATATCAAAACAAATATGAACTGTAGCACTGTTCCTGCGTGTTAGTCAAGCGCGCTTTGTATATTCCAAACAGCTGATCTGGCTGTCAAACTCAAGAGATCTGACATTGCAGAGACTTTGTTTGATGTAATGTGCACTGAGGTCTGATGTGTTTGGCCTTTACAGTGCACATTGACTGTCCTTCTGTTTCTGCTGTTGAGTAGCACTAAAATGTAATGTAAATCTGGCACTCATAAAGGCTTTTTTGGCAACTTTAGACATTAAAAGAGCGACACCATGTATTGATGCATCTCTTGACGTCTCTACAGGAAGAAAGGTTTTTCTCACATTATGCAAGCAGGGAACAAACTGGGAACAAACAGGGAACAAAGTGTTATGTTATAGCCTAAAGTCAGGCATTGATTATCTAAGCTTTGAAAACCTTAAACATTCAAACCTCACGGGAAATACTTTTATACGGATTTGCAAAGGAACGATAAAGATAATCCATTACTAGCTTTAAAATGGAGCTGTGTGACGTTTTTCTATGTTGGGTTTAGGTGTCTATTTTTGGTCTCTCGGAAGAGCACGATGAGTTTTAGGATGAAATGTCCACTCTGTGAAACTTTGAATCATTGTGTGGTCTCCAGCTGAGGGGCATTCAGTTGGGGGGTTGGGTTGTCAAACAATGGGAGTGTTTGTGTGTGTGTGTGTGTGCATACACATCTTGTGGGTGGGCATTTTAATGAATGGGCTTTTTTGCAGAGAGCTCTCACTGTTTCAAAGCAGAGAGATGTTGTGGAAGCCTATAGGTGCTACAGATATGCTCTTTTAAAAGAGTTTGCTTTGATCAGTTGAGAGACAGAGGTGTGAAGGAGAACTCAATACTCCCTGACAGTACTGTGTCACTTTGTGTGGTGTCATGTGGTATTGTGTCCTCTATGTTTAGGGGTAAATTAGTAGGGGATACCATCAGGAGAAATGTCAAGGATAGACCTCCCCTATGGCTTTTTTCCACACACTTAAATAGCATTGCTCAGCACTTTCAGAAGTTTAAATTATGTAAACAATAATTGAGGTGCTCGATAAACCTAGAAGGTAAATGAAATTAGTCTGTAAGCTAATCAACATTTTGTTATTGTTTTTAAACTTCCTGTAGAAATTAAGTGTGCAAATTGATGTGAAAAAATGTTGGATATCACTTTATTATATACATTGGAATGGTTGTGATTGTAAAAAGTGGGTTTTAGCACAGAATAAAGTAAATACAGTCATTTGATTTTATGTTTTATGAAAGACAAAAAATGAAGGTAATTAAGACATAAAGTCGCATGCTTTCTGTTTGCAAAATAAAACCAGATTTGTCATCAAAACTTAGCAAAATTATGTAACCAAGCTCAAATCAATAGAGCTCATCAGGGAACCAGAGAACAGAAGGGCATGGTTACACAAATCAGTCCCTTTGAGGGTTTATTAGGCCATTATAACATCTGTTTCATGACAGACAGACCCTCTTCTGAACACAAACAGCCAACTTGCTACGAACAGCCACCGTTTGAACTCCGCTAAAGTGTGAGTGAACGACAGGAGAAAGGTAGAGGGTAGGTAACGAAAAGTATTTCATATGAGATGGAAAAGGTGTAGAAACCTAGCTCCTCATGGTATGAAACACAACGCAGTACGTGCCTCGATTCAACATTTGCGATTGAAACTGCGTCAACATTGTGAGGGAAAGACTCAGCATGTTGCCGTGGTATCAATTTAAATATCTCACACAGAGAAACGTCATTTTCAATGATTACTGTTTTTTTTTCTCATATTTTTTCAACAGTATAGGCCTATGTTTGAATTCAAATCGTTTCTCTTCATGGTTTCCCAAACCCGCATGGATGTCTGGGATCACTTGTTGATAAAGTAATACAGTTGAGTGCAACATGTGCAGCACCAATCTTCCATATACATAACATAATGAGAACAATATAGAATGTTGTGAATTCTTTGTGCTTTAGTTGCCCATGTTTCAGTGCATTATTTGGGGAAGAGCGGAAAAAGTTCAAGTTCACTTGCATTTGTGTCCTTTTTTGCAGATACATGTAGTGTTACGTTTACGTTCTGTATCTAGGATTTCTGATTAATCTTGTATAGGATGTCATATAGAACAGGCTTTAGTTTTCTGCTGTTCATTCACGCTTCAGCTTCACCTCATACAGCTATTCCTTTTAGATTTTTCGAAAAGAAACCTGGCAGTGTTATTTTCCTAATATTTTCATATTTTGATAGACATATTTTTATTTGTCTACATCAATTTTCGCAAAAGTGTTTTAATTAAAATATTTTCACTATTATCATGAAGGACACGGCCCGCATCCCACGTACGCCCCTCCCCCGAGTACTCAAGTACTCGTTTTTAAGACCTAACAGTACCCGAAATGAAAAATGGACAAAAATGCCCGTACCTAGTTTAGAGTAGACAACTTACTCTAAAATGGAATTGCAAAATAGTATTGAAATTGATTTATTGTGAGAAAAAACATCACAATATATTGATTAAGCACAGTCCTAAAATGAAGAACAGCATAAAGAGAGAGAGAGATAAGGCTAAAGTCTGTTTTATCTGTTGTAACTATACGTGTTTGTTTGAATAAATGTGACAAATATGACATGGCGAGTTTGAATTGCATAAAATTAATGAATCCAGAGAGTGCTTATGGGTCAGTAAGGGTTAAAAGGCTAAAGAGGGAGCGAGAGAGCAAGCAAGGAGGGGGAGGAAGTAGCTCAGACTCACTCAATAAAGGATCCTTTCAGTAGAGTGAGGAACAATTTACAACAGCTCTGTGAGAGAGGTGCTCACTCGCGCACACACACACACACACACACACACACACACACACACACACACACACACACACACACACACACACACACACACACACACACACACACACACACACACACACACACACACACACACACACACACACACACACACACACACACACACACACACACACACACACACACACACACACACACACTGTCATGGAAAGTTAGAGTGATTCAACGTCATTTTGTGTAAATAGGGCTCAGTGCCTTATTATAAGTTGTTTTAACTTCTCTGCGGAGTTTCTACATATTCATTACTGGATGTGAGTCAACATATATCTGTTTTTACATGTTTCCAAAGGTGGCTCTGTTCAAGTTTTGTGTGAGTTTGGCAGAGACTGACTGCAAAGGGTTGTTCCACTGTAAACAGTGGCTCTCACTCGCCTTTATGACATCATTGCTCAAGCATCCTCTTGTAGTTTAGTGAAGTCACAGATTTAAATCTCAGGCCAGACTTCCCTTCTCCTAGAGGCCTCTTCATAGCTTTCTCTCTTTCTCCTCCAAACCAAATGTTTTTTTTTTCTCTGATCATAAGATGTGAGCTAATCGACAATCTGCCTTTGTTTTTAAAGATAGTCACTTCTGAGGCAATTGGTGTAAACTATAGTTAAAACGTGCTGATATTTGATATATGAATCATCAGAGCAATTTCAGAATATTTCTTTATTTTACCTTGTAATTTCTAATCAAAATATCATAATTCAATGTTTTGGTGAAATGTCAGACATATCTCTGGCGATGTATGACTCCAAACATTTTGTAAACAGCGCCCCTCTCTTAAAATCAACTGCAAGTTCAGATTCACATTCTGCCTTCCATCCATTCAACAACCGATGGTTCCTGCCCTGCAATTTTTGTATCTGTATATTGTTCTACAGTCCTACATTTGTTTCTTATTAATTATTCTGCAGTGCACTGAAATATAAGACATATAAGACAAATATAATCCTAGGTTCAGTGATCTGAATCAATACAGCTTTGTGTGAAAAATATTATATACAGTGTATATATATATATATATATATATATATATATATATATATATATATATATATATATATATATATATATATATATATATATATATATATATATATATATATATATATACTGCTCAAAAGAATTAAGGGAAAACTTAAATCACACATTGGACCTCAAAGAATGAAATATTTAATTTGAAAATCTTTATTTACACATTCTATAATTTGTTAAGAACAAAATTATGTGACAACAGTCAATGGAAACTAAAATCATCAACACACCAAGGGCTGGATTCTAAATCATATCAAAAATCAATGTAAAAAAACTGAAGTTACAGGCTTATCCAACTTGCATGAAGTTCACCACAGCAACTCATTATGTAAGTTAGTAGTGTGTATGGCCCCCACGTGCCTGTATGCACACACAACAACGTCTGGGCATGCTCGTGATGAGATGGCGGATGGTGTCCTGGGGGGTCTCCTCCCAGACCTGGATCAGGGCATCAGTGAGCTCCTGGACAGCCTGTGGTGCTCATAATGTCCCAGAGTTTCTCAATTGGATTCAGGTCTGGGGAACATCAGGGCCAGTCGATGGCATCTATGCCTTTGTTATCTAAAAGCTGCCTAAACAGTCTAGCCACATGAGGCTGGGAGGAACCCAGGGCCCACTGCACCAGCATAAGGTCTGACAATGGCTCTGAGGATTTCATCCTGGTACCTAACAGCAGTAAGGGAACCATTAGCTTGCACGTGAAGGTCACCCTCCAAGGATATTCCTCCCCAGACCATTACTGACTCACCACCACACAGGTCATGCCGGATGATGTTGCATGCAGCCTAACGTTCCCCACGGCATCTCCAGACTCTTTCACGCCTCTGTCAAGTTCTCACTGTGAACCTGCTCTCACCCGTGAAGAGAACGCCAATGTATTCTGGTGTTCTCTGGCAAAGGCCAATCAAGCCGCACGGTGCTGAGCTGTGAGCACAGGTCCCACTAGAGGACTTCATCTTCCTCTAGTCACCCTCATGAAGTGTGTTTCTGACAGTTTGGTCAGAAACATGCACACCAGTAGCCTGCTGGAGGTCATTTTGTAGGGCTCTGGCAGTTCTCCTCTTGTTCCTCACACAAAAAAAGCATACTGGTCCTGCTGCTGGGTTGTTGCCCTTCTACACCCCTGTCCAGCTCTGTCTCCCGTTATCTCCTTCATGCTCTTGAAACTGTGCTGGGAGACACACCAAACCTCCTTGCTACGGCATGTATGAATGTGCCATTCTTGAGGAGCAGGACTGTCTGTGCAACCTGATTAGGTTATTCCCTCATGCTATACAGACAGTGAAATGGACCCTAACAAAACACAAAACTAAAGACAAATCAGTCAGGAAGAATAAAGAGAAAACAATTGTCTATTGCCACCACCTGCAAAATCATTCCCTTTGGGGGTTGTCTGGCTGTTGCCATTCCAGTCCAGTCATGGACACTCATTTAACTATCACACCTGTTAGTCTTTGAGTTAATCTATCATCATTGTGTATTTAAATTCCTAATTTCCTTCTGTAGATTACCTGAGTTTTTTTCTTAATAAATACTTTTGTTTTTGAACCTTGTTGCATCTTGATCATCTTAGTCGGATATAGAACATTACATACATATTGAAATACATCAATATAAATTGAAATGCAATTGTACTGCCACATAGCCTGCTTGCTTTATGCTGGTGCTTATTTAAAGGAACACGCCGACTTTTTGGGACTTTAGTTTATTCACCGTATCCCCCAGAGTTAGATAAGTCGGTAACACTTTACAATAAGGTTGTATTAGTTAACATTAGTTAATGCATTAGTTAACATGAACTAACCATGAACAACACCTCTGATCAGCATTAGTTAATCTTTGTTAACGTTAGTTAATAAAAAAACAGTTGTTCATGGTTTATTCATGTTAGTTCACAGTGCATTAACTAATGTTAACAAGATTTTAATAATGCATTAGTAAATGTTTAAATTAACATTAACAAAGATAAATAAATGTGCAGTTCATTATTAGTTAATGTTAACTAATGTAGTTAACTAATGTTAACTAATGAACCTTATTGTAAAGTTGTACCGATAAGTCCATACATAACATTCTCATCTCCGTGCGTGCCATAACTCTGTCTGAAGCACCCACTGCTAGCCTAGCTTAGCACAAAGACTGGAGGTAAACGGCTCCAGCTAGCCTACTGCTCAATAAGTGACAAAATAACGCCAACATTTTCCTATTTCATGTTGTGATGTGTATAGTTACATCGTGTATTAAGACCGACGGAAAATGAAAAGTTACGATTTTCTTGACCGATATGTCTAGGAACTATACTTTCATTCCTGCGTAGTAATCAAGGAACTTTGTGCCGTACCATGGGTGCACAGGCGCAATGATATTACACAGCGCCTGAAAATAGGCTAACTTCCGTCAACACTGCTCTCTGCTTGCACAGAGAGCCTGCTAGGGACTATTATCAGGCACTGCGTAATATCATTGCGCCTGCTGCACCCATGGTACGGCAGTAAAGTTCCCTTTTACTACGCAGGAATGAGAGTATAGTTACAACATGTAAATAGGAAAATGTTGGCGTTATTTTGTCACTTATTGAGTAGTAGGCTAGATGGAGCCGTTTACCTCCAGTCTTTGTGCTAAGCTAGGCTAGCGGTGAGTGCGTCAGACAGAGATATGGCAAGCACGGAGATGAGAATGGTATGTATGGACTTATCTAACTCAGGGGGATACGGAGAATAAGCTAAAATCCCCAAAAGTCGGCATGTTCCTTTAATACCTTTATGCACCCTGTTTGACAAAAATAACAAGAAAAAGCTGTAGGACAGACTAGAGTCATGCCTTTTAATGAAAAATCAACTCTGGCCTCGCCCTAAAGAAAAGATAAAAAAAGATTTTCAGGTGCTGTAATAATTCTGTTTGAGGACATGTGCATGATAGTATTAATACGTGATGAGAAGGGTGTTTGTAATACATGGCTGTAATACAATATCAAAAGGCCATTTCTATCAGACGGCCACCTCACTGATGGGGAGGTAAGTGAATGGCTCCCCTCCCCCACTCTCTCTCTTTCTACAGATGTCTGCCCTTTTTCAGCAGTAGGCACGTGGACAGGGCCTGCAGGGCAGGAGGCTGCCTGCCTTCATCTGGCTACAGGAGATGAGATAGTGTTCTCTCATGCTCATCTTTCCTCTTTTTATCTTGAGTGTTTTTTTCTTTTCTCGCATTTCCCCATTGCTCCATCAGGAAATTATTCCATATAAATGTATATAATATAATTTATATTTATAATATGTTGAATAGTGCAAGCCAGATTTGCCTAATCATTCTCATGAAGTGGAAATCGGTTAATATTTTCTGGCCAAGCTTCATTCTCTATTGTAGAATGTGTTTAAATAACAGAGATCATCTAACATTGTGACCTTCAAGATATGTCACATTGTCCTTAAAGCACCTTAAAGGAATTTTGTTTCAGTTCTAAAAAGGTCAGAGTTCTAGGTTTGTGTTTATTCAGCGCCCCTGAGAGCACATTGCTAATGTGTTTATAGAAGGTGTGTAATTAGCCTCAAGATCAGGAAAGTTTGTACAAAGATGAATCATTCACAGATTCAGCATTTATTAACACCAGTGTGAAGACATGTCCACTTATGTGATTGTAATTGGCATGTCATCAGGCGGGCCTGCATTGATTTAAGTGATATTACCACCCAAGCCCTTGTTTTCTCATCCAGTGAGATGCATAGTTTGGGCCGGATGAGTGTGTGTGTGAGTTTGTCTGTGTGAGTGATTGTCCTTCAGGACTGCTGATGGGGCATCTGGACAGGCTGAGACTGCAGTTGCTGGTGTGCTGTGGCCGTGATTAAGTATGGAAGCTAGCTCTCTGGTGCTAATGGCCACCATGCGATTCACTCAAGTGAGTCAAGGAGAAGATCAAGAACGAGTTAATGGGAGTAAAGGATGTTCTAGTCATCTTGAGGAAAATTATCACTTTTACCGTAGCTATTGCGACCGTTCCATTATGGAAAAAATCTATCAAGGAAGTGTGGAACATTTTTTGCACCTTCTGTGTGTGTGTGTGTTGTGTGTTTTTTACAGTAAGTTTTGAATAGCCAACAGCTGAAACCAGAGCTTTTCATGCTTGTCTCCTTAGATATGTGGCAATGATTATTAAGGAACATTATGTTCAGTAAATAATGTTCATCTATCTATTACATGGGTATTATGGGGAAATACTTCATGCCACTTTCCCTACATTTCTTGCTTTGTTATAAGCATGACAAGGCAAACGCAGCTGAGTGCAAAATCAATAACTTTATGTTCAACCTACCGTACATAAAATCATGCAGAGAACATCCAGCCTCTTTTTGTGTTGCCATGTGTGTGCGCACGCCCGCGACTGTGAGTCAGTTCTCAAATTCCTGCATTAATTTGTGCCATCCACAGAGGTCTTGGAGATAGACAGGGAACTTTACAATTCCTCTATAGCCCCTCTTGCAGTTTAATTTCCCATGTCTAAATGTGCCATCTAATTCTCAGATCTCATGTCATTTAATGCTGTTATCTCTTTCTCCTGTGCTACGCTCTTTATAATGAGAATTTAAGAGTCTGACACACATCAGAAAGCTATCACATATTAATGAATGGTCGGGTCTCTTTTTCTCCGATTTTTGGTCCCATAACAGTCTGTACAATATCATGAAAAGACAATTTTATATGAGACAGTAAGGAATCATTTTGTGGGCTGGAATCAATTCATTTTGAAGCTCTAACTAGAGACTAGTGGCTGAATGAGCTAGATATTATCAAACCAATGCCAATGGTCATTGTGCTTTTGGCCCTGGCTGAAGTGAGACATTTATCCTTCCATTCCCATGTCCAAATGCATTGCAATCTGTCATTTTGAACATGATCACTTTAACTCCTGCTAATGCAAATAGGCAAGACCATTCTATATTCTCTTCAGAAAGAGTTCAAGGTGACTTGTAATGTTGAATATCTATGCAAATCCCAAACAATGGGTGGTTTACCGTACTCAGTGGTTTTAACTTTCTCACCATCAGATCTCCACTGCAAAGCGGACCAACCTGTTCTGTCTCATGTTGAGAAATAAAAAAAACTGGATTGTACAGGCTGTACTGTACCTGACAGAACCTGAAAGCGATATGTTATTATTTGTCCTCTAAATGTTTGAAAGCATACAAAAATGGTTTGCAAAAGAAACTTTATGTTATACTCATAAACCTTTAGCATGTTGTTTATGTATTTAATAGACAGGAAATGGCATTCAAAATCAAACATTTACTTCTGCAGTGTGACGCATTTCTGAGTGAAACAGGATGTTCTGTATTGGCCGGGAATTAGTTTCATCTATTGGGAAATTACTGGATTGTAAATAGCTAAAAAATAAAACAGTTTGATGATGTAATTTAAAAGAAATTGTTTCAGAGGTAGAACAAGGTACACTGCTATTCAAAAATTTGGGGTCGGTTAGATTCAAAATAAAATGTTACTTTATTAAAATACAGTGATAATAATAATGCATTTTATTTAATGGTGCCTTTCATAACACCCAAGGTCACCTCACAGATCACTACACAAGACAAAACACACAAGGAACACTCCGCATATACAGATAAAGTGCAGTAAAGACTCAATAAAACACATGATAAAAAAGCCTGTATAAAAAGATGTGTTTTAAAGGTCCCATGGCATGGCATTTTTCTATTATTTTATAATGTTTCCTGAGGTGTACTTATATTGTTAGTATGATTTTTTTCATCAAAAAATGTCATAATTTAGAAATAAAAGGCTTTTTTCTATATTGATGTTTGCCTTGTGGCTAAATGCCCTGTTTCAAGGGGCGTGTCTGCTGTGAGAACTAAGTGAAAATGCCCACTGTTGTGATTGGCTGACATCTTTTCATTTGAAATGAGTGTTAGATTAGGTTGCGGAGGGGGCGTGGTTTAGCGAGGCACTACAGGCACTGCATGCATGAGAGAGAGAGACTGACTGGCACTTGTGAACCACGGAGAGCTGGAGGAAGTTTTATTGTAACAGACTTCATTGTAATATATCTTATAATTAGTTTTTGTGTACATTTTTGACATTTCTGTGCGTTTAAATAGGGTTTAGGTCTGTATTATCTTTGTAAATAAGTAGGGACTTTTATTTTGACGGGTGTTGCACTCTACGGAGCGATATGAAAAAAGAGGGAGCGCTCGTGAGAGCTTGCGGTTCATCATTCAGTGGGTTTAAGCAGATTTAAAGTTTACAGTTTGTTTAGCACCCCCCGAAAAGACAATAGGTGTGTATGTGCTTGTTTACTGTAATTTGTAATGAGTATGTTTGAGTATTTCGCTGTATTGTTTGTTATTGATAATGCTATGGAGAGAGAGTTTGAGTACGAGGTGTTTATACACACTTCTTTGTTCAGCTCTTACGGTGATTTTTGGAGATAAACGGTTTCAATAAACTCCTGAAACATCAGTAAAGTCTAGCCATCATTCGGACGGGGTCCGCTACATTTATTGTACTAAGTTGTTGAGAGCGCTATGCTGTTAGCTCTAGCTTATTTGTATCTGAGAGTTCTGAATAAACAGTCCTAGTCATGTCGACTCTCTGTCTTCCACCTTTGTAACACATGTAATGTACCATTACAGCCGTCGAGATGAACGAATCGTCAAAGTGTGGATTATAGCATTATTTTATTATCTTTTCCTATCTATTCCTATACGGACCTTTTCCTGGACCACTTGGTGGAATGACCTGCCTATCTCAATTCGTGCGGCCGAAAAAAAAAAAAAAAAAATTCAGTTTTGTGCTAGATTAACTGAGACTTGTTACAGCACTTGCATATTGTTGCCCTTGGCTGTTCTAGTTGCTTCTATTGCCATCATTTGTAAGTCGCTTTGGATAAAAGCGTCTGCTAAATAGGGATGGCTCGATACCACAATTTTGTCTTCGGTACGGTACAACAATCTAATACCGAAGTACCGATATTAAATCGATACCATACAGGGTCTGAATTTTGATGCGGGTATTGTGCATAATTTTGCTCACTCTCGCAAGTTTTGGGTTTATGAAGCGGGAAATTACCGCAAATGTTTATTATTAAATTAATCAACAAAGATTGTCACATCAATCAGTCATTTGGAAACTTTTTTGTAAGTAATTTCAGCATTACTGCGCGTCTCCATTGCTTCTGGCTTGAAAAGACATCGCACCTGTACTATAAAAGCAATCTGCGCACTCAGATTCAACACTTTCGCTTCCGTTGCGGGACAACTGACGGAAATCACTGCCCACGTCTTTTTAAACCTCGGCAATTTGAACATGCAAGCGATTTTATAGCATTTCGTAATACATATGGGATGAGAGCTCTTTGAGAGAGAGAGTTTTCTTTGCGCTCATGCCAACAACAAACACACACACGCACACACACACACACACACACACACACACAAGCCTAAAGAGCTCGCGCATTCCAAATTAAGTTGTTTTTCCTCAGTCAAATACACATATACATTATGTCAAAAATGTAAATCTTTAGTGAGTAGTTACATAAACACAGTTGGTTATGTCTTTCGCGGATGTAAATAGTGCAATAGTATGTGTGCAAATATTATGAGGTCTAAACGTCACTGGTTGAAACGAACGCTGGAGATTTCTTTATATTTAAACGATACGATCTTATGTATGTGCGTTAATCAGTGTTAAAAGAAAAATGTCTAAATTAGATCGTTAGAATTATGCACTCACCTGTCGATCTCTTAATGTCTTACAAGTCAGGAATTAAGTGGCAGATGCTTGGCAAGGTTTGATGGTTCTTCAGCAGTTTTATAAGCAAAGTAATTCCAAATTTCACGTCTACTCGTCTTTATTAATGAGTTTTGTGCGTGTTGAGTGAGATTCAACTGCTGTATTCATCTTGTTCTGTTGCCACATTTGCCGGTTTCGCGTCAGTTTGGGTAGCGCGCTGCCACCTAGCGGTGAACTTCGGAACAGCAGTATATACCGAAATGAGCAAAATCATGATATCGTACCGTTTGAAATAAAATATATACCGGTATTTTTGCAGTACCGGTATACCGCGCATCCCTACTGCTAAATGACTAAATGTAAATGTAAATGTATCACATGAAAGGCTGCAGTGATGAGCATTGAGTACACAGGCAGTCTGTTGATTGTGTGAATGCAGTGATCTCCTCATTGCAACGCGTTCTCTCTCACAAAATGCTTTCACCACAACTAACAGCAAACACAACATCGACAGGAATACAGTAAGAGCTTTGTGTAGCATAACGGCGCCATTCCTTATAACGGCAGTTTGGGCAAGTGTGCAGATACACTCGCGATGTGTGATTGACAGATCCGAACATTATTAAGAGTGTTTTTTGATCGCTCTCTCTAGTTTAATCACTTAAAAAACGGATTTGTTTCATGCTACTAACAGAAACGATCGTTTTAGTCTCTGGCTTGATTCACTGATGCATTACGCTTAGGGCATCAAGACGGCGATCATTAAACGATCTAGAAAGAAAGTGTGAACTTGAATGATTAGCTACACATCAGAAATCACTGATCACAGATCAGGCATTAATGAACACTGTTACTCACTGTTTGTCGCGGTGCTGTCGAATCCATATTGTAAAGTCTGTTTGTAAAGCTTTTGCTGACATAAACTGAATCCATTTTCTCCGAATCCTCTTGGCGGGCAAAGCAGAGGAAGGAGAGTTAACCTTTCCTGGTATGACGTCATAACAGGAAAATTCCAGATCAGCTCGTCTGAGCTCTCATTTTCTCAAAGGCAGAGAAAGACAGCCAGAACTCGGTTTACACCCATCAAAATTTCTAGCCACTTGGGGACCATATACAGGCTAGGGGAACTCATATTAATGTTAAAAAAACTCATAAAATGACATTTTCATGCCATGGGACCTTTAAAAGTCAACAAGCAATCGCTATTGCGAACTAGAGCCCGACCGATATATCGGTGGGCTAGGCTTGCTACGATAGTCGGTGTTGCCGGTGTTACCGGTGTCCAGACTCAACACCGGTTACATCACTTGCCCACCGTGGCACCGCCCACCGTCTTTTTGATTTTTTTATAGTAATAAAATAATTTAGTTCAGTTAGAGAACAGACAATACAAATAAAAACTGAACGTATCTGCTTAATAAAGCAGGATCCGACCGTGAGTCTCGGCAGCGGCAGGAGTCATTCATCAGATTTAAGAGTGAGGAGCTGACTGAGATGATCGCGGAAGATTTGGTTTCAAAGCGAAACGTAAAAGCGCCTATTTAAGGGAGTTTGTCATTTGTTTTGTTGTTGTGTTTTTCATTAAAAATAATAGGCTAATGAACCCACAATTCAAGCAACCCGCAGCCGAATTGGCGTTAATTCAAAACCGAAAGTAAAATGTGCGCGGCCGCACAGAGCGCAAATTGTTTACATTCGCCTGGCTCCGCAGTGCGAGCCTCCGCGCTACGCTGACTGCGGCGCATTTATTTTTGCCGCGCGCACCCTCGCGCTCGTGCGGGCGCGTCGAGTATAAACAAGGGGACGAACTGTTATTCATTCATGGCGTGCATCTCAATCATAGACTAATCAATGCTTGATCAGTGCCCTGACTACTGAACTAGAGAACTGATTGAGACGCACCCATGGCCTCACAGAGCGCGCATTTACAGATGAGCTGCCATTCACGGTGTGTGCGCACTGGCGAGTTTTCAGTTCAGAGTGGTCGTGTGCATGTTACTTTCGGTTAGATAGAATTAGTGATTTAAAAGCCTCCGCCGGTGATACCGGTATTACCGGTGTTGTCACACATCAATTAACCGGTGGGAAAATTTCCTCACCGTCACATCCCTACGGTGGGCCGATATTATTGGCCGATATTAGGCATTTTCCAAACTATCGGTATCGGCATTTATGATGGCCGATAAATGAATATAAAAAAAACAAAAATCAAAAAACGGACGAAACACCGCTTAACCACATTATGAGTGTTGGCGTTTCATAGTTTGTCCACCAGAGGGCACTCTACAACGTGCAGATTGGCAACACCAGCTGATCCAGCTGAGCTGAGTCATGCTGCGCGCCGCGAACATTGCATTCACAACAGATCATCCGTGAAGTGCATGGTAAGGTGGCAACTGTCACGAGACATACATTGCTTGAATAACAATTAAAAGAACATCCCCATCAGTTCTCTTAACTCAAATAAGCATTACCAAATTTGTGACTGCCAAGTCCAGTTTTGCTGTTACATGTAAGCCAAGAGTGAAACAGAATTAGCTTACGTTAGGTTGTTCCAGTATAGTTGACTGACTGTCAGTTTAACTCGGACAAAGTGACTGAATAAGATTCTTTAATAGCGTGACAGTTTGACAGCATGAGATGTATCATCTCTCCCCTGCCCGTTATTTTGAAAAAAAGTATGTTTTATAATATTTTTGCAGTCCATTTCTAAAGCTAGACTTGAGCTAACCACAAAGCTAGCTAATGCCATGGCTATCAGTGGAAGACCGCTAAGTGCGCTAACATTAATGCGCTTGGAAATCACAACAAACTTTTTCTGCCTACATAAAGTAATGATTACTGTATTTATAACTAGTATATTTATAGTTCCAGTCCCTGCATTGTAAGTTAGGCACTTGGAGTGAACGAAAGTGCGTTGCTGCCTTCGTTCAGACGCAGCATTAGCGAGTCAAATGATGGATTTATACTGCCTTCACGTGCTATCGGAATTATTGTAAATACGAGTTTCCTAGGTAAAAATTGCACATGAACGCCCTCTGATGTCATGTTTACCACTGGGAAGTTCGGAAATAATTTTGATACCCCAATTCCCGAGATGGCCGTGTCATAAGCTTTAAACATGGTGGCGGGGAGAACTAGACTTCTGTGGCAGGTGTGGTTTTATTGTTTCCCCCCCCAAAACAGCTAGGTCGTCTTGTCTTGACATTAATGTAGTACATATTTACATGTAAGAGTAATCATATGAAGCGTATTGTATACACAGCGAAAATAGCCTGCATTTGACTGAAATTACAGAATCAGCAGAAAGCGGACTATCTGGAATGTTTATATGGTTGTCGGTGCATGGGACACTACATATGATGTTGTTTTAATAAGATTTTCCCCATAAATAGACCAGAATAACCAGGTGTCCACCATGATTCCTGTTCACTCCGACAACAAAGCACTTGAATGCAACAAGTTCGTAATCACGACTTCTAAAGTGGGAATTAGGAAATTTCCGATAGCACGTGAAGGCAGCATAACTGCATCATCAGTAACGTTAGTAGATTTTAGAAGGTAGGCAGCAAATGATGATTGAAAATGGTTTGTTGTAGCTTGATGGATAGAATTAAAAGTTCTAGGGCATGTAAAGGGATAAGCAAGTTGACATTGTAATTATAAGCTAGCTCATATTTATACTGTATATAGTTTATATTTTGCTGTTGTTATCAGAACTTATAGAACTTAACTGAATATTTTTTTCCAGTCTTGCTCAGTTATATTTATGAAGCTTACCACATCTATTAATACTATATAGATTTTTTGTTTTGTTTTTGTTATTGTGTTTTCGTCCAAAGGACTTTAAGTTTTATATTTTTATACATCAGAACTTTAATTTATTTTTATGCTCCTCTGTTCTGTTGTAACAATAAAACAAACAAGTTTATTTTTAAACTGCATTATCATATTATTAGAGAGGCTGAGGGATCATGAATAACTACAAATAAGAGAAATCTGTTTAAGTTTTTACGTGTTTCTGTATATATATATATATATATATATAATAATATATAATATATCGGCCGATATATCGGAATATCAGATTTTAAATCACCAAATATTTGTATCGGTATCGGCCTTAAAAATCCTTTATCGGTCGGGCTCTATTGCGAACATCAAGGGGAAGGAAGTTCCATAGGCGGCATAGCTATAAGATCTGGCACCCATTGTAGTTCATGATCAACCAGTGTACAAACCCGCCAAATCAGCGTGGGTACACAGGTCAGAGTGACTCCTTAAAACAGTTTAAAGAGCACCTATCATGGCATTTAAAATGTTCCAAATATTGTTTTAGAAGTCCCCAACAACAGTTTTGCATGCATGCAATGACAAAAAAGACTTTAGTTTTCTTATAATATGCATTTATTTTTACCTGTTTTGACAGCGATTCTCAAATGATTCCTTTAGTGATTCACTTTTCAAAACCCCGCCTTTACGTGACGCTAATCTGCGGTGATTGGTCAGATGACCCAGTCAGTTGTGATTGGTATAGTCTGTGCAGATATTCTCGGAAACGGAACGCCCATCAAAGTCTTATAATGACAGTAATTTGTTAATATGTGTCAGGAGTTATGAATATGAAAACCGCGTCGGTACTGTTTGATTGTAATATGAGCCTCAGCTGATCTCATTCATAAAAAAACTCCTCACGAAGACTCGCGACAAATCAACATCCCTCAGGGCTTTTAGTTCAAAAGTGTGCAGATGAGGAGACATATTGATAGATTCTCATATGTCTGTGTCAAATTTCTAAACAGAGGAGTATTTTTTATTCAATACTTCCTCAAAATGGGCAGAAATAGCCTAATCATGAGCGATTGAGTCCCTTATGTGTTGTTTTCAATTCATACTGGCAGCCGGAGGGCGCTCTGTGCACATGTAATCCATATATGGTACAGACAGACGAAGAAGATACCATGTGCCATAATAAAAGTCCATAATAAAAGCTTCCTGAGATCGCGAAACATACATTTGACGACTAATAATAAACACTCAATCGCGACGATGTATGGTTTGTCTTCAAGCCACTTAGTCTTCAAATGCTCATCCTTGGGCAGATGAAAAAAGTTTGCTTTTGAGTCGCACTTCAGAACACAGCGTCTCGTGGCCATGATGTTTTCTAGTTTTCACTGGCGTCTTGGAACGCAATAAGTGGGCGTATCGTATTCAAATAACTTGACAAGTTGACGTCATCTAGTCAGAGAAAAAGCTTCGGTCTTCTAACGATTCTTAAAAATGACTCCGAGTCGACTCTTACTTTTGAAAGAAAATAACTATATATACGGTGCACTGTCATATTTCAAGCTATCACAGGATGTTTTTGTTCACTTAGATCTATGTTACACACTACATGAAAGGTAAATTTCAAAATTCCATGATAGGTGCTCTTTAAAACAGTTCATAAATGCATTCATGCATTCATAAATACAGGAAGATTTAGAAGTACTAAAAAGTTTTAAAATTCCCTCCCTGAGCAGCGGCAGCTAATAGCGCCATTGTTCACCTGGAAGTTTACAGTAAAACTGTAATAATATTGTGATGTATTATTACAATTTAAAACAACTTTTTTCTATTTTAAAATTAAATGTATTCCTGTGATGGCAAAGCTGAATTTTTAGCAGCCGTTTCTCCAGTCTTCAGTGTCACATGATCCTTCAGAAATCATGTGCTGATATGGTGCTCAGAAACATTATTTTTTATTTAATATTATCAATGTTGAAAACAGTTGTGCTGCTTAATATTTTTGAATTTTGATGAATAGAAAGTTCAAAAGAACAGCATTTTGTAACATTATTAATGTCTTTAATGTCACTTTTGATCAGTCTAATGCATCCTTGCTGAAAAGAAAAAAAAAACCTTACCGACCGAAACTTTTGAGTGGTAGACTATTTCTTTTAAAGGAAATATTACATTTAAGAAAACATTTTTCTTGGAATGACATGCATTGATAAATCATTAACAATAAGACCAGGAGCATGTATATAAAGAAATTAAATGGGGTTACTTGTTTTTTTGTTTATTTAAAGCAAGCAGACAGTCAGTTTAGCACGGTATACCCTTCTCAAACCGAGGAATGAAATGACACTTCCATTCTTAGAATGAGATGCTCTGAGAAGCTTCTTCACACTCTCTCAGATATGCGGGCGAAATCCCGCTAACAGTCTGACTGATGAAGGAGAGATGAGTGAGTGTGATCACAGTCTTCAAAACCACCTCGGTCCCAACTACATCACAGACTCCTGGAGACAGACAGATATGACACTGTTTGAACCAACACTGTGTTGTCAGGGGGAAGATGGATGGCTTCCCTTATCTGCCTTGTCTGTTTATGACTGAGGTAGAGTTTGCACAGACTCCGAATCCATTGAGCTGAATGAATGAGTTTTGTGCCTGACTGAAATTGATTTTTCAGTACACGAAAAGAGAAAATGTTTATCTTTTGTCGAGCAGTATGATCATATTTTCTCAATTCTGTGATTTTCTGTTTATTTGTTGTTCTGACTGAATATGCCATGCTTAAAGCAGTCTTTAATAAATACCTCTCTCAAGATTATATTCTTTGTCCAGAGCTTTTCTTAAAGGGTTCACCCAAAAATTAAAATTCTGTCATTAATTACTCACCCTTATGTCGTTTCAAACCCGTAAGACCCGATCTTCGGAACACAAATGAAGATATTTTTGATAAAATCCTAGAGCTCTCTGACCCCTCCATAGACAGCTATTTAATTAACACTTTCAAGGCCCAGAAAGTTAGTAAAAACAGTCCAAATAGTTGTTAAAATAGTCCATGTGACTCCAGTCGTTCAACCTTTATTTTATGAAGCATTGAGAATATTTTTTTTGCGCAAAAACAAACAAAAATATTGACTTTATTCAGCAATTTTTTCACGTCTGTCAGTCTCCTACGCTGTTGACGTAGTAAACACAGTCCAGCGCTTCTGAGTTACGTCAGAGCTATGCCAGCACACCGGCTTACCATTGGCCGAAGCTGTTCACGGGAGCACCCGGATACATGCGTGTGATGCTGATGCAGGAGCTGGCCAACGTAAAGTGTCAGAGACTGACACAGATGTAAAAATATTCGAAAAAATATATTTTTATAAAAAGTTATGTTTGTTTGTTCTTTGCACACAAAAAGTATTCTCGACGCTTCATAAAATTAAGGTTGAACCACTCAATCCCGCTGAGTCGTTTTGATGCCCTAAGCGCAATCACTTTATGAGATGGGGGGTAAAGAGCGCATTTTCTTGTGGTGCCCCCCTGAGCAGTTGGTGCCCTACGCGCGGCGCTTAATGGGAGCGGCACTGGAACCACTGGAGTCACATGGACTATTTTAACTATGTTTTTACTGCGTTTTTGGGCCTTGAAAGTGTTCATTAAATTGCAGTCTATGGAGGGGTCAGAGAGCTCTCGGATTTCATTAAAAATATCTTAATTTGTGTTCCGAAGATGAACGGGTCTTACGGGTTTGGAACGTCATGAGGGTGAGTAATTAATGACAGAATTTTCATTTTTGGGTGAACTAACCCTTTAATGTCATGATATTTATATGATTAGTTAGTTTGCCTGAGTAATGCTTGGATATATTGAGGTATTTTTTCTCAGCCACATTAGCAGGGCTCGACAATAAGGATGTTCTGATCACACGTTTTTAAGACTTGCAAACTTTAACATTTTTTAACTTAATTTTTTTTTAAACATTTTCTGTGACGTATTAAATACTGTTATTGCAGGTTCAGCTGGTTTAAATATGCCACCTTGGTACATTAATCGACAGTAATATAGATGAGGTTAGTCAAAACTGAAAGAGTTGGAAGCATGAGATACATGGGTTGCAACTTGCAACAAATCCATGTTAAAAAAGTGTTATGAATTTATGTCATTAAATTATAGTTTCATAATTTCTAGCTATTATTTCAGTTTATCTGAAATTAATTGTCATTACTTGTAAATTGTTTTTAGGTTTATTGAAACATGCGAAATGTATTTAAAAAAAAAAAATCTGATTATTGTTATTTATTTCCTGTATAATACATGTTTTATACATTTCTAACTCAAAATACATGTAAATTAAATGTAATATTTCTTTGCAATGGGGTCTGTAAAAATATCAGCTAAACAACTTCTGTATTATTAAACTTTGCTGACCAGCCAAATGTACTCTTAATATACTGTACCCTTTATTTTTTACAGTATAATAAGGCCATAGTGAATTTTAATGTGAAACTTCATTGGTATCTTTACTAATGAAGAATGACATGATATTATTTCTGGGCTAAGTGTTTTTTTCCCTGTTTTTTTTTTGCTGCTATGTCTAACAACCTTTTTCTTTGTACAACTTTTTACTTTTTACTATTGTTGCGGTCTTGGGTGAGTCGATCACAAGTGGACGGCACTTAATATAGGTATAAATGGGTTCTATTTTGGAGATGCTTTGTGATCCAGTCACTTGAAGCCTAGTGTGAACTTGAGTATGTCCTGAGTTTGTTGATAAGACAGGGATCAACAGCATTAGGCTTGTGTGGTCTTTAATCTCTAATGGCTTCCTGTGAATCAGACATGTTGCAGGTGACTTGTTTTTGTTTTGGAACGTCAATGTCATTGTTCTTTAACCAGCTTTTGCAGACATAACCGATCTCGCCATTGAACTCACTAATTTCCTCTCTCCAAAATGGACAAATCCCTGCTGGAGGCGATGTTTCTAATATTGTTTTCATTGATGTGTGGTTGCGTAAGTGCTGTGAGTGTGTGTCTGTTCCCTATTGCATAAATGTCATTCCCAGAACAATCTGGCAGACCTCTATTCTGAGATGGGCAAAGCCGGTCGACATGTCACATCCACTGTGGTCAGCATTTGTTGTGGCTGCTTTTAGTTCAGACGTCCTGTCTGACACACTCATTAGCGTCAGCATCTCTCTCTCTCTCTCTCTCTCTCTCTCTCTCTCTCTCTCTCTCTCTCTCTCTCTCTCTCTCTCTCTCTCTCTCTCTCTCTCTCTCTCTCTCTCTCTCTCTCTCTCTCTCTCTCTCTCTCTCACTGTCTCTTGGCAGAACCACCGGGTTCTTTATCCTTCTAAAGCAGAGAATCTCCTGCTTAACTTGTGATACCCAAAAGCTACAACCCTAGTACTTCACGCTTTGTTTGTAACTATAGCAACCTGAAACACCTGCTCTGGATGACATATCTGTTTTCAACATGTCAGCTATGGAAAGACTTCTGCAGGTGTTATTTGGATATCGACAAGTACCTTGCAGTGCCAAGGTATCACAATACAGGTGTCAAATTCATTATTAAATCATGTTATCTACTAAAATACATGATCGTAATGGCAACATAATAACAGACCAATAACTCTTCAATATTCAGCTAATATTTTAAGATAATGAGCATTGGCCAATAACCGCACCTGGTAAACACAAGTGCTATGCTATCTGTCCAAGCATTTTTCGGTTTCATTTTCTTAGGGCTGCAACTAACGCTTATTTTGATAATCGATTAGTTGGTCAATTATTTTTTCGATTAATCAATTAATCAGATAAAAAGCCCACTTTTTATTAACAAAACACACTATTCCACATTCTGCCCAATACTGTCCTTCAAACAAACGTGTCAGCTGAGTGCTATGAAAACATGGTTTTACAATGAATAAATTTTTTTTTAATAAAAAAATAAAACGGGGTTATTGTAGTTAATTTGCTTCAAATCCATAGTTTAACTATGGTATTTGTGTGGTTATTCAAATGGTAAACAATACCTAAAAAAAAATACGGTTTTACTATAATAAAACTATGGTTAATTTTCGTAAGGGTATATGTGTGCTATACATTATGTGCAAAAAAAAGTTACTAAGCAAAAGGCCAGTTTAAATCCCTATGTTAAAAATATATTAAAGAAAAAGAAAAACACACAAAAAAAGGAACACACACATTCGCTATGGACAAAGTAACCGGTTACTGTCATTTCTTTATCCTGTACATAGGCTATAAGAAACGTTTTACATTTATATTCAATTACATGCTGTTATTCCTTTACAGTTACTACTCTTATAAAATACTTGAATTACATGGTGACTTTTAAACCTAAATTTAGTATCCAACAGCAGATATTTCAGCTAAATTAATGTTTTTGCGCTGAATATTAATCGGATCCCTCTCCACTCTGATCAGTGAAGTTTGAAGCTTAATGCAGACTGTCAGGACAAGCTTTCATGCAAAATATAAATTTTTGGATCATGTACCTTTCCCGCAGCAGCTCACTCTGTATTCCACTCCAGTATTTTTAGATGCATTTTGTCCATTGAAATTAGTTATTCAGTGCTGCAATTTGGCGCGACTGGTGGATGTTTTCCGTGCACAGAGGGCAGACCCGACTAATTGATCATGAGAATTGTTGATTTTCATTATCGATTATTATCGATTCGTTGTTGCAGCCCTACATTTTCTGTTTTCTTTGCGAATTTTTGATGACTATTGCAACATTCACATTTCTGCATGCAATGACTGTATTGGCAGAGCCTTTGTTGTGCTTTATGTGTTTCTCTGAAGATGAATGCAGTCTTCACATAAGCAAATCTTTTCATCACAGTGGAGATCCCATCGCTGCCCTGTAGCCTCACGAGTGAGGTTCTACGTGTCATCTGTGTCCCTAAGAAAGTGTGTTGTTTGTGCACGAGAGCCTTGGGGGGGGGGGGGGTTACATCAAACATTCCCCCTGAAGGGTTGGTTGCGGGGAGCCGGGACTTCCTATGCTGGGATTGGTGAACATATTTTGTGAGGATGCAGTAGTAGATATAAATATAAAGTGGTATAATAATGTTTGGCATAGCAACAACTATCTTCACTGAGGGAACCACCTGCTCCCGGGTAAGACTAGTGCTAGCGCTACCCTTGCCTATGAAATCATTCCCCGGCGGATGTTTTCTGCTGAGCTTGTTTTTTGTTGAAGTTCCTTGAAGGTAGCGGTGCATGTCATATTACGTCATAGTGAGATTTTGTCTGCTCACCAAGGAGATGGATGAAGGAGGAATGTTTTGAGGAGACGTATCCCAGCATAATACATATTTCTGCGATTAGAGCAGCTTTTCCTCCTTTCTATGTACGTCTGGAAACATTGTATAAATCAACTTTCTCTGGTTTTTGCTCATTGGCATTCACCAGGTGAAGATGATATGTCATCATTAGACAAAGATGTATAAAAGATGGAGTGACATAATGAAAGATGAGATCCGGCGAGAGAGAAAGAGACAGATGAAGAAAGACTCTGCCTGCAGGTGATTCAGGTCAGCGCTCTCACACAGGAGCCGCTGCCACGGTTACCATCTCTATGGAAACTAGGAGGTGTTCCGTTGCATTAGAACCATAGATGCCTCATTAGCAGCTTTTTCTATGGGCCCCTATACATAAGCCATCTGCCATATTGGAGCAGTCAATACCGGTCTGTGAACACTCGAGAGCAAGTTGACTGTGTATCTGAGCTTGTTGTTGTTGAAGTTCCTTGGAGGTAGCGCTGCATGTCGTATTACGTCTATCCCTCACAGCCTCGCTTTCATACCTGTCATGGCACTGCTCTGTATAAGGTCTATACATTAGGACATTAAAAAAGACATTAAGAAGTTACCATAGTTTAAAAACCTGTAATACTTAGTTACAATACATATAAAAACACAAACCAACACATTCCCACCTGTGAAAGGTTATCCCATTTCTTCGGGAATTTAAATCTCGGCGGTTTCACAACCAGAAGCTGCGCAATGTTGTGGCGTCAATGATTTTTATATTGTGAGTGACAACACACTGACCATTCCAAGATGGCGGGCAGCTGACATGTCTTGAGTGACTGATGTTTTTGATCAGCCACTTGCTGGCAATTGCCAGCTCACTGAGTAAGTCCATATGGGAGAATGACATACACCTTTTCACTTTTGAGTTAAATATTGATACTTCATAACCAGTGGTGGACAGTTGATTCAACATGAAACAACAACCCATTTTTACTTCATTTTTACTGCATTTTGAGTGAAACAGCATATCCATGGAGGAATTTTTTTTGGGTTGGACTAGATTTTGTCCATTGAGTATTGTATAGTGAGGACTTCGGGATGTCATTGGAAAGGGAAAGGTGGAACAGTTGGAGCATTTTTTATTATAAAATAATGTTTTAATTTCATTTAATTTTTAGTTTATGCTCCAATACTGATAACGATGTAATAAAGTATGGGCTAGTTGTAGCATATCATTTAAATAGGTAATTTTTTGAGAACAATGCACATTTTTTAATTGCTAAAGCTGTTAGTAAATGTAATCAATGTTTAATCGATGCATTATTACATTTTGTTCTGTTAATCAATGCCAGTGATGTCAAATATACCCAAATACAGTATCAGCCATGTATGCTGCATTTATTTAATTAAAAATGCAATAAAGATTTCTGCTTAATATTTTTGTGGAAACTGATTCTTTGACGAAATAGAAAGTTCAAAGGAACAGCATTTGAAATAGAAACGGAATGTCTTTACAATCACTTAAAAAAAAAAATCAATTTACTAAATCCTTGCTGAAAAAAGTATTAATTTCTTAAAAGAAACTGACTCAAAAATTTTGAACGAGAGTGTATATTTGATATATTTACCAAAATATTACTATTCACAATATTATCTAGAATTTTTTTATTGAAATATAGGATTCTTCTCTACATTTGGAGGATATGAATACTAATTTGAGGAAACAGGTCTTCTGTGCACCTTTGCACTAATTTTTATTTTCTGATATATATATATATATATATATATATATATATATATATATATATATATATATATATATATATATATATATATATATATATATATATATATATATATATATATATATATATATATATATAAAAATCAGCATAAGTATTTTAAAAGCTCTGAAATGGAGGAGTGAATTGGCAAAAATGTGTCTAGAAATATTGTGATAAGTAGATTTCCTCTGGTATTTCCTTCCTGTGTGGTGGCTTCATAAAATAGCCGCATACTAATCCAAGCCTTAATTAGATTTGCATGTGTATGTCTGCGTGTTCATCCAACCATTATTGTGCATGAATGTGTGCGTCTGTTTGTTGACTGATACTTTTTCCTTTGAGGAGACTTAAGAGTGTGTGTGTGTTGTGATCTTTGGAAGAGTTGTTTGAGTGTGCAGGCTCTTGCTCCTGGCTCTAATCTGATTCTATAAAGTGCTTAGGAGGATCTTTGTTTCCATCTGCTGGTTTTCACTCTGTTACATCACTGCAGCTGGCAGTGTGTGTGTTTATATACTAGAGGGAGGAGCTTAATGGATCTTCTGATGACATCAGACACTCGCATAGTAACACACGTGCATTGGACATGCACTGCCCCGAGCCCTGTCTGTCTCTCTCTTTCTCTCAGCCTGATACATCCTACTCTTTTGTTTTTAAATGGGCGACACTCTGGGATGTGAATGAATATGATAATTTCTCAACCATCCATTTCATTCTTTATTTATTTATTTTATTTTATTTAATTTTATTAAATGTTAACCCATTTTTCCATCAATAATGTAAACCAAGTTCACATTTAAATGGAACTGAGAACACTATACTCTTATTGGTAGTTAATAGCATAATCAAATTAGTCAATGCATTTTATACATGAATATGCAATGAGCATGAGATTGTGAAGCTTTGAGACTGACAGGCTTTTTCAATTCTGTGAGAATATGCTTACTCCAAAGCTCAAGACTCCAAAGCTTTAGAATTGTTCTATCTGATAGACCTCTCAAAATCATACTGTCGCGGTACCAAAAAATACAGTACTGTTCCATTCAAAAGTTTGGGGTTGATAAGATTTTTAATGTTTTAAAGTTGCTTTTTATTCTTACCAAGGCTGCATTTATTTAATAATTTAAAAAAAACTGTAATGTGCCTTTATTCCATTCTTTAGTATCACATGATCCTTAGAAGTGATTCTAATATGCTGATTTGGTGCTCGAAAACTTTTATTATTATTATCATCAATGTTAAAAACAGTTGTGCTATTTAATATTGGAAATAATAGTGGAAACTGTGAAACATTTTTTCAGGGTTCTCAAAGGTATTTATTAGAAATAGAAATATTTTTACATTCATTGTAACATTGTAAATGTCTTTATTGTGACTTTTGATCAGTTTAATCCATCCATCAACAACAACAAAAAAAAAAACACTATAATCTTATTGGTAGCTAAAAGCATAATAAAATTAGTCTTATACATTTTCGTTTTATAAATGAATATACACAAGGGTCATGAGATTGTGTCTGTTTTTTTAATTTTATGAAAATATGCAGATCTTTCTCCAAAGTTCTGTGTGCACAGATTCCATGTGGGCCTGCCAATAGCATAATAGCTATTTGTATTTAGGCATTGTTTTAGCAAACTAACAATCAGTTCTGGTGGTCCAATCTGGTGTGAAACAGAAATACGCCACACTACGAGTTAAAATTGGTTGCAAATGCCATTTTCCTGTCGATGTTGAGGAAGTCTGGTGTGGATTCTGACCAAGCTTCTAACTGCTCTATTGTTTGTGTTTGTGTTTCAGATCAACTTGAGGCTCATCTTGGTGAGTGGAAAAACAAAAGAGTTCCTGTTCTCGCCAAACGACTCTGCGGCCGACATCGCCAAGCACGTGTACGACAACTGGCCAATGGGTGCGTGATGATTCACATCTTAAAACACACACATATTGTTTTGAATGCATCCCCCGGTAGAAACTGTTGGCTCTTGTAAAGGATTTTCAGGCTTTTGTTTCCTGGCGTTGAGTAGATTCCTCTTTACAACCTTTTTCTGTTTTCAGATAATCTGAGCCGTAGACAAATCTGAGTCTGAACGAGTGGTAATCCCATGCAGAGCTAGATTCCACTCACTGTACACTGACCTAAAGTCAATGACATTACTCAAGGGAAGAAACAGTGTCTGAGTTTGTGTGTTTATACATCTGTCTGGCCGTCTCTCCGCCTGTGCCCAAAGACTGTGTGGTTTGCATTCAAATATTTCAGATACTGTTCTAGTAAATTTGTAGGCTATTATACACACATACGGCTACCTCTGAATTTTAGAGAAGAGCAGATGGTATCCAGACTCCTCTTTCATCTGTTTCTCCACTGTCTTGGCAACCCATCTAAAACTGCAAGTGCTTTCAGGGATGTGGCCACAAGCTCAAGTTTAGCATTTTCCACCTGATTGACCTCTCAAAAACTTACTGTGGCAGTACCATGGCACAGTGATGGTATAACACCATGGTGTTTTAATTTGTACACTACCGTTCAAAGTTTTTGGGTTGGTAAGATGTTTAAGGTTTTTTAAAGAAGTCTCTTTTCTTACCAAGATTGCATTTGATTAAAGGTAATATTGTTTAGCTATTACTCCAGTCTTCAGTGTCACATGATCTTTCAGGAATCATTCTAATATGCTGATTTGATGCTCAAAAACATTATCAATGTTGAAAAGAGTTAATATTTATTTACTATTAATAACAACTTCATATTTTTTGGGGAAACCACAATACATTTCTCATTATTTGGTGAATAGAAAGTTTAAAAGAACAGCATTATTTGAAAAATAAATCTTTTATAACATCACAAAAATGTTACTAACCCCAAACTTTTGAACGGTGTACATGGTACTGAATGGTTAGCATAGGCCAGGGGTGTCCAAACTTTTTTTAAAGGGGGCCGGATTCGATATTGTGGACATACCTGGGGGCCGGTCCCTTTTCTAGCCTATTATATATATATATATATATATATATATATATATATATATATATATATATATATATATATATATATATATATATATATATATATATATACAGGGAGTGCAGAATTATTAGGCACGTTGATTTTCTGATCATATTTTTTTTCCAGGCACATTTGACCAATTCCAAACCACAGTAATCCTAATAACTACTATTGATTTAGTATTTAATAATGTATAAGTTATATATAATTGTTCATGAAGGCTGGAAATGAAAATCACCTTATATTCAGGTGTGCAGAATTATTAGGCATGTTTTCTTTTACAGATAAATTGAGCCAAAAAAGAGATTTAACTCAGACTGAAAAGTCAGAAATTATGAAATGCCCATGAGAAGGATGCAATGCTAATGCAATACTAGACATTGCAGTTAAGGCATGACCATTGGACAGTGAAATGCTCGTTGGGTCAGCAGGATCTGACAAAAACAGGTGGTGAAGAAAAGACACCTGTTAACTGCAAAAGAATTAAGAATTAAGGTGAAGAATTAAGGGTGAAACCATCAGGAAGCCTTTAGTCTCCAGCGCCACCATTTTCCAAAGCTGCAACCTACCTGGAGTCTCCAGAAGTGCAAGGTGTCAGGATCTCAGAGACTTCAGTTAGGTAAAGAATCCTAAAAAATGACCCCCACTAGATAAGAATCACAAGCTGAAGTGTTGTAAAATACATGAAGAAGGTTTTTTTATAGGCTTTATGGACAGATAGGTTGAGAGTGACTCTTGAAGGACCAGCACCACATCCTCTAGTACCACTGTTTGAAGAATTCATCTTCCAGAATCTGGCAGTACGTTTTGGGAGTTCATTTTTAGTCCATCTCTGCAAAACGGACTTCAGGATGGACTAAAATTAACTCCCAAAACGTAATGCCAGATTCTGGAAGATGAATTCTTCAAACAGTGGTACTAGAGGATGTGGTGCTGGTCCTTCAAGAGTCTTTCTCAACCTATAAAACCTATAAAGCCTATAAAAAAGCAGGCTTCATGTATTTTACAACACTTCAGCTTGTGATTCTTATCTAGTGGGGGTCATTTTTTAGGATTCTTTACCTAACTGAAGTCTCTGAGATCCTGACACCTTGCACTTCTGGAGACTCCAGGGAGGTTGCAGCTCTGGAAAATGGTGGCGCTGGAGACTAAAGGCTTCCTGATGGTTTCACCCTTAATTCTTCACCTTAATTCTTAATTCTTTTGCAGTTAACAGGTGTCTTTTCTTCACCACATGTTTTTGTCTGACCCTGCTGACCCAACGAGCATTTCACTGTCCAATGGTCACGCCTTAACTGCAATGTCTAGTATTGCATTAGTATTGCATCCTTCTCATGGGCATTTAATACTTTTTGACTTTTCAGTCTGAGTTAAATCTCTTTTTTGGCTCAATTTATCTGTAAAAGAAAACATG
Organism: Gobio gobio; assembly: GCF_949357685.1. Lineage (NCBI taxonomy): Eukaryota > Metazoa > Chordata > Actinopteri > Cypriniformes > Gobionidae > Gobio > Gobio gobio. The sequence goes on along the minus strand of NC_137118.1, from coordinate 33,660,134 downwards.
CCTAATAATTCTGCACACCTGAATATAAGGTGATTTTCATTTCCAGCCTTCATGAACAATTATATATCACTTATACATTATTAAATACTAAATCAATAGTAGTTATTAGGATTACTGTGGTTTGGAATTGGTCAAATGTGCCTGGAAAAAAAATATGATCATAAAATCAACGTGCCTAATAATTCTGCACTCCCTGTATATATATATGACATGTTTTGTTTCTTTGAAACACGACAGATTTGACAAAAGCTTGAGCTGACAGTAGAGTAGCTTGAGATAGGACACAGGAAATGTATAGATATTTAACAATATCTGTAAAACTTTCATCAACCAAAAAGTTTTAATGGGTGAAATTTTAAAGAGCACCTATCATGGCATTTAAAATGTTCCAAATATTGTTTTAGAAGTCCCCAACAACAGTTTTGCATGCATGCAATGACAAAAAAGACTTTAGTTTTCTTATAATATGCATTTATTTTTACCTGTTTTGATGGCGATTCTCAAATGATTCCTTTAAGCCGCGTTTCCACCGAAATTACCCGGAACTATTTGTACCAGGAACTTTTTTCCCAGGAACTTTTTCTCCCCCAGACCTGCTACAATCTGCGTTTCCACCGCGGTCTAAAGTACCGGGGAGATTAGGCAAATTAGTCCGGTGACGTGGGAATGCGCGCGACTGCTTCTCCCAGTTACCGACGGACAGTAATCACTTTTGCGCGATACTGTCTGCAACAATAACAAGTGTAGGAGATGCAAGCAGCGCTGCTTTTGCTGATTATGTACACACATTACCAACACTGTTTATTTAAACGTGCACTTTCACCTGGTTTGACCATTTTAATGCAAAATGGGATGATGGGCAATCCAAAATCTGAATGTGTTGTAATAGCTCCATTCCAAAACAAAACATTTTCTATAAAAGGATAATGAGGTTTCAGTCATGACAGATGTGTGAAAAGTTAATTGAATGAAAACAATAGACTGAATTAAGCAGTTGAAAGATTAGGTACTAGACTGCAAGTATTTTATTTTTTATCACAATAACATCTCTTAACATTCACAAAAAAAAAAATCACATGACTAGTATTACAATATGCTTCATTAAATGCATAATTTTAGAGACTTCTTCCTCAAATTTGAAATGAAGCAGGACCACACTTATGGCTTCACTTAAGTTGTGGTTATAAGTTATTATACTACATTCACATAGTTATACATTTAAAAATATAATATTTGGGTTTTCTAGATATGTTTATGTGCATATTCAGAAAGACTTGCGAGCAGCAGCCCTTTTATTTGCTTCCTACACTATATGAATACAATTAGAATGTGGTTATATAGTTAGAATGTGGAAATTAAAGACACAGTGACATTTTACACATTTTACTTTATTTTAGACAGATTAGTTCTTACAAAATTAAAATAAAAGTGTGCAAAGACAAATAAATTACTAGAACAATAAAATGAAAATATAAAATGTGAAAACAACAATATAAAAAAAAGTGTATTTTTCAGTAACCTTTCCAAGAGCTGTGCCAACATGTACAATATATAAAGTACAAGTGTGGTAGAGCAAATGCTTCATTCAAGCGGCTGGTCATTGTGGCTACTTCTTGAACGACTGGACAAACTGTCCAAGAACAGACAGAAACCCGGTCTGAAAGTCCCTCTGCTTTCTTCTGCTTCTGACTGGTGGAATGCCAGCTCTTGCCTCCTCATCTCTCCTCGGCCTGGCTATCCAGTAACAGCTGCATATATTGGTCAGGCTGTTCTTGTCCATGCTGCAGGACGGCCCGGTTAGCCTCCTCCATGTCCCTCAGTGCATCAAAAAAGTCAGTCCTTTTTCCTTTTCCCTAAGTAGAAAACTTGCACAGAAACACATGGAAATTAATACACAAGGCAACCATGAAACAATAGAAACCATCAATTAATTATTTAAAGTGTTTTCACTACAAATAATGAACAATTGTTTGGCCAGCTTGAACAATGCCCAGTGTGCAAATTTTATCATGGGCAATTTAAGTTTACAATTAAAAACAACAAAACCATTAAGGATTACACATCAGTTTTTAAATATATACACATTTTTGTCAGCTTTATAACGTACTGGTGACCGCGGGGGGAAACACGCTGGTCTCCGTTGCCTGCGATTCATCAGGGCCACTCGTTACGTCTGGAAAAGCACGTTGAAAAAAGTTACTGCAACGTGTTTAAACACTGCAACGAGTTTAATAGATGATACCAAGATGATATATTTACCTTCAACCCACTCGGATTCCTGGATGGTTTCCAACAACGCACTAGCCGAGTCTTTCGTTACCGCTGCCCTAGAAAAGGACGGTCTGTCCCAGCAACGCGCCCAGGCGGTCATACCACTTGTTGATACGCCGGTCGGAACCGCTCCGGTTGTTATGATCCTTTAATTTCTTGTAATCTTGTCTTAATTTCTTCAATTTCTCTCTGCACTGTTTTCCAGTGTGACTGGAACCGAGTCGATATCTTCAGGTAACGTTATACCTTTTCATTACGGGTCGCCGTTTCCAGTTCCCGCTGGATGTCCTCCTCCGCATATATGCTCAATAAAGCCTGAACCTCGTCGTCGGTCCATCGGTCGAATTTATTGTTGAACTCCATTGTTGCAAAAAAAATATTTACTGAACGCAAAACCCACAGAACTCACCTCGCAAAAGACTTGTATGGCGGTGGAAAAAAAAAATTGCTGCGAGAGCTCAACCAATCAGCATGTTCAGCGCCCAAGTCCCACCCCCGAAAGTTCGCGAACTTTTCAAAAGTCCCACCTCGCAAGCAGGGCCGTTTGGAGGGGGAAATATTTACCCGGAACTTCATTTAGACCCTGGTTCCTGCGGTCGAAACACACAGAGTTCCCCCCCAAAGTTCCTAGTTCCGGGGTAAAGTTCCTGCGGTGGAAACGCGGCTTTAGTGATTCACTTTTCAAAACCCTGCCTTTACGTGACGCTAATCTGCGGTGATTGGTCCGATGACCCAATCAGTTGTGATTGGTATAGTCTGTGCAGATATTTTCGGAAACGGAACGCCCATCAAAGTCTTATAGTGACAGTAATTTGTTAATATGTGTCAGGAGTTATGAATATGAAAACCGCGTCGGTATCGTTTGATTGTAATATGAGCCTCAGCTGATCTCATTCATAAAAAAACTCCTCTATTCTCCTCACGAAGACTCGTGACAAATCAACATCCCTCAGGGCTTTTAGTTCAAAAGTGTGCAGATGAGGAGACATATTGATAGATTCTCATATGTCTGTGTCAAATTTCTAAACAGAGGAGTATTTTTTTATTCATACTTCCTCAAAATGCGCAGATGTCTCTTATGTGTTGTTTTCAATTCATACTGGCAGCCGGAGGGCGCTCTGTGCACATGTAATCCATATATGGTACAGATAGACGAAGAAGATACCATGTGCCATAATAGAAGTCCATAATAAAAGCTTCCTGAGATCGCGAAACATGCAAATAGAGACATTTGACTACTAATAAACACTCAATCGCGACGATGTATGGTTTGTCTTCAAGCCACTTAGTCTTCAAATGCTCATCCTTGGGCAGATGAAAAAAGTTTGCTTTTGAGTCGCACTTCAGAACACAGCGTCTCGTCGCCATGATGTTTTCTAGTTTTCACTGGCATCTTGGAGCGCAATAAGTGGGCGTATCGTATTCAAATAACTTGACAAGTTGACGTCATCTAGTCAGAGAAAAAGCTTCGGTCTTCTAACGATTCTTAAAAATGACTCAGAGTCGACTCTTACTTTTGAAAGAAAATAACTATATATACGGTGCACTGTCATATTTCAAACTTTGCAGGATGTTTTTGTTCACTTAGATCTATGTTACACACTACATGAAAGGTAAATTTCAAAATTCCATGATAGGTGCTCTTTAATATTATTACAGAGTTAGAACTCTATTCTTATTTAAATTTAATAAGTGCTCTATTTAGATCACCACAGGTAAAACCACACTACACAACATGCTTCTGTGACTTGGTATTTCTGTCTTTTTTCCCGTCCAAATATCTAAAAATTCTTAAATCAAGATGCTTTTACTAAGGAAAATTACATATTTTTTCTTGATTCCTGGGGGAAAAAATCTAAATGAATTGAGTTTTTGCTTGAAACAAACTAAATTATCTGCCAATGGATTAGAAAAATAATATTCAAAATAATTCTGTAGTGGTTTAAATGGTAAAAGCCAATGGTTCCTTTTGGTATTTTAATAGAAACCATTAGAAATTCTGTGATGTTTCCAACTTTTTTTTTTAAGCTGGTCTGATCTTCCAGACAGACAGAGAGACAGAGAGACACACACACACACACACACACACACACACACACACACACACACACACACACACACACACACACACACACACACACACACACACACACACACACACACACACACACACACACACACACACACACACACACACACACACACACACACACACACACACACACACACACACACACATACACACACAGCTTAATGTTTTATTATCAAGGTGAACACAAGAAATTCATCTGTATCTGTAAAATTCACCTAAATGAGTTTCACAGCACTAACACCGTTTCAGCTTTGATCGCCTCGGTAAACACGTAATAAACGGGGCGTTAACATATAAGCCTACTTGCATTTTATGGTTGTCAGCTTTGTTGCATTACATTTACTTCACCAGGAGATGATGCTGCAATTTCTATCTGATTGCAGCTTCGAGTAATGAACCCTTTTCGACACAATTGTATCAGAAAGCAATAATGCTTCGAAACGCTTCATTTGGCCATCACTAATAAACAAATGCAAAACAAAACCCACAATGGGGCAAAACATAATCAAGACTCTTAAGCAGAAACAAACTCAAAACATACCAAACACGGGGAGACGGAAGACGTAGACATGGGAACGATAATACCAAGACTGAACACTCAAAGGAACTTTATAGGGGACAAATCAAGCAGGGAAATAAGGGAACTTAGGTGGGGCAAATAAAACGAATAACGAGATAACAAGGGGGGTGGGATCAAGACAAAGACCGGAAAAATACAAAACACCACATGTGCTACACGAGACAGGACAGGCATGTGACACAAACTTGATTTTCCCATGATTCCATGTTCCAAAAACATGGCAATAACATCCCTGCTGAAAAATCTTAAACCAGATAAGATTTGGATGTGGATATCTGCTCTCCAAGCCTAGTCAAGCTTGCTAACGGGTCTGCTTTGTTGGTTTTCGGAACTAACTGACTAGCTGTGAACTTCTGTTGTTTCTTGAAGTAGAGACCAGGAGACGTCGGGATCAAACAGAAGTGATTCTTTTAATGAGAACTCTCTGTGCTGCAGGTCGTTCGAAAACAGTCTGATTTAACAGTACAAAATAATGCAATTTATCTACATTTCAGGGGGAGGGGTTATACAGCAGAGGAGGAGACATTCAAACAAAGGAATGCATATGTTGTGTAGTTAAAGGACACACCCTACTATGAAATCCCTACCAGTCCCATTGAATCAGCATAACTATTCGCATGCTGATACTGGCCAGGAACTCCAATTCCAAGAGCCATCCCAGAGCCATTAAAGACAAAAGGGGCAACGTCTGGGTTCTGAAAGGTGGGATCTCAGTGATCTGACTCATTTAAAACACAATAGAGAAAACAGGTCTGGCAGGAAAGGAGACTCTTGCTAGAGCCTCTGAAATCAGTAAAACAAGTCTGGAAGATTTGCATAGCAGACTAATTCATCTGATATCATCATTTTTACCTAAAATGCTAAATGCAATGTACTTTCTAAAATTTGTAATCCCACACTAGCTAAACCATCTTAAGCCAGTCTGAGACCAGCAAGCCAACTTAGGCTGAATTTTAGCAGGAATGAAAATGTTTTATTACCATTTATTGCTTCAGTCAAATTCAGGGTTTATTTTAAGTTCATTTATTTTTTATTTCTTGTTTTAAATAGCTCTTATGAAAGTCATCAGCCCTTAATTATAACGAATATTGTTGAAAAAAGCAAAGGTATACTGTGAAAAGAAAGGCTTTCTTTGTTGTACAGTTCATAAACTATTGGTCTGGGATTGAATCAGAGTTTTATTCATAGCAGACGAGCAAAGCAGAGCTCGACCTCTTGAAGACACAGAATGACCCTCATTTGAGTCTTGTGATTGAGTCTCCATTTGGATTGAGTGAAGAATGAGAGAGATGGATGAGAGAATGACGAGAAAACATTGAAAAACTAAGGAAGGAGTTGAAGACTGGTAGAACAGTGCCTCCAAAAATATTTTTTTTTGTTCTTCATTTACTTATCATATACACACCATCATGTTGTTTCAAATCTTTGCCTTTATTTCTTCTGTGCATAATGACTTGCATTTTGGTCTTTTTCTTGTTTGGCTACAGATTTGTATATTTTGTGTACAACACAAACATGAATCCCTCTCATTCGTTCTGTCTTTAACAGACTGGGAAGAGGAACAAGTGAGCAGTCCAAACATTCTGCGCCTCATCTACCAGGGCCGATTCCTACACGGGAATGTGACGCTAGGAGGTGAGCTGCCCTCCCACACGCCTTATTACCATTTTTATATCCCATCACACATGCTCCGTTACGGTTGATTATTTATTAAATCATTCTTCTCAGTACCAAATCATGGGTCTGACAGATAAGAAGTTTCCTGGCCTTTTCTCTGGCAGGTGAATTCGCTGTCCCATTGGACTTTTATGACCGCACAGATATTTATTTTGCCTTTGTCTTGGTTTATTTCTGGCCAGGGTGCAGTGCGGTTTCTATCACAGTTCAGCTGATTGTAGGGATATACCCAAAAATTCAGCTCCCAGTCCCAAAACACCTAAATGTTACTATTCTCAAGTCATGAATAGAATTCACTTCGTGAAATCTATCTATCTATCTATCTATCTATCTATCTATCTATCTATCTATCTATCTATCTATCTATCTATCTATCTATCTATCTATCTATCTATCTATCTATCTATCTATCTATCTATCTATCTATCTATCTATCTATCTATCTATCTATCTATCTATCTATCTATCTATCTATCTATCTATCTATCTATCTATCTATCTATCTATCTATCTATCTATCATTTTTTTCAATTCAATTCAAATTTATTTGTATAGCGCTTTTCACAATACACATTGTTTCAAAGCAGCTTTACAGAAAGTGCATTTCATAGATGTACAGTAAAAATGTTAAAAAGACAATGTTAAAGAATAATGTTCGAAAAAGTTAATCAATCGTGTATTAATCTAGGCCATAACAACGCTGGCGTTGAGTCGTCTCTTCACAGGCGTGGAGTCGTCTCATCACAGGTGTCGGGGCATCCGAAGTCTCCATGAGAGGCTGGATACAAACTGGAGCTGATGAACTATTTACCTCGGGACTAGTGTCCCGAGATAACAACAGAAAAGCAGATGGGAAATGATTAGCGTAGCTGCTGTTCAGAATATTATATTAATGCTTTTGATCCGATTTAACTGTAGTATAAAAAGATAATTATAATGTGAATGCTTGGCTAAAGAGATGCGTCTTTAATCTAGTTTTAAACTGGGACAGCGAGTCTGAACCTCGAACAATATCAGGTATACTATTCCAGAGTTTAGGAGCTAAATGTGAAAAAGCCCTCCCTCCTTTAGTGGACTTAGATATCCTAGGAATGACCAGAAGCCTAGAGTTTAGTGATCTTAAAGAGCGCGATGGATTGTAGGGCGATAGAAGATCCGTTAGATACACTGGAGCTAAACCATTTAGGGCTTTATAGGTTAGTAGCAATAGTTTGTAATTGATACGGAACTTCACAGGTAACCAGTGTAGAGATGATAAAATTGGTGTTATATGATCATATTTTCTTGACCTAGTAAGAACTCTAGCAGCTGCGTTTTGGACTAACTGTAGCTTGTTTATTGATGATGCAGGACAACCAGCTAATAAAGCATTACAGTAATCTAGTCTCGTGGTCATGAATGCATGAACTAACTTTTCTGCATCAGAAATAGATAGCATGTTACGTAGCTTAGCAATGTTTCTAAGATGGAAAAATGCCGTTCTTGTAACATATGAAATATGATTTTCGAATGTCAGGTTGCGGTCTAATATAACACCCAGGTCTTTTACTGTAGTGGATAAAGTGACAGGACATCCTTCCAAGGTAAAATTGTATTGCGAGAGGTTTTGTGGGCAGTTTTTTGGACCAATAAGTAACACCTCCGTTTTATCTGAATTTAATAGCAGAAAATTACACGTCATCCAGTATTTAATATCTTCAACACACGCTGTCAGTTTAGATAATTTAGCGTTTTCATCCGGTCGTGATGAAATATATAATTGAGTGTCATCAGCATAACAGTGGAAATTAATTCCATGTTTTCTTATAATATTACCAAGTGGCAGCATATATATTGAGAATAGCAGAGGGCCTAACACGGATCCTTGCGGCACCCCATAGTCTACTGACGTTATCTTTGATTTTTCCCCATTTAGACAGACAAAATGGTAGCGGTCTGATAAGTACGATCTAAACCAGTTTAATGCCTGTCCCTGAACACCAGTGTAATTTTGAAGTCGATCTAAGAGTAGTTTATGATCTATAGTATCGAACGCAGCACTAAGATCGAGTAGAACTAGTATTGAGATACAGCCTTGGTCAGAAGCTAGAAGTAAATCATTTGTGATTTTAACGAGTGCGGTTTCTGTGCTATGATGCGGCCTGAATCCTGATTGAAATTTTTCATAGATATCATTTTCTTGCAAGAAAGCGCACAATTGAGCGGACACAACTTTTTCTAGTATTTTAGACATAAATGGAAGATTTGAAATTGGTCTGTAATTTGCTAGGTTATTATGATCTAATTGTGGCTTCTTAATGAGAGGTTTTATGACTGCCAACTTGAATATTCTTGGAACATGACCTAAAGATAAAGACGAGTTAATAATATTGAGAAGAGGCTCTTCCACTACAGGTAACAATTATTTCAGTAGTTTAGTGGGTATTGGATCTAGTAAACATGTTGTTGGTTTAGATGCAATGATAAGTTTATTTAGCTCTTCCTGTCCTATAGTTGTAAAGCGGTGTAGTAGTTCTTGACGGGCGATAGTTGCGGTTGAATCATAAGACATCATTAAAGATTGTACATTTACAATTTTGTTTCTGATGCTTTCTATTTTTTCAGTGAAGAAGTTCATAAAATCATTGCTACTAAACTGTGACGGAATATTTTGTTCAGGCGATGCTTGTTTATTTGTTAGTCTAGCCACGATGTTAAATAAAAACCTTGGGTTATTTTGATTATTTTCTATTATTTTGCGGAGATGCTCAGCCCTGGCTGCTTTTAGGGCCTTTTTATAACGTGACATACTATCTTTCCACGCGATTCTAAAGACCTCTAAATTAGTTTGTTTCCATTTACGCTCCAAGTTACGAGTTTCTCTCTTGATAACATGTGTAGCACTGTTGTACCATGGTGCTTTAGTTTTCTCTCTAACCTTTTTTAATCTAATTGGTGCAACAATTTCTAATGTGCTAGATAAAATCGTGCTCATACTGCTAGCCATTTCCTCTAGTTCATCTGTTTGTTTGGGTTCACTGAGCAGCTGAGACAGATCAGGTAAGCTATTTGAGAATCTATCTATAGTGGTTGGAAGGATTGTTCTGCCTGGTCGATAACGTGGCGCAACATGACAGATTTCAGCAGTACGCAGTATGCAAGTTACCATGTAATGGTCAGTGACATCATCACTTTGCGGTATAATATCTATGTCGGTTGGGTTGGTTCCATGTGATATAATTAAATCTAGTGTGTGATTAAGACGATGAGTGGGACCAGTGACGTTTTGCTTAACCCCAAAGGAGTTTAATAGATCTGTAAACGCAGCCCCTAACGCATCATTTGTGTTATCTACGTGTATGTTAAAATCTCCAACAATTAATGCTTTATCGACGTTGACCAATAGATCTGAGAGAAAGTCTGCAAACTCTTTTAAGAAATCAGCATAGGGCCCTGGAGGTCTATACACAGTAGCCAAGGCTAGAGATAATACGGATTTCTTTCTTACATTTAAAGGGTTAGTTCACCCAAAAATGAAAATTCTGTCATTAATTACTCACCCTCATGTCGTTGGACACCCGTAAGACCTCCGTTCATATTCGGAACACAAATGAAGATATTTTAGTTGAAAGCTGATGGCTGAGAAAGGCTTCACACAGGCCTCCATTGGCATTCAGTACATTGACACTTCCAAGATCCATGAAAGGCACTTAAAACGTCGTTACAAAGTCTATCTCACCACAGTGGCTCTACAATAATCATACAATGCGACGACAATAGTTTTTGTGCGCAAAAAAAAATCAAAATAACACCTTTATCCAACTTGTTCTCGACTTCCGTGTATGCCTCCACGACGCATGCGCGAGAATATGACGCAGATCCGGCGTTCGGACATATGACCCAGAAGCGATTTGTTTACGAGCAGAGGAAGACGCGCGTGTCTAAGCTGTTGGATTCTACATTGATCGTGCTTTAGGTCTCGGCGTAGTGCTCAAAATGGAGCTTAAGTGTGTATTTCATCGATTCCCGAACACCGGCGCTACGTCATATTCTCGCGCATGCGTCGTGGAGGCGCACACGGAAGACAAGAACAAGTTGGATAAAGGTGTTATTTTGATTTTTTTTTGCGCACAAAAACTATTGTCGTCGCATTGTATGATTATTGTAGAGCCACTGTGGTGAGATAGACTTTGTAACGACGTTTTAAGTGCCTTTCATGGATCTTGGAAGTGTCAATGTACTGAATGCCAATGGAGGCCTGTGTGAAGCCTTTCTCAGCCATCAGCTTTCAACTAAAATATCTTCATTTGTGTTCCGAATATGAACGGAGGTCTTACGGGTGTCCAACGACATGAGGGTGAGTAATTAATGACAGAATTTTCATTTTTGGGTGAACTAACCCTTTAAGAGCGTAACATTTAGCACTAGTACTTCAAACTAATTAAACCTGTGACCTGTTTTCTGAGTAACATTAAGAATATCTCTATAGATTGTTGCAACACCGCCGCCACGACCAATCAGACGGGGCTCATGCTTATAACAGTATCCTGGCGGAGTAGACTCATTTAGACCGAAATAATCATTTGGCTTAAGCCAGGTTTCAGTAAGGCAAAGTACATCGAAACTATTATCTGTGACCATTTCATTTACAATAACCGCCTTAGGTGTGAGCGATCTAATGTTTAGAAGACCTAGTTTTAGAAATTGTTTTTGTTCACTAATATTGAGATTTTCTGGTTTAATCACAATTAGATTTTTCCTAGATCCTACAGTAGATTTAATGTTTGACCTCACTAAACGAGGAATAGACACAGTTTCTATATAATGTTCTACACAGTAGGGCTGCTCGATTATGGAAAAAATCATAATCACGATTATTTTGGTCAATATTGAAATCACGATTATGTAACACGATTATTTCACATGACTTTGGGAATGTGTTGTATTTATTAAAAATACACCTTTCAACAATTCAATTGAAATTTTAACATTTGTTGTACTTTTTGAACTATTAAAATAAATAATATAACATATATTCAAATCAAAGTATAAAAGTATTCACGTAAAAATGATAATCACAAATAAATAAGATCAACAATATGGTTCGGCTAGATATGCTTTTCAGGTACGTCTAACATTAGTTTTCAGGTACAGAAATGTCTCAAATGTAAAATAACATTGCATATTTGAGTGCATAAATTAAAGATGAATCCTATTAAACTTACAAAAGCTATTCAATCCGGATCGGATATGCGTCGTCTTTATCGACTGTATAAAGTTCACTTAAGGCATATACAGACTATGTCTGCTAGGATACTCATCAAGATGGACATGTTGACATACGTTTTGTGTGAGTTTGTCCGTTCAAGAGCAAGACTTGAAAGAGAAGTCAATATTTGCGCGCTGTGAGACGTGTGCGCGCTCTCGTATGAGCGCACAGAGATACATTTCCTCACAGCGCGCGCGGCTTCTCATTCGCGTCTTCTGGCACTAAACCCGGGTGATGACGGCAAAAACGACTGGTCATATTCAAACATACGGCAGCACTCGCATGCATTGAACAAAGTTTACAAAGAGAGAATTATTTGAAAAATATGAGGGGAAAAAAGGACGTTTACACGGCACCCCTGCTCTCGTCAGTTTTTGTTTCTTTATTAGATTGTCATAGGTCACTCTGTTTAATTTTCAAGTGGTTAAACAAATTCGTGATGTTCCCTTGCGTTGCAGCCACTACCATGTAGGAAATCTTGCACGTAACATGTTTCTGCTCGTCATCTGATTCCTCGAAGCCAAACTGTTCCCAGACAACGGAGTTGGTTTTGCCTTTTTTGCTCACCAAACGCTGCTGTAACTGCCCTCCTTCTGCCATCTTTACTCGCGCAGAGTTTTTAAATTCCAGCGGATGATATGCTCACGAGACTCCCGAACTGAGAGAGATTTGTGGCTTCGGGAGGGGCGGATGAGCGCATGCGCGTTTCATTCAGAACGCAAGGCAAAATAATCGTTTTTTCTCGATTGTACTATTTTGGTGATCGTTGGGAGGCAAAATCGAAATCGAAATCGAAATTCGATTAATTGCACAGCCCTACTACACAGTTATGTTCAGACACAGTTTCTATATAATGTTATACACAGTTATGTTCAGACACAGTTTCTATATAATGTTCTACATTGGTACTTATGTCAATTAAGTTTGGACAGCATTGTTTTTGTTCACTAATATTGAGATTTTCTGGTTTAATCACAATTAGATTTTTCCTAGATCTTACAGTAGATTTAATGTTTGACCTCACTAAACGAGGAATAGACACAGTTTCTATATAATGTTCTACACAGTTATGTTCAGACACAGTTTCTATATAATGTTCTACACAGTTATGTTCAGACACAGTTTCTATAAAATGTTCTACACAGTTATGTTCAGACACAGTTTCTATATAATGTTCTACATTGGTACTTATGTCAGTTAAGTTAGGACAGCAAATACTGTGATTTGGACTTTGACTTACTAGTCATATGGTGGTGTGCAGCGCTCTGGAGATGTTGTCCGACAGAAGAGCCGCTCCGATTCTGCTGGGGTGAAGGCCATCAGGACGGAAGAGCCTAGGTCGCTCCCAAAACAGATTCCAATTATTTACAAAGAGCAGCTTCTGTTCATTACACCATGACATTAACCATTCATTTAGAGCAAATAATCTACTGAACTTTTCATGTCCTAGTCGGTACGTGGGAAGCGGTCCAGACACGACGATCGATGCTTCAGGCGATGTTCTGCGCACAGTCTCGATCAGGCTCCTGTAGTCCCTCTTCAGAACCTCTGTCTGCCGCAGCCTGGTGTCGTTCGTTCCCGCGTGCAGCACGACAGCTCCGATGCGCTCGTCACCGTTCAGGATCTCGGGAACCTGCGCAGCGACATCGAGAACACGAGCACCAGGAAAGCAGTGAGTGATTACCTTGCCTTTACCTGAGGTAGCGTGGACATGTCGGACGATGGAAGTACCGATGACCACAGCGTCGCGTTCCGTCTCGCGAAGAGGGGAGAAGCGGTTCCGGGTGGAGATCTCGAAGACCGGGAGGGGCGGAGAGGTCCTAGCTCTGGTCCTGGCTCGCGTCTTCCGCTGTGGAAGCACCCAGGGTCGTGTCGGCGCCGGAGTGAACGAAACCAGGGATGATGATCGCGTCCTGGGTGCTTTGGTCCTGTGCAGAGAAACACACGGAGTAGACGAGGTCGGAGTCAAGAGGTTACTAACCGCATCGGCGCGTGATGTTTCAAGCGCTGATCGTCGCTCTCTCAGCACGGCTCGTCTCTCTAGTAGATCGCTAATCTGCTTCTCCAACGACTCCAGCTCCAACTGCACCGAATGCAGCTCGAACGTGTCCTCGCCTGCACTCAAAGGTAACATTAGACACACATCCGAGTTATTCGTCATTGTAGCAGATGTGCTGCGATGACGAATTGTCGGTTTCAGTGGTGACCGGTGTAAATAAGTTAAGTTACCACGCGTGCAATGCTAGCGGGCTACCGGTGTAAATAAGCTACCACGCGTGCAATGCTAGCGGGCTACGGTTAGTAGCGGAAGTTCGGATATAAGTAGTGATATCAAAGCAATCCGATTGTTTTTTATAGAGAATCGTATCGGAGATATATTCACACGCTGTAAATAATAGAAAATAATCGTTTGTAAGCGAGTGATAAGGAGAAAATCAAGGATTATGAATCAATTCAACGGAGCTCTAACATCAACAACGCGCTCACAACCCGCGCATGCGCAAAAGGTCTATCTATCTATCTATCTATCTATCTATCTATCTATCTATCTATCTATCTATCTATCTATCTATCTATCTATCTATCTATCTATCTATCTATCTATCTATCTATCTATCTATCTATCTATCTATCTATCTATCTATCTATCTATCTATCTGCCTGTCTGTCTGTCTGTCTGTCTGTCTGTCTGTCTGTCTGTCTGTCCGTCTGTCCATCTGTTCGTCTGACAATCTTGGATAAATTGTGATTAGTTAAGACATAGAAGTATGTTTTCCTCTTATTACACTAATAAATTAGATCTTTATTGTCTTTTATAAATGTTTGTGTAGTGAAAAGTTTAACTTTACTATTTACTCATATCTAATGGGTTTTGCAATGTTTTGCCTGGGCAAACTTTTCCCATAGCTGAGTAACCAGCTCCACTTTTCTGACTTTTCACTGATGACGGGATGGTGGCGCCCAGGGAGGGTTTGCCAAAGAAGTGTCACTTTGATAATACATGCTGACACCTTCTTGATTCAAGAGAACCAAGGCATGAAGGCAGAGTATGTGGGGCAGAAGGCAGTAGCAGTGGTCTCAGAGTCAGTGACGAATCTCAATAAGGCACAGCTTTAAATGCTGGACTCTCATCCAGTGGTTTACTTGCCATCCTGTTCTTCTGTCCTATGACTTCATCCCTTGGAAAAGTTTCTGTGGTATCATAGATGTACACCTGCATTAGTCTCTTGTGTCCATTCAGTCTAACACTCTTAACACTTTTTTTCTTGTGTCTTGCAGCTTTAAAACTGCCTCTCGGAAAAACCACAGTGATGCATTTAGTTGCCAGAGAGACGCTGCCCGAGCCAAATTCCCAAGGTAACCATTCTGCCCTTTCTCTTTTCTGTTCACTCCTCCTTCACTTTTTCACACGCTCCCTGCCTAACTGCAGCCTTCACTGTCTTCAAAAAACAGTTTATATGTGGATCATTCTCAACCTCTGCTAATATTTCAGTGTTTCAGAGGATTTAAAGTATTGTATCACCAAAATGTAAAAGACCATTTCACATGGTGATAAAATAGGAAGACAAATAACTATGAATTTAATGTTTGCTGAGCTTATTCTGATATATTAGTTTTAACTATTTTTATTGCAATGCTGAGCTGAAGGCACATTTTCATGACAATTTAGAGACAAGTGATGCACTATTTATTGATTTATGGTGTCAACATATAAAGAAATATGAGTATGTATGTATATTATATATTTTTAGTTATTAATTTGAGTTTGAGGGACACTTCAAATGAAAGATTATTTTGGTAACACTTTACAATAAGGTTTCATTAGTTAACATTCGTTAAATACATTAGTTAACATGAACTAATAATGTACAATACTTCTACACCATTTATTATATCTTAGTTCATGTTAATCTCAACATTTACTAATACAGTATTAAGATCAAATGTTGCATCTGTTAACATTAGTTAAAGCACTGTGAACTAACAACAATGGTTAATAAATGCTGTAAAAATATATTGTTCATTGTTAATGATATTTAATGCATTCATTAAAGGGTTAGTTCACCCAAAAATGAAAATTCTGTCATTAATTACTTACCCTCCTGTCGTTCGACACCCGTAAGACCTCCGTTCATCTTCAGAACACAAATGAAGATATTTTAGTTGAAATCTGATGGCTCTGAAAGGCCTCCATTGGCACAATGGCACGGTTCACTCTCAAGACCCTTAAAAGGTACTAAAGACGTTGTTACAAAGTCCATCTCACTACAGTGGTTCTAAAATAACTTTATGAATCGGCGACAATAGTTTTTGTGCGCAAAAAAACCCTAAATAACGACTTACATAGTGATGACGATTTCAAAACACGGCATCATGAAGCTTCGAAGAGTTATGAATCAGTGAGCCGAATGATGATTCGGATCGCGTGTCAAACCGCCAAACTGCTGAAATTTGGCGATTCAAACCGCTGATTCGTCTCACTGATTCATAACGCTTCGTGCAGTATTTGTGCAGTAGTTTTAACTGCCTGTGTTTTTGTTTCAGGTCAAAGGAACCGGGAAAAGACTGGAGAGAGCAACTGTTGTGTGATCCTGTAAATACATCCCTTCATCCCTCAGAATGAGTGTGTCCTGTCACCTTTCGCCCATGCTGCTTAAACACAACTACTCACACCTGACCGGAACGAGAGCTTCACTTTACCTGGAAAGGAAAAAAAAAAATCACACCTGAGAGAGAAAAAGACCAGGCTCGGAGAACGCATAGTCCGTATTTAAACCAAAAGATGTCAAGAAAATCCAACCTGGAGAGCAGCAGATTATAAAACGCATCCCTCCGTCACCCTCACACACATTTCTTGTCATTCTACCTTCATGTACACCCAGCAGACCTGTAACTCGATTCATCTTGCAGTGACACTCTTTCCTTCGCTTTCTACCAGTTTGCACACGGAGGAGGCACTTGTATCTCATGGTAAACCTGAATGATTCAGTGAGCAAGAAGAGACTCGCCCTTGATTCTTCCTCTCAGGAGGGAGACGTGTGAGCGGGGAAATTAATTTACACAGGGTCTGATGAACTTTTTACGTTAAACGATGCACCACGTGCTCACCAGGCTTGGCTCAGATCCGGTGCGGAGGCGGAAAGGCATGCCTTCACCTACTTCTGAAATAATAGCACACGCTTCACTGACGGTTTAACCTCCGCTACACACGCCCTCCCGATTAAATACTTATCGCCACATGTAGTCTATTGATTTCAGCGCAGGAGAACAAGTATTGATGTGCCTGATGAACGTTTTAGAAATGTTTATTATACGCTTCCATGTATTTTAAATGCCCCATTCTGGTCCTGGAGATCCAGCGTCCTGCTTTAACAAGTTCCGGTGCTCGATGTGTTGAGCACAGGAGTCGGGACTTTGCAGAAAGGTAGATCTCCAGAAGGTTTGATTCACTCATGGAAAGTCTAAATAATGCGTAATGAGTAACAGTGACATTTGCGGCTGTGTTTTGACAGTCAAACAGTGTTGCGTCTGGCCTCTTTAGATAGATCTGAGCTGCTCTCTTTCAGGAAGGGTAAGATTTATCCCTTTATTTTCTAAGTGTGGTGGTGTAAATTAATGCTTGCGTTTGGAGCCAGAAGATAAATATTGAATGAAGTTTGGCTTGGTTTCTAGGTCCCCTTTCCTGTTAGATATAAAATTTGTTTGCACAATACAGAAACATGAGCTGTTTTTATTTCTAAATCTGTGTAATTTTTCTTTCTCCTCCTCCCTTTTTAATATTTTTCCAAATGGGAATTGTATTCGAAGGTTACATATGTGTAGAGTATATTTAATATGAATCTTATAGAGAACATAACTATAGAATGTTGATATATATTGGTGTCTAGTGTATGATAGTTTAAAAACAGTTAGCACATTAGCATTTGGAGCAGTGAGATGCTGACAATGTCATGTACTTTAACAGCAGCAAACCCCTTTCGAATGGCTGATGAAATTACTGTACCATTTTCTTTTTTTTCTTCTTCTTTTCTTCAAATGTTCATAATTTGATATATTTTTTCTTCCTTTGTCTTTTGCTGTTTATGTGGTCTTTGCTTTCTGTGTTTTAACACCGCACTAGGTCTGAAAAATATTGGTCCTTATCAGGGTTCAAATCTGTACAGAGCTGAAGTTTTTAAAAATATAATTGTAAATAAAACTAATGCTTCTCATTCTCTAAACTACAAATGGAAATACATCTATAAACTATAAATAAAGAACCCAGAATATTGAAGTGAAATGATTATTGCTTCATGTGCTGATCTACAGATTGCTTATAATGAATATGAGAGGGCGATAAATCCATATAACGTGTTGGAATCCAAACAGTTTGGACGCACACGCGCGCACATACACACACAAACACCATATAAAGGTCTGGGGTCAATAAGTAAAATTCATCTTTGGCAACATGAATACATTACACAAAAACAAACAGAAAAGAAAAAAACAGCTATTTTAAATTATATTTCAGTATTAATGTTTTTGATCAAATAAATGCAGCCTTGGTGAGCATAAGAGTCTTTCTTCATTTTCTTTTAAATTGTATTAGAGTTTTTCTCCATTGGTTTGGCTCATTTCTTGAAACAGAAATGAAATTCTCAAAATTGTAAGATCATTTGGCCAAACAGTCTTACAGTTCAGCACAACACTATAGCTCACTTGCAAAAGCTAATATCTCTCCCCCAAAACTGTTCACTCATGCTTCAAAACTAAATTCCTTTCCCATATAAATAGTCAGTGCCACGAAAATGGTAAAGATCCTTCTCAATTGCCTTGGCTCATTTCTTGAAACAGACCGGACACTCAACACTCAACACTCTTGGTGCTTTTGCCAAAATAACGTAGATGGCTCGGCACAACACCATGGTTTACCTGCAAAAGCTCATACCTCTCCCAAAACAGTTCACTCATGTGTCAAAACTAAATTTCCTTCTCATTTAAAAAGAGTCAGTGCCCCCAAAATGCTTCGTCCCTTTGGCATGGTGTAAGCACTGCAAGTCAAAATGTTTAGATGTTTTGTCACTATGGCAGAGGACCATTAAAATTTCCCTCATGTCCACCTTTCAGTCTTAGCACAGTCCTTCATTGACAATGGTTACTGTACTGTTTTTTGTCTAGCTAACAGAATACAATTGTGTATAAAACTAAAAAAAGAAAGAAAAAAAAGACATAGGATTTTAGGGTAAGAGTAGCCTCCAAGGTTTGACATCACACATTGCACTCATACTGCCAAGGAAATTGTAACCATTATCATTCACACACATAAAGTAACTAGCACAATGAAAATTATATGCAGCCTACAGTGCTGTAAATAAATCGTCTCGGTTACGTATGGTAACCCTCGTTCCCTGAAGGAGGGAACGGAGACGTACGTCGGACGTACCGACGAATTGGGATCACTTCTGGGAGCCCCTATCAGCTTCGAGCTATCTAGGACCGTCCAATGAACAATTGCCGTGCGAGATTTGCATCTCGCGCTCCGCCCCGCACTGCGGGTATAAACAGGAAGCGAGAGCGAATGCACGCTGTTTTTCACTGAGGAGCCAAACGTAGTGGCTCAACCTGCAGTGATGGTACAGCAACTGTGGCGACGGGACGTACGTCTCCGTTCCCTCCTTCAGGGAACGAGGGTTACCATACGTAACCGAGACGTTCCCATTCAGTCGGTCACGTTCGACGTACGTCGGACGTACCGACGAATTGGGATCCCTTATGGAAAACGCCATAGTTAGTACCACTTCCAGCGCCCAGCGATGAGCCCTTCAGACCCCGATCTGATGCGGGCGGGAATTCACGCAGGGAGAGTCAAAGCTGCTGTTCCGCAAGACCCATTCAGCTGATTGTATTGGATAACGCTGGGAAAGCGTGCCTGTGAAGGCAGCTGCGGAAGCCACATCATGCCCAGAGGGAGTTAACATGTGGAGAATACACGTATGGGCTGACCGTGGGCAGCACAACACACGGAAGTCCCAGGGGTGGCCCCGGCCAATTAGTGGAGGGGGAACAACACGTACCTGGAACGGCAGAGGACACTCTGCCGAGGGAAAGACACGGGCTCGCCGTAGGGAGCCGTACCGTGGAAGAATACACATATGGGACCGCCGTGGGGGTCACTACATATGGAACCCAGCCTAACACAAGTTCCACCAATGCATACGAGTGTTAGACCTGGCGTCGAACGCTCCGCCACGTCCGACTGCCGCGGGTTGCGGAGGACTCAACAGGGTTCGCCGTTCCGGGGAACTCGACTGGAGCAGAATAAGCGCAGGTATCCGTCTACCACAGGGGAGGGAATGGCGCAGCAAGCCGACACTAGAACAGGCATTTCGGTGTTACTGACTATGGGAAGTGAGCACACAGGAAGATACCGGCTCTACACGGAGGCTATAGAATCTAGCGAACGTGTTAGGTGTCGCCCAGCCCGCAGCTCTACAAATATCTGTCAGCGAGGCGCCACGAGCCAGCGCCCAGGAAGAGGCAACACCCCTAGTGGAGTGGGCTCTTAACCCGAGCGGGCAGGGCACGTCTTGGGACTGATAAGCCAAGACGATGGCATCCACTATCCAGTGGGCCATCCTCTGCTTGGAGACAGCCTTTCCCTTCTGCTGTCCTCCGTCACAGACGAAGAGCTGCTCTGAGGTCCTGAAGCTTTGCGTTCTGTCCACGTAAGTCCGGAGAGCACGGACGGGACAGAGAAAAGCTAGGGCTGGGTCTGCCTCCTCCGAAGGCAGCGCTTGCAGGCTCACCACTTGGTCCCGGAAGGGAGTAGTGGGAACCTTGGGCACGTATCCAGGCCGGGGTCTCATGATCACATGAGAGTTACCGGGCCCGAATTCCAGGCACGATTCGTCGACCGAAAATGCCTGCAGGTCCCCTACCCTCTTGATGGAGGCCAACGCAATCAGGAGTATAGTCTTTAACGACAGGATTTTCAACTCAGCTGACTGCAGAGGCTCAAAGGGTTCTCTCTGTAGTGCAGTAAGCACCAGAGCTAAGTCCCAAGAGGGTATAGAGGGAGGACGAGGCGGATTTAATCTCCTCGCTCCCCTAAGGAACCTGACGATCAGATCGTGCTTACCTAGAGATTTTCCATCTACTAGCTCATGGTTAGCGGCGATAGCGGCAACATAGACTTTGAGGGTGGAGGGAGACAGCCTTCGCTCCAACCCATCTTGTAGAAAGGTAAGCACAGATGCGATCGCACATCTTCGGGGGTCTTCTCGGCGAGAAGAGCACCAATCGACGAACAGGTTCCACTTCAACGCATAGAGGCGCCTCGTAGAGGGGGCTCTAGCGGAAGTGATGGTGTCAACTACCGCTTGCGGTAGGTCACCTAGAACCTCCGCGTCCCGTCCAGGGACCAGACATGGAGTTTCCAGAGGTCTGGACGCGGGTGCCATAGGGTGCCCCGTCTCTGAGTCAGGAGGTCCTGTCTCAGAGGAATGGGCCAGGTAGGTGCTGTCGCAAGGAGCACTAGTTCCGGGAACCAGGTCCGGTTGGGCCAATACGGAGCAACCAACAGGACCTGCTCCTTGTCCTCCCTGACTTTGCACAGTGTCTGCGCAAGAAGGCTCACTGGGGGAAACGCATACTTGCGTTCTTCCCGGGGCCAGCTGTGGGCCAGGGCATCCGACCCGAGGTTCCCCTGGGTCAAGGAATAAAACCACTGACAGTGGGTCGTCTCTGGGGAGGCAAACAGGTCTACCTGTGCGGCCCCGAACGACTCCAGATTAGCTGGACCGCCTGGGGATGGAGTCGCCATTCTCCCGGAAGTACCTGCTGACGTGACAGCTCGTCGGCCGCACGATTGAGCAGGCCCGGAATGTGAACAGCACGAAGCGACCTCAGATGCTTCTGACTCCATAAGAGGAGATGGCGGGCGAGTTGCGACATGCGACGGGAGCGTAGACCACCTTGTTTGTTGATGTACGCTACGGCCGCAGTGTTGTCCGTCCGGACCAGAACGTGCTTGCCTCTGAGCGGCACTTTGAAGCGGCTGAGTGCAAGACGAACTGCTAACAACTCGAGGCAATTGATATGCCATTGCACTTGAGGCCCCGTCCACAGACCCGAAACTGCAAGCCCGTTGTACGTGGCACCCCAACCCGTGGATGAGGCATCCGTGGAGACAACGGAGTGCCTGGACACTTGCTCTAGGGGAACTCCCGCCCGGAGAAACAAAGGGTCCGACCACGGGCCGAAGGTTTGGCGGCATCTCAGAGTCACTTGGACACGGAGGGAACCGCTGTGCCACGCCCATCTCGGGACTCGATCGTGTAGCCAGCGTAGAAGCGGTCTCATATGAAGCAATCCGAGCAGCGTTACTGCGGCTGCGGATGCCATATGCCCCAGGAGCCTCTGAAAATGTTTCAGTGGTACCGCTGTCCTGCCTTTGAACGAATTCAAGCAGTTCAACACTGACTGGACGCGCTCCTCTGTGAGGCGCGCTGTCATGGCGACCGAGTCTATCTCCATACCGAGAAAAGAGATCCTCTGTGTGGGACAGAGTTTGCTCTTCTCCCAGTTGACCCGAAGTCCCAACTGGCTGAGGTGACTGAGCACCTTGTCCCTGTGTTCGCACAACTGCTCTCGCGACTGGGCAAGAATCAGCCAGTCGTCGAGGTAGTTGAGGATGCGAACGGCATGCTCTCTCATGGGAACAATGGCCGCCTCCGCAACCTTCGTAAAGACGCGGGGCGACAGGGACAGGCCGAAGGGTAAGACGCGGTACTGATATGCCCGTCCCTCGAACGCGAAGCGCAGAAAGGGCCGGTGTCGAGGGAGAATCGAGACATGAAAGTACGCGTCCTTCAGGTCGATCGCTGCAAACCAATCTCGGGGACGGATGCACCTGAAGATGCGTTTCTGCGTTAACATCGTGAACGGCAGCCTGTGAAGGGACCGGTTCAGGAATCGCAGGGCCAAGATCGGTCGTAACCCGTCGCCTTTCTTGGGTACAATGAAGTACGGGCTGTAGAACCCGGACCTCATATCGGCTTGAGGGACCGGCTCTATCGCGTCCTTCGCCAATAGGACAGCGATCTCCGCCCTGAGCACGGGGGCGTTCGCCTCCACTACAGTCGTGAAGTGAACGCCCCTGAACTTGGGGGGACGCCGGGCGAACTGAATCGCATAGCCGAGTCTGATGGTACGGAGGAGCCACCAAGACGGGCTGGGAAGCGATAGCCAGGCTCCCAGACTCCGCGCAAGGGGGATCAACGGCACGGCACCACAGACGTCCCCGCAGCGGGGCAGCGAGGCGGAACGCAGGGATCCGGCTCGGACGGCATGGGAGCGGCCCGAAACGGGATCTGAGTGTGCTGTGCAACACTTACCTGCATCCGCGGAGGGGACGTGCGAGTGTGGGGAGGCCGCTTGTGTGCGTCCCGACAGCCGCCGTCCCCTGCTGGCGAAGGGAGAGGTACTTGAGGGTGGCGAGGCATGGGAGCGTCGCCTACCACCAAGCGCGCTCTCTTGGCACCCAGAGATATTGGAAACTGCTCTTTTATTGAAGTTTTGGGTGAACAGAAAAACAAAAGATTCTCCCCCGGCCCTCCTCCGGGGGAGGGAGTGGTGCTGCAGCCATCTCCCTCAGAGCAGTTTCCTCCATCTCTGGGCGGCCCGTCTCAGGGTCGCTTGCGACGGCGCTTGCCACCTGGCTTGGCAGCGGCCTGAGCGGGCTGGACGTCCTTCCCATGGCCGGCCCCACGCCGACGGCCGGTGTTGGGCTGCTGCGGGGCTTTGGCGGGGGCGGCGGTGTAGGGGCAGCAGCGGGCCGCCGGGCAGGATGTGCTTGATCGCCTCCGTCTGTTTCTGGGCGGCGGAGAACTGCTGGGCAAAGCTCTCGACCGCGTCGCCGAATAACCCAGCTGACGAGATGGGGGAGTCCAGGAACCGATATTTATCGGTCTCCCTCATATCAGCCAGGTTAAGCCAGAGATGCCGCTCCTGGACCACAAGTGTGGACATCGCCTGACCAATGGAACGGGCGGTGACTTTCGTCGCCCGGAGGGCGAGGTCCGTCGCCGTCCGGAGCTCCCGGAGGAGCTCTGGGTCAGGCCTACCCTCGTGCATGTCAAGGAGCGCTTGGGCCTGGTGGACCTGAAGCAGCGCCATGCCATGCAAGGCGGACGCAGCCTGTCCGCAGGCCTTGTAAGCCTTCCCGGTCAGACCGGAAGAGAACTTACAGGCCCGGGACGGTTAGAGGCGGTCGCCAGACACAGTTGCATCGCGACGGCGCGCTCCACTGGCGGGATCCCCACGTAACCCTTGGCTGGCCCGCCGTCGAGGGTAGTGAGGGGGGAGGAGTCACTTGGTCGGTTTCTGGCAGAAAAAGGTGCCGTCCACGACCTCGTGAGCTCCTCATGCACCTCCGGGAAGAAAGGTGTCGGGGCGGGACGCTGAGAACCAGCGCGAGCCGCCCCGAGGAACCAATCATCCAACCTAGAGGGTTCGGGACACGGTGGAGGGTTCCACACGAGCCCAACCCTTTCGGCGGCCCGGGCAAGCATAGCAGTCATCTCGGGGTCCGGGGCAGCCGTTGCCACTCTCCCAGAGGGAGGCAGTACAGCTGACCCTTCATCCTCCGAGGACTGAAACTCCCCCTCCGATGCAGCGCTCGACATCTGCTCGTCTACCGGAGCTCCGAAAGACACCACTGGTCTCCCGTGGGAGGGTCCAGCGGTCTCTCTCGGGAGCTCTACCGGCTGCGGAACCGAGGGAATAGGGGCCTGCGGAGTTTCACTCGGCGGGTTTGCCCTAAACGTGATCCTCAGATCACCCTGGCCATCCAAAGAAGCAGGTCCACCCGGGTTAGGGGTAGACCTGGTTCGTGGGATGGGTAAGGGGACTCCCCCAGCCCGGAGGTAGGAGAGTCTCGATCTTAGTTCCGCGATGGTCATGTTCCCGCAGTGGGAACATAAGTCATCCACAAACGCCGCCTCAGCGTGCTGTTTGCCCAAACACGTGAGACAGCGATTGTGACCGTCAGTAGGCGCCAGGGAACGACCGCATCCAGAAACGCACGGGTGGAATGCCATCTTGAAAAAGACGCAGCGTCACCCGTGTACTCTTTTGTGAGGAAACGCTCTGTGCTGAAGCACTCAGGGGGAAACGCGACAGCGCACGGGATTGTAGTGCAGCCCGTGCCTGTACTCAATACAGGAAAACGCCCAAACCAGACCAACAGAAATTTGTTGCTGTGAAAACAGCAGTTTTCTCTGTAGCACAGAGGCAGCTGATGAGCTTTCCGCGGTCCCGCTGGAATGTGCCGTCTCTCCAACAAGCGTTTCTCCTCTTCTCCGGTTCTTTCAACTCTTTGTAGTGTCTTGCTGATAGCAGCGAACTCAATTTGAGTGG
This sequence comes from Gobio gobio, assembly GCF_949357685.1. NCBI lineage: Eukaryota > Metazoa > Chordata > Actinopteri > Cypriniformes > Gobionidae > Gobio > Gobio gobio. The sequence continues at coordinate 33,634,865 of NC_137118.1, read as the reverse complement.
TCTTCGTTCTGCCGTTTGGCTCCGAAGTGAATGACAGCGTGCATTCGCTCTCGCTTCCTGTTTATACCCGCAGTGCGGGGCGGAGCGCGAGATGCAAATCTCGCACGCCAATTGTTCATTGGCCAGTTCTAGATAGCTCGAAGCTGATAGGGGCTCCCAGAAGTGATCCCAATTCGTCGGTACGTCCGACGTACGTCGAACGTGACCGACTGAATGGGTACTGGAGTTTCACAACTAACAATTCTTCACTGGCCACCGTCCTCACCCTCCTGGTCATCCACACGCTGCTGTTCTCAATCTTAAACACTTGTAAAATTTCTACTTTTCCAATGATATAATCTGGGTTTGTTTTTTTCAGAGATATTGTTAGAGTAAAGTATATGAATATATTGACCAAACAGTACACAAGACCAGTACTGCATATTGATGATAATATTTATTTCTCTCCACATTGTAAAATCATTCGATTCATTCATGCATTTTCAAAGGTTTGTTTTTTATATCTGCTGAGGTTGGGCTGAAGTCTCTGTCCAGCCTCTCTCAATGTCAACCCATAGGTACTCAGTAGTACCCATGGGTACCAAGGTTGCCCGAATCACATCTGATCAATTTGGTCCCTGTCTTCTTTGGCCACATCCTACTCCATGTCTACCTCTTCCTACCCCCCTCTTCCCCTCTCATCCCCCCTTCCCTTCTCTACCCACTTCCCTTCTCATCCCTCCTTCCCCTCTCTACCCCTCTCATCCCCCTTCCCCTCTCTACCCCTCTTCCTCCACGGGCTCCCCCTCTCATCCTCACTCTTCCTCTTCCTCGAGCAGGAAGTTGCCCATGTTCATTTACTTGGCCAGGTGCCTCCATGTTCAGAAATTGTACTGGTCCTGCATGGTCAAGCTCTTTACATACATGTTTGGCAGCATTCACAGTCATGGACAGCACCTGTCAGGTAACTAAACATACTGTTTGATTGGTCATCTGAGATGTGTGAAACTCCTCCGTCGTTAGTCAAGTTCTAGTTTCACCTGACTGTCAATTGCTGTAATAAATGTATCAAATGTTCCAAGGGATTCATATATGGTATTCATGGTATTATGTTCTTGACTAATTTTGACAATGGAACAGAATATTGTTCATGTGATGACTTACACAATGAAATGATGCTGACAACCATTAGACTGAGAATCAACAATCAGTTTAGCTCAACAAAATCTATTCACTTGGAAATTGTGCTAAATGTAGGCTACCTGTTCTTAATCATTTGCAAAGATGTACTGAGATATTGAGACATGTACTTAGACATTTGCAATTTGATGAAATAAATGAGAAATGCTACAAGGTTCTATATGGCACCAAAAATGGTTCTTCGTCGTAATCATAGAGGAACCACTTTTGGTGCTATATATATCACCATATCATAACATGTTCTGTATATGGTAGCGGTGCTATATAGCACGTCTCGGTTACGTATGTAACCCTTGTTCCCTGAAGGAGGAAACGGAGACGCCACGTCGGAGTACCAACGAATAGAAATCTCTCTCGCGAGAGCCAATCTACTTCGAGTGTAACTAAACGAGCCAATGCACATTGGTATGTAATGATTGCACCAGGTGCTCATGCCACGCCATGCGGGTTTAAATGAGACACAGGTGATTGCATCAAATCAGCCTTTTGCTGAGGAGCCGAGTAGGTAGACAGGCACCCCAGCAGGGTACAGAGGACATGGCGACGGGACGTGGCGTCTCCGTTCCCTCCTTCAGGGAACGAGGGTTACATACTTAACCGAGACGTTCCCATTCAGTCGGTCACTCTCGACGCCACGTCGGAGTACCGACGAATAGTGATCCCTACCAAAGCGCCATGGCCTCTGCCCCCATCCAGTGCCCTGTGTGAGCCACCTGAGCTCTCTTACCTGATGAGACGGGGCTCACACCGGGAAGTCCATCACTGCTGTTCCGCATGACCCGCTCAGTGATTATTGGATAACACTTGGAAAGCGTGCCCTAGAGAAGGGACGTTGCGGAGCCCACATCGTACCCCAAAGGAGTTATGTGGAGTACAATGCTGAGCCGTAGCCCGCAACGGAGGAGGGGGCTCAGTCCCACTGATGGGAAAGCTCTCCCAAGGGAAAGACACAGGCTTCCCGTAGGAGCGACCGTGGAAAGATATACGGGATCCCCGCAGGGTCACTCATATAACCCGAGCCCAATACCGGTTCTCAAGGATTCAGCGGCAAGGGGCCTGATGCCAGACGTTCCGCCACGCCTGGCACCGAGGGTGATGGAGGACTCACAGAGTTTGCTTCTGGAGAATAAGAGCACCGGAGCGCAGCAAGCCGACAAGAGCCGGGGCCTCTCAGTGCTTCTACCCATTTGAGGTGAGAACACAGGAGGAGACCGGCTCTACACGTATGCTATAGAATCTAGCGAATGTGTTGGGTGTCGCCCAGCCTGCAGCTCTACAGATGTCTGACAGCGAGGCGCCACGTCCCAGCGCCCAGGAGGATGCAACACTTCTAGTAGAGTGTGCTCACACTCTGAGCGGACAGGGAACACCTTGTGCATTAAATTGATCAAGTGACAGTATAGACATTTATAATGTTGCAAAAGCTTTATATTTCAGATAAATGCTGTTCTTTTGACCTTTCTATTCATTAAATAATCCTGAAAAAATTTGTACACAACTGTTAACATTGCTATTAATAATAAATGTTTCTTGAGCAGCAAATCGGCATATTATAATGATTTCTGAAGGATCATGTGACTCTAAAGACTGGAGTAATGATACTGAAAATTCAGCTTTGAATCACAGAAATAAATTGCATTTTAAAATATATTCAAATAGAAAAAAAAGTTATTTTAAATTGTAAAAATCTTTCACAATAATAATGTTTTTGCTGTATTTTGGATCAAATAAATGCAGCCTTGGTGAGCAGAAGAGACTTCTTTCAAAAACAATCAAAATAGTACAGTATCCAAACTTTTGACTGGTAAGTGTACAGCAAACAGCTCCGTTAGGCCAAGAATGTCAAATATCTTTCTGACTGTGAGCTTTTGGCACCACCTTGTGGGTAAAACGATAAACACATCTCATTTACATATAGATTAAAATCACATATTTGTATAAAATTTTTCACTAGATCTATTTATAAGTCATTTATTCATGTTAATATTGTTCATTTGTAATTGTTTCTTGTGTTGAAATATATCAAATAAATAAGACAAAAAAATATATAGATCTATATATGAATGCGATATTCTGCTGGTTCAGCAGCCATGCGCCCCCTAGTGGAAGCGAATTTTTGATCTCATACAAAACAGGACTTTATTTTAATGTAGTGCCAGGAAATATACACCAAGATGCGATTTATAGTAATACAAAACATGGATTTAATCATAAGAGGCTAACAACATCGTTAATGTTCCCGTAATTTAGCCTACAACAATTTACTATAGCCTAGTATCCAGGTGGCCACTATACTAGTTATTTATGACATCTTTGGCAAGTATCATGTTTAAACAGGCTCCCTGAGAGAAGGGAACGAGTATTGCATAGCTAGCTACGCTATGGGAATATTACATCCTTTTCTCGAGAATATTAAGCCAAAAGTATCCTTATCATTTTATATAATGTAAAATGCAGTGCAGCTGCACAGCAGACCCAGGCAGAGCGAACCTATGGCGGCTGAGGCGTGCACCAATCGGGTCGCTTTGCACCCAAAAGCACGTAAAACACTGCCTAAATTGGCTTATCTAAGCTATAAAAGCCCATGTTATGCCATAGGATTCAGGTTAAATCGACCAAAGCGATCCCCTGATCTAAGCACAATAGCATGGTGGGTTACGCAATACTCGTTCCCTTCTCTCAGGGAACCGAGGTTACATTAGTAACTGAGTCGTTCCCTTTCGAGAGTACTCTCGTATTGCGTAGCTAGCTACACTATGGGAACCCAATTTAAAATGCTGTGCGTGCTTTGAAAACTTTGTCCCATATTTATGGCCTGGGGAGAAAGCCTGAGGCTCATAAAAGAGAAAAAGTAAGAGACCCAAAAAGAGGCCAACAATATATAGGAAATAATATTCCTATGTAATAAATCCATATAAGAACTAGACCAGACAAAGTCGGGCCTTATTAATATTGAAATGTGTATACATTTGTTATATGGGATTTTGACAAACTAGACCGGAGAGATTCGGGCCTTATAGTATGTAATGTGATGAACATTCGCTTGTGTTACACATAGCTTATTATGGGTTGAGGTAAAACCCCAGACCGGAAAGAAATTCGGGCCATAAAGTATTGCAGATGTAAACATTTGTGTAAATGGGGTATAAATAAAAAACCAGACCGGACAGAGTCGGGCCGATAGTTATTGCAAATGTGTTATGCATTCGTTTATATGGAAATAATCTTAGCTTGCATAGCAGGGACCTCCAAGTTATAGAATCTAATAAATGTGGACGGAGAGGCAAAGCCTGTCATCCATGACGAGGCCATGCCTCTAGAGCAGGGGTCTCAAACTTTTGGCCCGCGGGATATTTTGTGGCCCCCTATTTCACATCAAAGTTTAGTATTAGTGCGGCCCGCGCATTGTTCTGAAAAGCACCTTTTTGCTGAGTCGTTGCGTGTGCCGCGCTTGCTGCCTCCTTTGTGTGTGTGTGTGTGAGAGCGTTGGCTCGCCCCTCCCTCATGCAGTATAATTGGTTGACACAGCGTGATTGACAGGAACAGAATGTGAGGCTGATTGAGATGTCCATCTTTGATTTTAATGAAGAAAAAATATATATATATGAGACCGGATTAGAACTCGGAACCTTTGACACAGTTTACAAAAACTCTACCACCAGACCACTAGGGAACTCAAATATTGACAGCGAATGTATTTATTCACTCATGCAAAGAATCTCGGGAGTCGGGACTAATAATATATTTAACACAAATTAACCCGTTTAATCCCACCGGTCACAATAGTGACCGTAAAAAATTGTTTCATTTCTAAGGCTATAAAAATGTTACTGAATGATCTATCAATGCATTTCCAGCAGATATTGAAATAATAAAGGGTCTCAATGAAATATGTGCAGTGTCGCATGTTTACTGTAAATTGTCACATGACCAGAGCTGTTTACTTCCTGTTTGCGCCAAGAGAAGAGGATGGCAGCAGGAAAGCTCCCAAAGAAAAGGGTGGTAAAGTATGTTAACATAAAGATAGGACATAGATTTTTGGTACACATCTTGTTTAAGGCGTCTAGTATTGATATATGCATTTGCAATTACTCAACTTTGTTTAATGTGGTCATAGAACTCAAAAACATGTCATCGGCAACAATAGTGACCGGTGGGATAACCCATTGTATCTACATACTAATACACATAGGCTAACTGTTCTACCTTACTTTCAACCAATTTCTCACACACACACACACACACACACACACACACACACACACACACACACACACACACACACACACACACACACACACACACACACACACACACACACACACACACACACACACACACACGGTCACGTCTCCTCTGATGTCTGATCTCCACACACACACACACCCACACACACACACACACACACACACACACACACACACACACACACACACACACACACACACACAGACAGACAGACAGACAGAAACTCACACACACGGTCACGTCTCCTCTGATGTCTGATCTCCACACACACACACACACACACACACACACACACACACCCACACACAGACAGACAGACAGACAGAAACTCACACACACTCACACACACACACACACACACACACACACACACACACACACATGATCACGTCTCCTCTGATGTCTGATCTACACACACACACACGGTCATGTCTTCTCTGATGTCTGATCTACACACACACACACACACACACACACACACACACACATACACATACACACACACACACACACATACACATACACACACACACACACACACACACACACACACACACACACACACACACACACACACACACACACACACGGTCATGTCTTTTCTGATGTCTGATCTACACACACACAAACACATACACACACACACACACACACACGGTCATGTCTTCTCTGATGTCTGATCTCCACACACACACACACACACACACACACACACACACACACACACACACACACACACACACACACACACACACACACACACACACACACACACACACACACACACACACACATGGTCTTCTGATGTCTGATCTACACACACACACACACAAACACACACACACGGTCATGTCTTCTCTGATGTCTGATCTCCACACACACACACTCACACATGGTCACGTCTCCTCTGATGTCTGATCTCCACACACACACCCACCCACACACACACAGACACAAAAAAAAAAAAAAAAAAAAAAAAACATACACACACGCACAAAAACACACACAAAAACACTGCACAGGTCAAATAGACCTATATTAAATCAATACAATGGTTGATACAACACAGTATCCCACCGGTCACAATTGTGACCGATCATAAAACACACTTTTTCACACACTTTTCCATGAAAATTTCAAAAAATGATGATTGATTGTTTCAAAGGGATACTAATGACACATGATTTGGATATTTTTGTGTCTGGGAAAAATTTGGGATTAAATGGGTTAATGCAAATGTTGTTTGCAAATAGTCCCAAAAAGATTCTTTCCCAACTAAAATAACTCGAGTTACTCAAATAAAAAAAATCATTGAGGCTTCTTGTAGTCCATTTAACTACACACGGTCATGTTGCATAAAGACATTTTTTGTGTAAGGACTCAGAGTATGCACGGATCGCAGTTATATCCGCGGGTCAGGTGGGTAAAGTAATGGCGGCTGAGAGAGAAATCATTAATGTGTTGACTTTAATAAAGACATGGAACTCTCATTTCATGGTAAAACGCAATGAATGTGTGTCATTCTTTAACTTTCTTTTTCAGCTCATCTCAAGATCTGAGACCGCAATGCGACAGAGAGTGGCATCTGGTGATATAATTTAGTCTCGCTATTTTTAAAGGGTAACCTCAGTGATTTAGCATTAGGCTTTGTATAAGTAGAAACCCGTAAGTATATTCAAATTATGGTACTTTCCCCCCTCATATCTCCCTTAGACGAGATAATTATGCCTTTTATTTCTGGAAAAATCCTCCGATGATGCAAATATCGTCATTTTGCGTCATCTGAGGATTTTTTGGCCAGAGGCTAAAGACTACAGCCACTAGATGGAACTGTTCTGCATGTTATCAGCCCGCCCATAGGGGAGAGATCTCACGCACAGAATGTAAGACACAGACGGCCGCACGGACAATCATAATGGAGCGTGGTGCAGAGTAAAGTGAGTGTTTCAACTTTTCAATGAATTCCTGTGATAGTTTAGCTTCCATATGCGATCTGAAAACGTAACAGACTGGCGCTTAACGTTACCTTAGCTCTGCTCAGCTCGAATGAAATCTGACACTGCTGCGTCTGTGCCGCGACTTTCGTTTGGCTCACTCACACTTTATTGAAAAGACACGTTCAGTTTTTAATTGTAGTGTTTATTCTCTAACTGAACGAAATGATTGTTTTACTATGAAGATCAAAACGACGGTGTACGGAGTGTCCTCGTAGGGCAGCGAAGCAAGTGCATTCTGGGAGTTGTTGTCTTTCATCCACATGAGCCAAAAATACATTTTCTGTCTTTTCTCAGTCTAGAAGGCACCAAATTCAAAAATAATTTTACATTTCTACTGCATAAATGACCCAGTTTAAAAACAAAGCTTAAAGGGTTAGTTCACCCAAAAATGAAAATTCTGTCATTAATTACTCACCCTCATGTCGTTGGACACCCGTAAGACCTCCGTTCATATTCGGAACACAAATGAAGATATTTTAGTTGAAAGCTGATGGCTGAGAAAGGCTTCACACAGGCCTCCATTGGCATTCAGTACATTGACACTTCCAAGATCCATGAAAGGCACTTAAAACGTCGTTACAAAGTCTATCTCACCACAGTGGCTCTACAATAATCATACAATGCGACGACAATAGTTTTTGTGCGCAAAAAAAAATCAAAATAACACCTTTATCCAACTTGTTCTCGACTTCCGTGTGCGCCTCCACGACGCATGCGCGAGAATATGACGCAGATCCGGCGTTCGGACATATGACCCAGAAGCGATTTGTTTACGAGCAGAGGAAGACGCGCGTGTCTAAGCTGTTGGATTCTACATTGATCGTGCTTTAGGTCTCGGCGTAGTGCTCAAAATGGAGCTTAAGTGTGTATTTCATCGATTCCCGAACACCGGCGCTACGTCATATTCTCGCGCATGCGTCGTGGAGGCGCACACGGAAGACAAGAACAAGTTGGATAAAGGTGTTATTTTGATTTTTTTTTGCGCACAAAAACTATTGTCGTCGCATTGTATGATTATTGTAGAGCCACTGTGGTGAGATAGACTTTGTAACGACGTTTTAAGTGCCTTTCATGGATCTTGGAAGTGTCAATGTACTGAATGCCAATGGAGGCCTGTGTGAAGCCTTTCTCAGCCATCAGCTTTCAACTAAAATATCTTCATTTGTGTTCCGAATATGAACGGAGGTCTTACGGGTGTCCAACGACATGAGGGTGAGTAATTAATGACAGAATTTTCATTTTTGGGTGAACTAACCCTTTAATGCTAAATCACTGAAGTAACCCTTTAAATGAAGACAACTGTGTGTTGAGCTTCAGGATGCGACACTGAACATTTAAGTTTCATTTGCGGTAGTTTGTGCGTTAGCTTAAGAGATACGAGCAACTCTAAACACATGAACAGCATGAATAGAGTTTGCACATGCATCATCGTCATTGTGATGTGTATGTGAAATGTTTAACTCTCTGGAGTCTGAGCTCTTTTGGGACCCTTTAGAAGTTTTTACATGCTCTGACATTTGTGTTTTTTTCAGTTGCTTATAAACATATTAATGGCAAAAGTGTAATAGGCCTTTATCACACTTCCTATTTCCGGTAAGTGAAGCAGTGCACCTCTACTTCCGGTCCCATCGCGACTCAATCAAAACGCGGGTGTAACTGCAGTGATCCCGTGCTCTAATACTAAATAATGACATCCTTACCTCAGATTTGAACATTTCCTGACACTAAAAGAATAGAGAAGAGCATGGGTGAGACTGATATGGTGGGATGAAGATGTATGTTTGTGTGTTGTAGGCCTATGCATTTCCAAACTGCGGATGTTTACGTCTCATATCGTCAGCCTGCTGAAATGTTCCCATCCCAATGTGCATTCTGAATAATAAATACATTTCTAACCTGCCGCAGTCCAGTGATTGTCTTCTCATTAACAGTGTTTCTCTTACTAATCATATTTCATACCTGTTGTTACATGTTTTAATTAATTTGACTGATAAACACCCTTACGAAAGTTAACCATGGTTTTATTATAGTAAGAATGTAGTAACCATGTTTTTTTTTCGTGGATTGACTACCATTTGTATTAGTTTTACTAAAAAATACCATGATAAACTACAATAACCATGTTTTATTATCTGAAACTAACACAAATGCTTCCTTACAGAGTATACAGGCGTTCGAGAAGCACCTGTGGAGACGTGGCTGGAAACTTGTGAATGATGTGTGAATGTGCAAAATGGCGTCTAGACGAGTAGTTATGGCAAGCCTTGTTTACCCCAACAATATTTTCGATGATTATGATAAATGGCTGCATGGGCGAGCCTGCAGCCAAAGGGGGAATGGTAATGGTACTCAAATGAATGAAGTTTATAAGGGGGTTACAATATTTGCTGAAAATTTCGCATTTTGATGCATATTGAAATACATGAAAACAAGAAAAGGCCTTGAGTAAATCTGAACCCGTTTGAGACATTTTTGGAAGACCACCATTCATGGGAATGGAAGGGGGTAAACAATAGCTTACATCAATAGAATTGTGAATTATTACAAAGAAATGTCTTCTCTGTTGTCTGGTATCTGTGTGCAGGTGAAAACTGCTCAGGGGAAACCGGCTGAGACTCCTTGCACAACATCAAGCCAGGAGATTACGTGGTAAAACGGGACCTGAGTACGAAGAGCTGGAAGGTGGAAAGGTGGCTAGGGCCTTTTGTCGTCAAACCGCCGTCAAGGTAGCGGAGAGAGCGACGTGGGTGCATGCGAGCCATTGCAGAAAGGTCCCACCAGTAATCGGGGAGGAGGAGCCGAGAAGAGAGAGAAGCAGGAGGCAAATGTCGGTGCGGGCAGAGATATAAACATAATTTTCCATTATCATCTCAGGAGCAGAGACACTGGCACAACGTGGTGCTGAGCCAACCAGTTTTCAAGTTAAACCCTATTTCAAGCCTACAGGATCCAGTAGGTGTTGCTTAGAGCTGCAGCGGACATCGAGCAAGGGAAGATTCCAAAAAAAACAAAAACATCCAACGTCTGCCCGCAAGAGAACGCAGCGGTACAACCACACAGACATGTTGATTCCACCATTGAGAGTGATGCATGTTCAAGGAGATGTCTGCGTGTGCTCACGAGACTGAAGCTGAACGTGAAAGCAGGATGATCTGACTGCAGAGTCAGAATTGACATCAAGAATTCAACGACAGGGAACTGCACAGCGGTGATAGGCAGCATCACAACAGGTTTTACCTGTACGTTTAGCAAACCAAGTGACACTTTGCATGCGGTAGTTTGGGTTTGTGGTGACAGAAACCATTTCATGCCACAGAAAGACTGGACAGGTTGCTGTTACCAAGCTTTAATGAATGTGGGGACATCTGTGTATTTTCCGGGTAATGAACAGGAAGAAAAGACCAGAAAGAAAAGAGATATTGGTTCTGAAATAGCGACGTTGCCAGACCGTTACAGTGGTTATGTCTTGTCAGATCCATGGACAACACCTGGGGCAAATGTGAGCTAGTCTATTTTTCTGGGGGTGGGAACAGCAGTAACGATAAACAAAATGAATGGGTTAGCATGGAGTGTGTTAGATTTAGCCAATAGCACTGAACATGCTATGACAATGGTTGTGGCAGAACGGAAAAATTCGGATGCCACTTCTTTACTTTCACTTTCATTGCACGAACGGTAAAAGGGAGGTGTGCATATCAATTAATGAGGGAAGTGAATATAAGGGTGGAGCGCACACACCGGAGGGGGAAGAGACGTCACAAGTGAACACAGTTGAGTTGAGAGTGGTGGGAGAGAAGTCGAGTACGGTACCGTGGGGAGTGTGGCTCGTGTTCCTGTCGGCCTGACGTTTCCAGATCTGCTACACGAGCTTGTGAACTGGCGCAAAGTTACCTTCACGTCTAAGCATCGCTAAGCCGTCCAAATGGGAAAGCTGGTCGTAACCAGGATCATCGTTGAGTCCACTACGGTCCCTAGACACTCTTCAATTGCCCTGTGATCAGCTGCACTTGGGTCAGTGACGCAAATCCATTCATTTCCCCAAACAATCGAGCACAGACGCGCTCTCTCTCCGACACACATACATACACGCACACATTCACAAACATATATAGATTGATCGAGTCTATTGTTGGTTTATTTTTTATTTTGTTGTGGTGATTCTATTACCCTTCTATAATTGGGTCTGTAATTGTTCATCTGGTCTTTGTTTTGTTTGTTCCTTATGATTTATATATATTTTGTTGTTATTGTTTTTTTTGTTTATGACTGTATTGTTCATATTTATCAAACTAAGTTTGATGGTTTTTCTTATTTTTGGTGGGTGTTTTGTGTAAACCCATTTAAGTAAAAACTTGAAAAAACTAAAGACTGAATATTTTGAGTTTATTGAATGTAACGGGTGGTTATTTAAAACTATCCTGTTGTTTTTTGGTGGCAGGCCTATACCTGGCTGGTGCCCGAACAAGTTTGATTAAAAACAAAAAAACAATTTATTGAACACTGAATTGTGAATTGTTGTTTTGGGGGTCACCACCGTTACATGGTGAATGAGGAAATGAGACAAATCAGAGATGCAGTTATTCAGAACAGACTGATTTTACACATGTTAACAGCAGAATTTTGGGACTGTCATGTTGTTTTCACATTCTAGATTACAGTGACGACATCCCAAATATTATAAACCATAGAGCAGCTGTAAGGGAACCTGAGAAAGCTGATGATTCATGGTTTAGGTGGACAACAAATCTGAGAGTTTGGGGATACTGGCTATGTTACACTGTGTTGCCAATTTTTGCAAAATTTCCAGAATAGTACAGAGAACAGTGAAGGCCAGTATGTCTCACCAAATGGATAAACTGACTGTTTATGACGACTACAATGCGTGGATGAATGAATTTGATGAGATGACTAGCGAGGAGACACCTAAAACAAATTAGGGGATTTTTGTTTTCTTCATTTACAAATTTAAGAGCGTGATCATTTATACAAAAATCAGAGATGAAGTGACTGATGAGCGACTTAAATGTGCCTGTTTTATTACTACTTTTTTATTATTATTATTGTTTTATTATTACCACTTCTATTTTTATTATATTCATATCTACATGTTTGAAAAAAAAATTCTTGTGAGTTATCAAAGAATGATAAAAGGGGGAATTGTTGGGGAAAATTTTTAATCACAGAATAAGATTTATGTTTGAGTTCACACAGAAATCAACATCTGTTTCAGCCATGCAAAACATCTTTGACACAGTGTCTGTGGAAACCCAGGGGGGTAGCAGCAGGACATCTAAGCCGCGTTTCCACCGCAGGAACTTTACCCCGGAACCAGGAACTTTGGGGGGGAACTCGGTGTGTTTCGACCGCAGGAACCAGGGTCTAAATGAAGTTCCGGGTAAATATTTCCCCCTCCAAACGGCCCTGCTTGCGAGGTGGGACTTTTGAAAAGTTCCCGAACTTTCGGGGGTGGGACTTGGGCGCTGAACATGCTGATTGGTTGAGCTCTCGCAGCTATTTTTTTTTTCCACCGCCATATTTACGAGTCTTTTGCGAGGTGAGTTCTGTGGGTTTTGCGTTCAGTAAATATTTTTTTTTGCAACAATGGAGTTTAACAATAAATTCGACCGATGGACCGACGACGAGGTTCAGGCTTTATTGAGCATATATGCGGAGGAGGACATCCAGCGGGAACTGGAAACGGCGACCCGTAATGAAAAGGTATACCTGAAGATATCGGCTCGGTTCCAGTCACACTGGAAAACAGTGCAGAGAGAAGTTGAAGAAATTAAGACAAGATTACAAGAAATTAAAGGATCATAACAACCGGAGCGGTTCCGACCGGCGTATCAACAAGTGTTATGACCGCCTGGACGCGTTGCTGGGACACAGACCGTCCTTTTCTAGGGCAGCGGTAACGAAAGACTCGGCTAGTGCGTTGTTGGAAACCATCCAGGAATCCGAGTGGGTTGAAGGTAAATATATCATCTTGGTATCATCTATTAAACTCGTTGCAGTGTTTAAACACGTTGCAGTAACTTTTTTCAACGTGCTTTTCCAGACATAACGAGTGGCCCTGATGAATCGCAGGCAACGGAGACCAGCGTGTTTTCCCCCGCGGTCACCAGTACGTTATAAAGCTGACAAAAATGTGTATATATTTAAAAACTGATGTGTAATCCTTAATGGTTTTGTTGTTTTTAATTGTAAACTTAAATTGCCCATGATAAAATTTGCACACTGGGCATTGTTCAAGCTGGCCAAACAATTGTTCATTATTTGTAGTGAAAACACTTTAAATAATTAATTGATGGTTTCTATTGTTTCATGGTTGCCTTGTGTATTAATTTCCATGTGTTTCTGTGCAAGTTTTCTACTTAGGGAAAAGGAAAAAGGACTGTGACTTTTTTGATGCACTGAGGGACATGGGCCGGGCCGTCCTGCAGCATGGACAAGAACAGCCTGACCAATATATTCAGCTGTTACTGGATAGCCAGGCCGAGGAGAGATGAGGAGGCAAGAGCTGGCATTCCACCAGTCAGAAGCGGAAGAAAGCAGAGGGACTTTCAGACCGGGTTTCTGTCTGTTCTTGGACAGTTTGTCCAGTCGTTCAAGAAGTAGCCACAATGACCAGCCGCTTGAATGAAGCATTTGCACTACCACACTTGTACTTTATATATTGTACATGTTGGCACAGCTCTTGGACAGGTTACTGAAAAATACACTTTTTTTTTTATATTGTTGTTTTCACATTTTATATTTTCATTTTATTGTTCTAGTAATTTATTTGTCTTTGCACACTTTTATTTTAATTTTGTAAGAACTAATCTGTCTAAAATAAAGTAAAATGTGTAAAATGTCACTGTGTCTTTAATTTCCACATTCTAACTATATAACCACATTCTAATTGTATTCATATAGTGTAGGAAGCAAATAAAAGGGCTGCTGCTCGCAAGTCTTTCTGAATATGCACATAAACATATCTAGAAAACCCAAATATTATATTTTTAAATGTATAACTATGTGAATGTAGTATAATAACTTATAACCACAACTTAAGTGAAGCCATAAGTGTGGTCCTGCTTCATTTCAAATTTGAGGAAGAAGTCTCTAAAATTATGCATTTAATGAAGCATATTGTAATACTAGTCATGTGAATTTTTTTTTTTGTGAATGTTAAGAGATGTTATTGTGATAAAAAATAAAATACTTGCAGTCTAGTACCTAATCTTTCAACTGCTTAATTCAGTCTATTGTTTTCATTCAATTAACTTTTCACACATCTGTCATGAATGACTGAAACCTCATTATCCTTTTATAGAAAATGTTTTGTTTTGGAATTGAGAAATTACAACACATTCAGATTTTGGATTGCCCATCATCCCATTTTGCATTAAAATGGTCAAACCAGGTGAAAGTGCACGTTTAAATAAACAGTGTTGGTAATGTGTGTACATAATCAGCAAAAGCAGCGCTGCTTGCATCTCCTACACTTGTTATTGTTGCAGACAGTATCGCGCAAAAGTGATTACTGTCCGTCGGTAACTGGGAGAAGCAGTCGCGCGCATTCCCACGTCACCGGACTAATTTGCCTAATCTCCCCGGTACTTTAGACCGCTGTGGAAACGCAGATTGTAGCAGGTCTGGGGGAGAAAAAGTTCCTGGGAAAAAAGTTCCTGGTACAAATAGTTCCGGGTAATTTCGGTGGAAACGCGGCTCTAGATTGAGAGCCTTCCTGAACCAAAGGTGTCGCATAATTTAAATTAGTTCTAAGACAAAGAGGGACCATTTGTGTATTGTGTTTCTTGCCTTTACCTTGTGTGGAAATGGAAAACTACTGAGAAGGGGTGTTTAGACATTGGGGGTATAAGAAGCTTGTGGTTTCTTTGTGTCTCCAGTTCACAGTCAAGGCAGCCTCGAATGGCTGCACTGACCGTGGCTCTTTCTTGCAAGAAAAATAAATCTTTATAAAGACAATTGGATTATGGTTTGTCTCTTATTAGTGATGTCAATGAATTAATTTTTGCCATAACACATTCATGTTGAAGAACTTAATAATAAAGATTGAGAAGATTGGATCAGTTGTGTTCCTTTTTTTTGGAATACTTGATGCGGCCCAGCCTGACCAAGAGTCTACCTCCAGCGGCCCCGAGGTAAATTGAGTTTGAGACCCCTGCTCTAGTGGAATGAGCTCTTCTGCCTATTGGGCAGAAGAGGCCTTTTAATTCAAAAGCCAGCAAGATAGCGTCTACTATCCATCGTAACAATCTCTGCTTCGTGACCGTGCACCCTCTGGTGCGGCCACCAAAGAAAACGAAGAGTAGTTTCCAACTGTCTATAAGTGGCAGAACGCTCTAAATAAAACCTTAGGGCCCAAATTTGGCAGAGTAGATTCACGTCTTTTTCGTCTTGAGACGAGGGAAGAGCTGATAGCAAAATAACTCTCTACGGAGTGGAGAGCACTTTGGGTATATAACCATGTCTTGGCTTGAGGACGACTCTGGAGTCTTTAGGCCCAAACTTGAGACAGGAAGCGCTCATAGAGAGGGCATGTAAACCGCCAACTCGCTTGACTGAAGCTAGTGCCAGCAAGAAAGCAGTTTTTAGCTAAGTGTGCTTTAAGCTCACAGACTGATGCGATTTGAATAGGGAACCTTTCATGGCCTCTAAGACCGTGGAAAGGTCCCATATAGGAACAGAAGGGGGTTGAGGCGGGTTAAGCCTCCTAGCCCCTTTGAGGAAGCGCACGATGAGGTTGCTTCTCCCCAGTGACTGTCCGGCCACGTGACTGTAAGACATCGCTATGGCCGCCACATATACTTTGAGCGTGGAGGGGGAACGACCCACGTCCATCAGCTCTTGAAGGAAGGAGAGCACTTCTGTCACTTCACACGAGTGTGGGTCCAGGTTCCGTGCTGTACACCCGCCTGGTTGAGGGTGCTCTAGCTTCAGAAATAGTATTCAGCACCCTTTTAGGGAGGTTCCCGGGTATCCGTTGATGGGCCACACATGAAGGGACCAGAAGTCTGGGTGGGGATTCCAGAGCTTCCCCTTCGCCTGCGCGAGGAGGTCTCTCCTCAGCGGTATCGGCCATGGGGCTGTGTCTAGCAGCTGAATCAATTCGGAGAACCATAGCTGGTTCTTCCATAGCGGGGCAATTAAAAGCACTGTGCACTTGTTCTCCCTGATCCATTTAATGACCTGAGTTCAGAATGCCTGACACATGCGCTGCCCTTAGCGAGTCCATAAAAGGAGATGTTTCGTTATGGTTAAGTCAAGTCAAGTCAACTTTATTTATATAGCACTTTTAACAATGCAGATTGTTTCAAAGCAGCTTTACAGTGTTAAACAGGAAAATAATGCAACAGTATTTTATTCAGCCGTATAGCCATTCCGGAGAAAACGGTGATGTCATCAGTTCATTTCAATTATCATACAGTGACGGTGTTGACTTTAGGTCAGTAATTAGATCAGTAATTTAGTTTATATGGTTAATTTAGTTTAATAATTAGATTTATGTGGATATTTAGTTGAAAGTGTGCAGGTTCTGAGTCCTGAGTCCACCCTGGCGATTTATATAGGATACCACCGAACTATTGTCTGTTCGGACCAGGATGTGGTGATCCTTTATGTATGGGAGGACAGCTTTTAGCGATAGATCGACCACTTTCATCTCTAGACAGTTTATGTGCAGCTATTTCTCAGAGTCTGACCAAAGACTGGAGACGGGCCTGCCGTTGTGTAGGGCGCCCCGACCTAGGTTGGAAGCATCTGTCGAGATCACTTTCAATTTTGAGACCGTGCCCATACTCACACCCGACTGGTACCAGTCGGTTGCTTTCCAAGGAGCCAGGACTTTGATACAGCCGTGGTTCACTTTGATGTATAACTGGCCAATAATCACCATGCGCAAGGTTTTAATCAGCATTGGAGGGGACACATGTATAATAGACCCAGTTTGAGCACTGCAGATGCTGAGGCCATAAGACCTAACATCCACTGAAAACGTTTGAGAGGAGTGTAAGTGCCAGCTTTGAATGACGGCACTTGGTGGTGAGATGGTGAGCGCGCGCTGTGACGTAAGCCGTGCTCTGATCCGTATTGAGTCTATAACTGTTCCCAGAAAAGCACTGTTTTGGGTGGGAGACAGCGCACTCTTGGCAGTGTTGATCCTGAGACCCAGACATTCTAGATGTCTGAGGAGCCAGGACCTGTGGGTTATCAACTGTGTCTCTGATTGGGCTATAATGACCCAATCGTCAAGGTAGTTGAATATTCGCACTCCCCCTCAGGGGGGTGAGGACTGCGCCCATGCACTCCGTAAATGTGCAGGGTGCTAGGGATAGACCGAATGGTAGGACTTTGTATTGATAAGCCTGCCCCTCGAAGGCGAATCTCAAGAATGGCCTGTGACGGGGTGCTATGTGAATGTGAAAGTAAGCATCTTTCAGATCTAGGGCTGAAGCGATTCCTGAAATAACTCGAGTTACTGAAATTAAAAAAATCATTGAGGCTTCTTGTAGTCCATTTAACTACACACGGTCATGTTGCATAAAGACATTTTTTGTGTAAGGACTCAGAGGGCCCTATCTTGCACCCAGCGCAATTGACTTTGTACACCGACGCATATGTCATTCCTATTTTGCACCCGCGCAAAGCACGCTTTTCCCTCCACAGAAGCACGTCGCTAAACTAGTGAATGAACTTGCGCTCCCTGGGCGGTTCAGCGCAAAAAAGGAGGCGTGTTCCGGCGCAAACAATCCCTGGTGCTATTTTGCTGTTCCATTAAACAATTGCGCCACTGACCAGAAAAAACCTAGTCTAAAGTCAGTGGCGCGTTGCGCGTTGTTCATTATGCCATTTTAAGGGCGCATGCTTGACCATAATGTATAGCGTGCACAACGCGCATACACTTTGCTCATGTAATCTACACAGATGCAACAGTTATTTTTGCAAATCATAAATTGTTACACTAAAAAAATATTAACACATGAGATGACGGAAATCATTGTGGTGTGCCACGAAGATGTGAAAAAATATGCATAAATCTAGCTTACAAATGATTCAGGCTAATTGTAATAATTAAGGATAAGACCTGTTTGCCCAATAGTGGCAAGACAGATATGTATATAAGGACATCTGACAAATTGGTTTGTCCATCAAGAACCAGGAAAAAAAACTCGACTGAAAAATCGACTGAAAAACTGAAAAAACTGAAAGACTGAAAAAAAAAAGACTGTGAAGTCACCTTTACCATAATGTACAACATTACAACTTCACTTCTCTGTCTTTCACTGCTCTTACAAGAACATCAGTCTCCTCGGCTGTGAACCGCTCCTGGCGTGCGCCTGGTAAATACGCCATAATAATAGCAATCCATAATGGAACTTGCGCACCTGCTTTTAAAGGGAATGTTGGATGACACTCGGATTGGTTTATTCACGTTACGCCCAAACCACACCTATGAATAATGAAGCTACTTCAGACCAACCCATTTTAGATTTGCGCCGGGCGCAAGAGCCATTTATCCCGCCGGGAAAATAGCAACAGCGCCGAGACCCGCCCACAAAGTTACTTGCGCTTCGCGCTTTGACACTTGCGTTTCAGATCGTTAAAATAGGGCCCAGAGTATGCACAGATCGCAGTTATATCCACGGGTCAGGTGGGTAAAGTAATGGCCGCTGAGAGAGAAATCATTAATGTGTTGACTTTAATAAAGACGTGGAACTCTCATTTCATGGTAAAACGCAATGAATGTGTGTCATTCTTTAACTTTCTTTTTCAGCTCATCTCAAGATCTGAGACCGCAATGCGACAGAGAGTGGCATCTGGTGATATAATTTAGTCTCGCTATTTTTAAAGGGTAACCTCAGTGATTTAGCATTAGGCTTTGTATAAGTAGAAACCCGTAAGTATATTCAAATTATGGTACTTTCCCCCCTCATATCTCCCTTAGACGAGATAATTATGCCTTTTATTTCTGGAAAAATCCTCCGATGATGCAAATATCGTCATTTTGCGTCATCTGAGGATTTTTTGGCCAGAGGCTAAAGACTACAGCCACTAGATGGAACTGTTCTGCATGTTATCAGCCCGCCCATAGGGGAGAGATCTCACGCACAGAATGTAAGACACAGACGGCCGCACGGACAATCATAATGGAGCGTGGTGCAGAGTAAAGTGAGTGTTTCAACTTTTCAATGAATTCCTGTGATAGTTTAGCTTCCATATGCGATCTGAAAACGTAACAGACTGGCGCTTAACGTTACCTTAGCTCTGCTCAGCTCGAATGAAATCTGACACTGCTGCGTCTGTGCCGCGACTTTCGTTTGGCTCACTCACACTTTATTGAAAAGACACGTTCAGTTTTTAATTGTAGTGTTTATTCTCTAACTGAACGAAATGATTGTTTTACTATGAAGATCAAAACGACGGTGTACGGAGTGTCCTCGTAGGGCAGCGAAGCAAGTGCATTCTGGGAGTTGTTGTCTTTCATCCACATGAGCCAAAAATACATTTTCTGTCTTTTCTCAGTCTAGAAGGCACCAAATTCAAAAATAATTTTACATTTCTACTGCATAAATGACCCAGTTTAAATACAAAGCTTAATGCTAAATCACTGAAGTAACCCTTTAAATGAAGACAACTGTGTGTTGAGCTTCAGGATGCGACACTGAACATTTAAGTTTCATTTGCGGTAGTTTGCGCGTCAGCTTAAGAAATACGAGCAACTCTAAACACATGAACAGCATGAATAGAGTTTGCACATGCATCATCGTCATTGTGATGTGTATGTGAAATGTTTAACTCTCTGGAGTCTGAGCTCTTTTGGGACCCTTTAGAAGTTTTTACATGCTCTGACATTTGTGTTTTTTTCAGTTGCTTATAAACATATTAATGGCAAAAGTGTAATAGGCCTTTATCACACTTCCTATTTCCGGTAAGTGAAGCAGTGCACCTCTACTTCCGGTCCCATCGCGACTCAATCAAAAACGCGGGTGTAACTGCAGTGATCCCGTGCTCTAATACTAAATAATGACATCCTTACCTCAGATTTGAACATTTCCTGACACTAAAAGAATAGAGAAGAGCATGGGTGAGACTGATATGGTGGGATGAAGTTGTATGTTTGTGTGTTGTAGGCCTATGCATTTCCAAACTGCGGATGTTTACGTCTCATATCGTCAGCCTGCTGAAATGTTCCCATCCCAATGTGCATTCTGAATAATAAATACATTTCTAACCTGCCGCAGTCCAGTGATTGTCTTCTCATTAACAGTGTTTCTCTTACTAATCATATTTCATACCTGTTGTTACATGTTTTAATTAATTTGACTGATAAACACCCTTACGAAAGTTAACCATGGTTTTATTATAGTAAGAATGTAGTAACCATGTTTTTTTTTCGTGGATTGACTACCATTTGTATTAGTTTTACTAAAAAATACCATGATAAACTACAATAACCATGTTTTATTTTATTTGTAATAAAAACCATGGTTCATTTTCTTGTAATAAATAGATGAATGAATGCACGGTAACTGCCTTAAAGAAAGTAAACAATGTTAAGCATTTAATTAATCTTAAACAGTAATACGTTAACAGCGTGACTGAATTTTGACATAAATGTGTGAATTACATATACTGTAGGCTACAGTGAAATGATTGTCACTGAAAAGTGACAGAACAATGACTAAAATATTAATACAAATCAATATGTTCATTCAGATCTTATTCGTCAGGTCTCACACACACTTAATCGCGGACACTATTTAGACGTGTACTGACACCGTGTGGTGAAATAATCACGTATGTTTACGACCCTCGGCTTATGTCGGATTAAAAAACGACAAGTTCAACAGAGTTTGGAAAATCCTGTACACAGTAATGATCAGTTTATCTCTTCTCCTGTCTCGGAAAATGTCCGGATTTTTAAATCATCCTCCAGATGCTTATTTTAATGGTCGTTTGTTCAGCTAAGTGTTCACAGCACATTGAAAACATGCATAACCGGAAGAATCAGCACACTGCTTCGACGCGCACTTCCGGTATTCCTCTATGATAAAGGCCTATTACACTGTATTCAGCACAAACTGGGCTACCATAATATGTGCAGACTGATCTCATGAAATAGCATATGTATGACACGACAATTCGCTATGCCATTTTGGCATGCTATCAAGATGCATAATTGCTTTTTAGCGTGTTTATCAACGCTGTTTCATTCTATCCCCCTACACTGCTCCTACCCCTAAACCTACCCATCACAAGAAACATTCTGCATTTTTACATTTTCAAAAAAGCACAATTTAGTATGTTTATAAATCCATTTACATTCACGCGGAATCACACGGCGTACACATACACGCGGAATCACACAGCGTAGACATACACGTGGAATCACACGGCGTTGACATACACGCGGAGATGATGTTCTTTTCGGCGTACACATACACACGGAATCACACGGCGTAGACATACCTGCGGATAGCTCAAAATGCGTACAGATAACATGCCATTTGGCTTTAGAAAGTGGCGTGTATGTTTACGCAAAGTCATGATGTCATGTTGATATGTGAGCAACATGTATGTACATGCTTGTATTTTTGAGAGAAAAATGTTTATGCACGTTTTTTGAAAAAACAAAAAAAATTGTTTTAAAATTAAGGCCTCAAAACACACAATAGATATGTGTTCACAAGACCTTTGACTCCTGTGTGTATTTTCATAGAGTTTTTTCTTTAAACTGATGTGAGAATCATTGGGCCTACTCATTCACATAAAACAATATATTAATTTACAATTTGTAAGACAGTTTCTCTTCACAAAGCCAATATACGAGGAGGCGTGATAGCTAATAAATAATGATGAGATAACACCTGATATGACAAAAGAACATAATAGTTTGCATAATGAGCTGCATAATGAATGAGCTTCAGGTATGTGACAGAGAGCAACAGAGCAAAGGAAATATTTTTTTTGTAGTTTATTTTATTTGGAATGTAGTCAAAAAAGGCCTACTATATTTTAAATGATCAAAAGATTTGACTACTCTGCAAAAAATGCTCTTCTTATTTGGTAATTTTTCTTGTTTCCAGTCCAAATATTTACAATTCTTAAATCAAGATTAATTTACTAGATAAGTAAAAATTTCTGGGGGGAAAATGCTTAGTTAGTTAGTTAATTTCATTGTCCCCAATGGGAAATTCGGCTTGGGCACAGTGCAGAATTGCTTCATAAAGGTAGGCCAGATAACTTAAACAATCTATATTATCTGCCACAACAATTTATGATTTATTAAACCATAATTTATTAAAACACAACAATTAATGAGATTAAAACCATGTTTTTACTCCAAACTTACTTTATATCACAAGTCAAATGTTTTAAATAAACTTATGTGATCTCGTTTGGCTTTGGATCAAAAAATCTGACAGAAAATATATCATTTTACAATATTCTGCATAATTATAAAAGCTTGAATAGCATTGCATTATAAATATAATCTATTATGAAAACACCCAACATGGTATAAATAACACAGATAAGCCATATATTGTCGCGATTGTGTGTCTATTATCTTCAAACGTGTCTATCTGCATGTTATAGCGATTTCTGGAAGCTGTTTATGTCAGAGAGAATATAACATGGTATCTTCTTCATGCGTGCTATATGGACTACACACGGAGCGCCCTCCGGCTGCCAGTATGAACTGAAAACACAACAGATTGAAATAATAACACTTCTCTATATAGAAATTTGACTCAGACAAATGAGAATCTATCAATATTTCTCCTCATCTGCACACTTTTGAACTAAAAGCCCTGAGGGATGTTGTTTTGTCGTGAGTTTTCATGACGAGAAAAGAGGAGTTTTTTATGAATGAGATCAGCTGATGCTCATATTACAATCAAAGGTACCAACGCGGTTTTCATATTCATAACTCCTGACACATATTAAAGGGGTGGTAAAACACATTCTTTTGAAGGCTTGATTGTGTTTGTGGGGTGCACTGTAACATGTGTTCATGCTTCGTTTAAAAAAAAAAAAATCCATTATTTTTCATATATTTGACCTTTATTCTACACTACTCTGTCCCTCCTTGTAAAACGGTCTGATGGTTTCCGGGTTGTATGAAGCCAGTCCCTCAAAAATACGCAATGGGCTCAGATTGGTTAGCTGGCCCAGTGTGTTGTGATTTGCTAACCGCCTAGTGCACGTTTGTCGGAAACGCCACGCCCCTTACCTTTACCGGAGGCTGTGCTTTGGTCAGTATTAGAAACAATGGCATCAATAAAACCATACCAATTTGAGCCCGAATCAGACCCAGAACATTTTAGTGAAGATGATCGAGCAGAACCTGTTCAGTCCTCAAGAGTAAAGACTGCGGATCTATAGTGATTGCTACTGAATGGCACTGTTACTTTTGTATTTTTAGAACGATTATAGCCAAATATCTGTCGCAAGAACTATTAACCCAAAACGAACACTTAAACATTGGCTTTACTAGTAGCCAAATCAAACACAGAACCATGTTTAGCATGCCTGTAGATAAACAATACATAAAAGCTCTAATCAAAGAATAATTTACACTAATGCCAAGTTCGCTGTTGAGATTTTAATGTTAGGTGTTTGTAACGTTAGGTGTTCGTCGGATAACGTTAAGTATGAATGAGCATTTAACAGACTGGTTTGCAGAACAGCGTTGTCATCTGTACTTCCTTGCTACAACGTACAATTAACCTATTACAGGAAAACACATCGATGAAAAATAAATCAGACTTACAGGTTGTGGCCCGTAAACAGCTTCTGTTTGTAAATCCATCTTTCAGGACAAGCCGTTGTTCGAATGCTGCATTGAACTCGCGAAGATTGTGGAAGTTTTCCTCCGTGAAATGTGCAGCGGGAGCCCTGCGCGCGTCGTGCATGATTCACACTGGCAGTGTTAGTCTCGCGCAGCTGACGTTGTGCAAATCCTGCATTGAACTCGCAAAGATTGTGGAAGTTTTCCTCCGTGAGATGTGCAGCGCGCGCGTCGTGCATCCACACACTGGCAGTGTTTGTCTCGCGCAGCTGAACCGCTGCTCATGAATTGCAAATACAGACGAAAATTGTCCATTATGTCACATTTTCCAGTCTTCTCCTCCGACCCCTGTCTGTCTCGTGATTTTATGATGGGCAGCATAAATCTGCGACCTGTTCCCCTCTGTCTCAAACACACTTGCATATAACATGCTGTATGTTAAACGCACTGCAACGCACCCCCGTCCCTAGGAAGGCTGAACAAAGCAAGTACCCCAGACCTGCAATCCGGAAAAAAATAACAGCGTTTCGTCTGCATTGCAGCAACACCACTCCAGCCTAATTATACCACAACAACGCAGCGATACAAAATGGCCTTGTCCCCCTTATTTAATATTCTCGGAGGAGGGGTTTATTTAAATATTGGGGCTGGTGATGTCACCAAACCTGGAGGAATGTCTAGTAGTCCCTACTGGCCGTTTGCTGTAGTCCTTAGAAATTGATTTCTTTAAAAGTAAATATCTCCCTTTGCTTTAAACTTTGAACGTTGTAACTTTGCAGATGTTGTTTATGCTCAAGCAGCAACATCACTCGCTAGCTAAAGTTAGAATAGTAAAATCGTGGTTTACCACCCCTTTAACAAATTACGGTCACTATATGACTTTGAGAATAAAACAGAGGTCAAAAATGGAAGCTCGAGTCTTAGATCTTTTAAATGATGTATAGTTTGTCAAGGTAATTACTTACATCTGACAGTAATTTTGAGCTAATTTAAACAGAAAGCTTCAGTGCGTCCTCGCGCAGGTTTTTGCGTTTAATATTCACAGATGCTTACAGAGTAATCTTAGGCTACTTACACACAGCGGGGGATCGTTGCTTTCAGAAATGAACAGCTTTTCATGGAGTAATTATTCCAGGATTATTAAACGCGTCTCAAAACGATGTAGTTGAAGTAGGAATGCAGTATGTGGCGAGCAGCGAGGCCGAGGGACCGTGAGGGCGGGACGAGGCGGCGCTCATCAGAGAGGATGAGCGCCAGCTGCGAGCCGCAGCGATCTCGGCCCTTGCGGAGGAGTGAGGGAGTATAAAGGAGGAGCGACGACAGTGAGGGACGAGAGAGGACCAGGCCTGGAATTTGCGTTATGTTTTATTTATGTTTTGTTATGTGTTGCTGCAGTCGACCGTGAGGGGCTGCAGCTTATTATTTTCATTTTGTTTATTTGTATGTAGGCGACAGTCGTCCGCGAGGGGCTGTCGCCGCCATTTTAGTTTGTGTTTGTTTAATTAAAAGTTATTTTGAATGTCCGCCGGTTCCCGCCTCCTTCTTCCCGTACAAACAACGTTTACTACAGTGGTGCCGAAGCCCGGGAGGAAGGAGGGACATGCTGTCGAGGAGCCCTCGCAGCTGAGGGGGATCGCGGTGCCGCGGAGTTCGGGCAGCGCGGAGGAGAGAAGTCCGCGAGCGGCTGCCCGAAGCGGTGGTGCTGGAGCGGATGAAGATCGGTGGGACGGAGAGCTCGCTGCCGCGCCCCTGGGTCGAGGTGGGGTGGCTGCCGTCCGCGAGGGGGCGAAGGAGTCCCCAGCGCTTGCCTGGAGCCGGAGCCTGCTGTCGTCCGCCGCATAGGGGAGGAGCAGGGAGCGCGGGATGGGGACTCGCTTCCGGCCGCCCTCAGAAGGAGGAGCCACCGCCGGCCGCCAGGGGGCGGAGGAGTCTCGGGCCGTCCACCGAGCGTCCAGTGCCACCGCATGGCACCGCGAAGAAGAGCCTCTCGGCTGGCTGAGGACCGAGCGGCAGTGTGTCTGGGAACCGGACCAGAATTTTTTTTTTTTTTTCTCCTCTCTCCACTCTCTCGTCTCTGTCGCTCCTCATGCTCCCCGCTCCGTTCTCTCACCTCGCTGTTCTTACCCCCAGGTCCCGTGGCCGCCGTGATCGGCCCCCCCGGGGAGGGGGGGGGGGGGGGTAGAGCGCAGACTCGGGAGTGCCCCCCGGCCTGCGAAGGGCGTTGGGGGTATGTGGCGAGCAGCGAGGCCGAGGGACCGTGAGGGCGGGACGAGGCGGCGCTCATCAGAGAGGATGAGCGCCAGCTGCGAGCCGCAGCGATCTCGGCCCTTGCGGAGGAGTGAGGGAGTATAAAGGAGGAGCGACGACAGTGAGGGACGAGAGAGGACCAGGCCTGGAGTTTGTGTTATGTTTTATTTTAGTTGTGTTATCCGCTGCAGTCGTCCGTGAGGGGCTGCAGCCTTTATTTTCACTTTGTGTTTATTTGTGTTTGTGTGTAGGCGGCAGTCGGCCGTGAGGGGCTGCCGCCGCCATATTTATTTTGTTTTTATTTTTGATTAAATACTTTGATTGTTCGCCGGTTCCCGCCTCCTTCTTCCCGTACAAACAACGTTTACTACACAGTACTTGATGTGTTTGTTTGAGTTGATGTGTGATGTGATGTGTGGGCATCGCCTCCGGAGCCTCAGTATTTGAATCTCAATAGAACGCGCGCTTCGTGGGTGTGGTCGCATTAGTGTATAATGAGCCGCTCAGGAACGACTAACATCTCTCTGCTTTCAAACGGATTACATAAACACAAAAATGTATTGATGTTTTTGATTTGGTTTACAGTGTTTAAAACCTGACATTTCAGCGTTTCTTTAGACATTTGTCTCATGTTTGTGAGACAAGTATTCACTAAGCTAGAGGTCATTTTCTGAAGACTATCTGAATGAACGTCTTTGAGAGAGAGGCTGCAGATCGCGCATCATGTTTGATTTCTTTATTTTGCAAAAAGCAAAACAACTTGTTTTTATTGTGACTGTACTAAAAAAAATAGAAACTTAACAGATTATAATGATGTATAACACTTGCCTGAATGATAAAAAATGAGTTATTTGAGTCTCTTTGGCACTGATAAGAAAAAAAGCGAGCCAAATGCATCAGTGCGACCGCCAACTCGAGAGGGTTAATGAGACTTTATACATACTTGATATCTCCGAAATACACCATTACAATGTTCTCAAAGCTAAGCGCAACAAATAGCAGAACAAGCTGTAACTGTGTGCGCATGATGCGCAGCGCTCGTGCTTTCAGATCTCCTGGATGCAGCACTGAGCTCCTTACTTTACCCTCATCGTTCGGGCCCCACTTTATATTAGGTGGCCTTAACTACTACGTACTTACATAAAAAAAACAAGTACAATGTACTTACTATGTTCATATTGTGTTGCCAAAACCCCTTTGTTGATTCTGAGGTGGAATACAGGTAAAGTTATGGACAGGTGTGGTGGTATGGGTAAGTTTAAGGATAGGGTTAGGTGTAAAAGGGAAGTGTCAACTGTGTAATTACAAATCTAACTACAGAAATTAATTACAGACGTAATTACATGAAGGTATTTTTAAAAATGTAAGTAAAATGTAAAAACATGTATGTACACAATAAGTGCAATGTATCAAATGATTAACTAAAATGTTAGTACATAGTAGTTAAGGCCACCTAATATAAAGTGGGGCCATAGTTCCTTTTGTTTCTTTCTGCTGACTTCTTGCTGTTCTCTTTAGCAATTTCAAACGCTTCCTGCATTCCTTGCCTCCATCTCTTCACATATTCCTTATGGTCGTTGGTCCCTTCCTCTGACATTAATCCAAAGAGCAAGTCAACGGGTAGTCTTGGCGATCTCCCAAATAGGAGATAGAACGGTGAAAATCCAGTAACCTCACATCTCGTACTGTTGTAGGCAAAGGCAAGTTTGTTCAATACTCCTTCCAGTTGCACTTCTGTCTTTAACATCTGAAGCAACGTCCGGTTGAAACGTTCAACCTGTCCATTTCCTTGCGGATGGTATGGGGTTGTTCGTGATCCTGCAAGTCCACCATTCTTTTTTAACTGAGAAAGCAGCTGATTCTGATTTGACACAATCAGATGAGAGTTCCTCTGTACACTGCTCCACCATGGTTCCAACGTCCAGTGGCAGCCTGGATAAGCTGTCTGCATCAACGTTTTTTATGGTAAAATGGAAGTCCGCAAGTTCTGCAACCCATCTGCATCCAGTCGCATTGAGCTTAGCACTGGTGAGTACATAAGTAAGCAGATTGTTGTCGCTGTATGCTGTGAAGGTAGGTGTGTAATACAGATAATCATGAAACTTCCCTGTGATGGACCACTTCAAGGCTAAAAACTCCAATTTCCCTGAGTGAAGATGATAGTTTCTTTCAGAGGCTGTCAGTGTACGGGATCCATAAGCAATTACTCGAAGTTTTCCATCTTGCTTTTGGTACAGAACAGCATCAAGACCCTGGTTTGAAGTGTCTGTATGGAGTATAAACGTCAGTGAGAAATCAGGAAATCCAAGGACTGGAGGTTCTGCCAAGCAGTCTATTAGTCTCTCCAATCTCTGCTGGTGTTGTTCCGTCCATAAAATGGGCTTCTGGGAAGGCACTCCTTTCTTCTTGCTTTTTGTACACCTGGTTGTGGTTCCATTAGGTCCTCCCCCCTTTGTCTCCACTTCTCCTTTCAGCAAGTCATAGAGTGGCCCAGCGATCTTGGAGAAATCTTTTATGTACTGCCTATAATAACTCAACAGGCCAAGTACTGCTCTTAACTGTCCCACTGTGCTGGGTCTTTTCTCTCTCAGGGCTCTTACAGCCTCACTGTCAGCAGGGTCCATTTGACTTCCTTCCATGGACACAATCCTCCCCAGGTAACAAACTTCACGGTTAAACACCTCACATTTACTAGGTTTGAGTTTGATACCATATCGCCTTAAATGCGGCAGAACTCTTCTCACATCATGGACATGGTCTTCAAAAGATTTGCTGCTAACGTGTCATCAAGGTAGGGGACACAGCAGTTGTCTCTGAGATCTTCCAGGCACTTTTCCATGCAGCGTTGGAAAGCTGCAGGAGCATTCATTAGACCCAAAGGGATACGAATCCATTCGTATAATCCCCATGGTGTTACAAAAGCTGTCATGGGTCTACTCTCTTTGGCCATGAAACCCTGGTGGTATGCTTTCCCTTGGTCGAGTAATGAAAACCAGCTGTTTCCTCCAAGGCTGTCCATGATGTCTTGAACATGTGGAATGGGCTGTCGGTAAGGGTTTGTTTTCCGATTTAATTTTCTGCAGTCAATACACAGCCGTAAACTACCATCCTTTTTCCGGACACAGACCACAGGTGAGGAATATGGCGACTTTGATTTTTGAACCGATCCTTGGGCAATGAGATTGTGTAGGTAATCCTTCATCTCTTTGTACAGGGGGCGAGGTACTGACTGGTAAGTACGTGAGGCTGGAATAGTGTCTTTTAACGAGATGGTCAACTGCAGCCCGTCTATGCAGCCAATGTCATCATCGGATCTCGAAAAAAGGACGGCGCTTCCTCTCTTAACATCTAGCTTACAATTTGTCTTCTGGACTCACTGAGATGGCTTAAGTCCAGCGGTGGATCCCAAGTTGAATCTGAAGTCGGGGTTATTTCATTTGTGACTCGACTTATGCTTACAGGCTCGGATCGGGTTGCCTCAAGAGCTGCAGCCGGGTACACAGCCTGTACTGGGCGCACTGTACCGATAACCGTCTTGCCATCTAACATTATATCATGGTTAGTGGGGTTTTGAACGGTGACAATGACGTATGGCGAGGTCTGTCACCGCAATTTCACAAAGGTTTTGCAGAAATCCAATCCCTCAGACCAGGTAGGATTCACATCGGGCTCAAAGAGTAGCACTTTCTCTTCCTTTGGTGGAAGTGTCTAGGGGTATGATTCTCGCTTGGGGTGCGAGAGGTCCTGGGTTCAGATCCCGGACGAGCCCCCATTAATGTTACTTCCCTTATATGTTTGTCTAGGGAGTATAACATTTTATTACCAGCTGTGTGGGTGTCAACAGGAGGAAAGGCAATAAAAGGAAAATAACAAGTCAGCTTCACCTTAGGAAAAAGGTTTATTGCTCAATGCCAAACAGAAGAAAAAGTGACAAAGTATTTACAATAATATTTACAACCACAAAAAACAAAACAAAAAAATATATATTAAAGAACAAAAACACACAACAAACAA
The DNA here is from genome assembly GCF_949357685.1 of Gobio gobio. NCBI lineage: Eukaryota > Metazoa > Chordata > Actinopteri > Cypriniformes > Gobionidae > Gobio > Gobio gobio. The sequence goes on along the minus strand of NC_137118.1, from coordinate 33,604,379 downwards.
CACAAAAGAAAAGAGGTGGGAAGGCGAAAACGAGTAGAGGCCAAATCAACGAAATTAGCAAAACAAAAACAAATCTAACTAAGTTTAACCAACTAAACTAACTATCAAAGAAAAATGTAGAAATGAAAAGTCTTCAGCGTCAACGACGCCCAAACTAAACTACACTAACTAATCAAAACAAAAACATACAAAGTGTGGCGCTCTCTCTTAACCTAGTGTGTTTAATACATCAACAAACAAACAAACGTCCTGTGTGGTGCGGAATGTATGTCGTACGACTTCTTTACCTGTTCCCTCCTTCCCAGCGTCACCACCTTAAACGACTGAGGAAATCAGATCAATATGCGACATCACAAGTCAACCACAATGCCACAAAGAATGTGTTGCCAAGTTGAAATTAGCTTAAAAAACTTGCTCATTTAAGAACGTGCATTTATTGAATGGACAGAGCTAGAACATAATGTAGCTAAGTGTTTAAAATGCAAATGCATAGTTCAGTTGAAACCTTGCCCTCTTTTGCTTGCTGTTGATGCTGTAAACTGAATATACGAGGTAAGCTGACTGTTTAAATAACAGCACTGAAATAAAAATGTGCTGTTTATCTTTTAATCGGTTTAGGGCAGGGGTCTCAAACTCATTTTACCTGGGGGCCGCTGGAGGTAGACTCTGGGTCAGGCTGGGCCGCATCAAGTATTACACATAAAAAGTGTTTCAAGTATTCCAAAAAAAGGAACACAACTGATCCAATCTTCTCAATCTTTATTATTAACAGTATCATTAACAGTTCTTCAACATGAATGTTTCTTCTGAACATGAACTGTTCCTCTGAATTTGAACTTTCCTTCTGAACATGAATGGTTCTTCAGAACATAGGCTTATCTTGCCTACTCTATTTTTTTAAATATTGCCTATAGAAATTAAATCATGTAATATGAAATAATGAATGATTTTAATATTATTTTAATTAATAGACTAATTCAAAGCAAGGCTGTAACCAGGTCAAAAAGAACAGTAAACGAAATTCTAGGTCTAATTCTAGTTGGGAAATAATCTTTTTGGGACTATTTGTAAACAATATTTGCATTAATTTGCATCAAATATATTATTAGTCCCGAGATTCTTCGCATGATTGAATAAATACATAGATCCGCAATTAACTTTTGAATTCGCCTGTGGTCTGGTGGTAGAATTTTTGTCAACCGTGTCAAAAAGGTTCAGGGTTCTAATCTGCCCTCATATAGTTTTTCTTCATTAAAATCAAAGATGTTCATCAATGATTGTATATTAAGAGCATGGACATGTTTGTGTGCATCTTGTTTTGCAATTTCACCTGAAAGAAAAATCTCTCTCAGCAACAGCATTAAGCGATTGACACGCTCGTCTGTGTGTGAAGACTGTGCAGTGTGCACGAGCCAAAAGAGAACATAAGCCCCACTTACTTTGATTTGATTGGCCATCTCAATCATTTTGACAATGACGAGCGCTGTTAGATTTTTTTACAGTCTATGGTTAGACCACATTCGTTTTGACTGTCTGATCAGCTTTGTTCGTCTGTTCCTGTCAATCACGCAGTGTCAACCAATTATACTGCATGACGGAGGGGCGAGCCAACTCTTTCTCACACACACACAAAGGAGGCAGCAAGTGTGGCAAGCGCTGCACACGCAGCGACTCAGCAAAAAGGTGCTTTTCAGCACACCGCGCGGGCTGCACTAACACTAAACTTGGATGTCAAGTGGCCCGCGGGCCGCGAGTTTGAGACCCCTGGTTTAGGGCCATTCACACAGGACGCGTTTTTGCGGTTAAAAACGCGATATGCAGGTGGAGAGATGCATGAAGCTTCGAAGCGTTATGAATCAGTGAGTCGATTCAGCAGTTTGGAACGCCAAAGTCACGCGATTTCAGCAGTTTGGCGGTTTGACACACGATCCGAATCATGATTCGACTCACTGATTCATAACGCTTCGAAGCTTCATGATGCCGTGTTTTGAAATCGTCATCACTATATAAGATGTTATTTAGGGTTTTTTTGGGCACAAAAACTATTCTCGTCACTCCATAAAGTTATTGTAGAAACACTGTAGTAAGATGGACTTTGTAACGACGTCTTGAGAGTGTACCGTGCATTGTGCCCTTACGGGTCTTACGGGTGTCGAACGACATGAGGGTAAGTAATTAATGACAGAATTTTCATTTTTGGGTGAACTAACCCTTTAACTGGAGTTATTGTAGACACAGACGCGGTGGACATTTCACAGCTCCACTTTATTCCCTGTGAAACTCGCGTAACAGTCCGTCACAAACGCTATACCGTCCACAGCGTTACTTAATCAACAAAACAACTTGATTTAAGCAACAGAAAATAAAACATACATGAGAGTGCTCGAGGCGCAGTGCACACATTCAATGCATTGTGGTCTGCAGACAGTTCAACAGGGAGTGCGCAGCTCTTAAAGGGGCCACACCATATTCCTACTCATTACAATTTGTTGTGGAGTGAGGGGAAATAAAATAACCTATAGCTATGTTTGTAGTGTTTATAATGTTTGTAGTACATTATAACTTTTCGCTTTATTTACCGGTATTATTCTGGTTATTCTGAATGCAATCAAATGTGACTTATACGTGACTTACCTGGTTTTTTTTTTTTCAACCAAACGTTTAATTGGTTAAAATTCTTGTTGGTTGGTTAACCAGTTAATTAGCCTCCCATATATAGGTCTAACTATCAAATTAGTGCAGAATCAACTTTGCGTTGCGAATATGCATCAATAATCAAAAGCGTTTGTGTGGAAAAGTGCGGAGCTGAATTTTTGTGCCATCTAGTGGTTTAATGGAGAATAGAGTCAAATGACCAATGTATACACACTGCATGAAAAGTGGGATTTTCGTCAGTATGTGGCACTGTAGATTGCCGTGAAACTACAGGTTTACGACTGTGCACGGCAATTTGCAGACAACACCGAAAACTGCCGTAAATTGACGGAAATTGACGTGGGCCTTGCTTGGCAGTTGTCCCCCCATGACCCCCGCTCCCCTTAATTCTAGGGGAGGCTTTAACATGTAAATGAACATGCTGTGAGCTACACAAATGCAAATCAGAGTAGCAGCAGGGGGAGTTCCCTTTCGTTCAGTCACTACGACGTAACGTTAGTGACTAACGAATGGGGGTTTCGCTTAGAAGCCTATCAACTTCGAGTTTTGAGAAAACGCCCAATGGCGTGCCAATGCCATGGGGCATGTGGAATTTGCATACGTAGCTCCGCCTCACTGCGTGAGTATATAAGGAAGTACGAGGCAATATCGCATTATGTTTTCTGCTTTCGGAGCCAAGAGTACCTACCTCTTCACTCCTACAGCCTTCTGAGACTCTGTCAGCTTCTTCGAGACGAGCAGCTTTCCAGTCGGTGTTGGTGTGACTGCGCGTTCCAGTGATCGCATACTTCCTGCCTGCTGATCTGTGCAGTGGTCTGCATCCAGCTGGTGTGTGTTTCCCTGGGCGCTTCGGCATCGGCTGCAAAGTTTCCTCTCATAAAAGAGCTTGCACGTGACACGTCCTTTTCAGGATGTTTCGTCCGTGCACTTCTGGGTGCGGTAGATCGCTTTTTTCTTTTGACGGGCACGAGCGCTGTGTGACGTGTTTGGGCTTTCAGCACGCTCAGGCAGCGCTCGTGGATGATTCATGTTCCCTCTGCGGGAACCTGGCCATCTCAGTGCTTCGATCGAGACTCCGTGAGTTCCGTGCTGATGCCGGAACGAGAGTCCCCTCCGCCACCCCCCAATCTGCGGTCTCCTCTGGAGGCGGCACTTTGGCTGGTGACCAGGGTGATCTGAGGGTGACGGTGTGGAACAAAGCTCCGACGCTAGTTCCTCGGCCCACACCCCCCTCTCAGGCACTTGACCCGGTCCGCGCTCAGGCGTCTACATCGGGGCCGGCTCCTGCTGTCCCGACTGTGGCGTTTGGCGCGGCGGAAGAGGAAGTGATGTCTATCGCCGCATCACAATGTGGGCTGGAGTCATCTGAGGATGATGATTCGGCTGTGCTGCCACCTTCGGGTGCGCCAGCATTGCCCGAGTCGGACCCAGAGTTGACAGCCATGCTATCTCGGGCTGCCGCAGCGCTTGGACTGGAGTGGAACCCTCCGCCTCAGCCCGAGCGTTCGCGGTTGGATGATTGGTTTTTGGGGGCGGCGCGTTCGGACACCCGTCCGGCCGCTCCTCCAATACCTTTCTTCCCCGAGGTGCATGAAGAGGTCGCGCGTTCCTGGAAGGCCCCGTTGTCTTCCCGTGAACGTTTGGCGGCCTCTTCCGCCTTCACCTCTCTTGATGGAGCCGCGGCTCATGGGTACACTGGGGTCCCCCCAGTCGAACGTTCTGTTGCGATGCAACTGTGTCCTCAGAGCGCTTCGTCCTGGCGTGGTGACCCAAAGCACCCCTCCAAAGCCTGTAGGTTTTCGTCATCCCTGGTGGCGAAGTCCTATAGAGCTGCGGGGCAGGCCGCCGCTTCTTTGCATACCATGGCAACTCTTCAGGCTTACCAAGCCAAGTTGCTGTGTGATATGCACGAGAGAGGGGCTGATCCAGGACTCAGCAATGAGTTGCGTGCCGCCACCGACCTCGCTCTCCGGGCGACGAAGGTGACCGCACGCTCCCTGGGTCAGGTGATGTCCACAAATGTGGTCCAGGAGAGACACCTATGGCTCAACCTGTCTGATATGCGCGACGCTGAGCGAACACGTTTCCTCAACGCCCCCATATCGCAGGATGGGCTATTCGGCGGAGCGGTCGAGAGCTTCGCCCAACAGTTCTCGGCCGCTCAGAAGCAGACTGAGGCAATAAAATACATCCTGCCCCGGCGGTCAGCTGCTGCCTCCACCCCACCGCCCGCGCAGGTGCCTCAGCCTGCTCGCCGCCGAGGACGCCCTCCCGCGGCTTCCTCCGCCTCTGCGCCACCCAAGCAGCAGCCTCCACCCGGGCCGCGCAGAGGCAGCCGCAGGAAGGCGTCCCAGTCCGCTCCAGCCCCGCAGCCCGCGAAGAAACGGCAGGCTAAGCGGCGCTCCTGATGCGGACGGCTCATGGATGGGCAGTTCTTTCCAGGAGACGGCGGCAGGGCCGCTCCTTCCCCCGGTGGAGGGCCGGGGGAGAATCTTTTGTTCAGCTGCTGGCCCCCGGGTCAGCAGCACCCTAATGTGGTTAAAGAAAGAACTGACAACCCCATCCCTGAGCCCCCAGAGTTCGGTGACGGCAGTGCGCGCCACCCTCGGGTCTCGGCACTCTCGTCCCTCTCTGTCGCCAGCCCCCTGGCAGAGCAGACCCCAGTGGAACGCGAGTCCTTCCCTGGTCTCCTCTGTCAGGGCGCAGCCGTTAACCGTGCTCCGACCCGGGGACGCCCAACAGCCTCCCCTGTCCGCGCCGGTAACGCTGCCTCGCTGCCCCACCCAGGGTACGTCTGTCGTCCGTATGACCCCGTTGGTGCAGTCTCTGGAAGCCTGGCTTCAGCTTCCGGGGCTGTCCCGCTGGGTTGCCCGGACCATCAGGCTCGGCTACGCGATTCAGTTCGCGCAGGCTCCTCCCCGTTACAGGGGAGTCCGCTATACCATGACCGGGGCCCATGCCCCCGTCATGCGTGCGGAGATTGCCACTCTACTGGCGAAGGGTGCGATCGAGCCTGTCCCTCCAGCCGAAATGAGGTCGGGGTTCTACAGCCCCTACTTCATTGTACCCAAGAAAACCGGTGGGTTACGGCCAATCCTGGACCTTCGCATCTTGAACCGATCCCTTCACCGGCTTCCGTTCGGGATGTTGACTGCGAAACGCCTTTTCGAATGCGTTCGTCCGTACGATTGGTTTGCAGCGATCGACCTGAAGGACGCCTACTTCCATGTCTCCATCCTTCCTCGACACAGACCGTTCCTACGGTTTGCTTTCGAGGGGCGGGCATACCAGTACGCAGTTCTCCCATTCGGGTTATCTCTGTCCCCTCGCGTCTTCACGAAGATCGCCGAGGCAGCCCTTGCGCCCCTTTGGCAGCACGGGGTCCGCATCCTGAACTACCTCGACGACTGGCTCATACTAGGCCACTCTCGAGAGCAGGTTTGCGGACACAGAGATCTGGTTCTCCACCACTTAACCCGTCTGGGCCTTCGGGTCAACTGGGAGAAGAGCAAACTTTGCCCCATGCAGAGGATCTCTTTTCTCGGTATGGAGATCGACTCGGTCGCCATGTACGCGCAGCTTTCGAGCGAGCGCGCGCAGTCTCTGCTGACTTGCCTCCGACAAATCGAGAGCAAGAATGCGGTTCCACTGAAACTATTTCAGAGGCTCCTGGGGCATATGGCATCTGCAGCCGCGGTAACGCCGCTCGGATTGCTTCATATGAGACCGCTTCAGCACTGGCTTCGCGATCGAGTCCCGAGATGGGCATGGCAGTCTGGCACGCTCCGGGTCCAAGTGACTCGGGCCTGCTTACAGACACTCACCCCGTGGTCGAACCTCAGCTTTCTACGGGCCGGTGTGCCCTTAGAACGAGTTTCCAGGCATGTTGTCGTATCGACGGATGCCTCTGCCACGGGCTGGGGTGCCATGTGCAATGGACAAGCAGCCGCGGACTCCTGGACAGGACCCCAGCGCCTCCTGCATGTCAATTGCCTCGAGTTGCTGGCAGTACGGTTCGCCCTGCACCGCTTCCGAGCGTTGCTGAAGGGCCAACATGTGCTTGTCCGGACAGACAACACGGCCGTAGTAGCGTACATCAACCACCAGGGCGGTCTACGCTCCCGCCGCATGTCTCAACTCGCCCGCCATCTCATCCTATGGAGTCAGAAGCGCCTGAGGTCCCTTCGTGCTGTCCATATTCCGGGAGTCCTGAACCACGCAGCCGATGAGCTCTCGCGGTTTCAGCCTCTCCCGGGAGAATGGAGACTCCATCCGTGAACCTGCAAGCGCTGCCTTTGGAGGAGGCAGACCCAGCCTTGGCATTGCTCTGTCCAGTACGCGCCCTTCGCGCCTATGTAGACATGACGCAGTGTTTCAGGACCTCAGACCAGCTCTTTGTCTGTTATGGTGGAGAGCGGAAGGGAAGTGCTCTCTCAAAGCAAAGGCTGTCTCACTGGATAGTGGACACCATTGCTTTGGCTTACCAGCAGCAAGGCCGACCATGTCCCCTTGGTGTGAGGGCACACTCCACCCGGAGTGTGGCCTCCTCTTGGGCTCTAGCGCATGGCGCCTCGCTAGCAGACATCTGCAGAGCTGCAGGCTGGGCGACACCCAACACATTCGCCAGATTCTACAATCTCCGAGTGGAGCCAGTGTCCGACTATGTACTCGCCCCCCCGAGGGGCCGGTGATGGGCCAGGCTCAGGTGTCTTCGCTTGCTCGCCACTCCACTCCACGGACTGGATACGTGCGATATTTCCTCAGGTGAGCTCCCCGAGAGCCCTGAGCTCCTCCAGCACTGTCGACGCCGACATCAGTTCAGTCTGCCCTTTCGAGCCCAGACCCTCATGTCCGGCTAGGTGCCCCATGTGCATGGTTCCCTCCGGCGACCCCCACATGTGTATTTCACCGTAAGTCTCCGCAGTGAGCGGGTTTCTTCCCTTGGCGTGTCCCCGCCACCCCTAGGGTTAAAAATCCACCTTCGGCTGGTACCCTAGAGATCTTCCATATGCAACCCTCTCCGGGTCATATGTGTCTCTTAAGTTCTCCCCACGGGTAGGCATCTTTGGCATTCCCTCACTGGGATATGCTTCCCAGTGTACCTTGGTATTCCTGTGTTAAGTGGGAGTCCTTCATCCGTACTAGTCTTACGACAGGGTACTCACACTTACGCAGGGCACTGGAAGACAGCTGAGTGGCGGGATTATATTGGGACCCCCATTCGTTAGTCACTAACGTTACGTCGTAGTGACTGAACGAAAGGGAACGTCTCGGTTACGGATGTAACCCTCGTTCCCTGAGGAGGGAACGGAGACGTAAGTTCCCCTTGCCACTTCGAGCTGTGCTACCTGGAACGCAGGAGTTCAGTCTTGGCTCCTCAAGCAGGTAACATAATGCGATATTGCCTCGTACTTCCTTATATACTCACGCAGTGAGGCGGAGCTACGTATGCAAATTCCGCATGCCCCATGGCATTGGCACGCCATTGGGCGTTTTCTCAAAACTCGAAGTTGATAGGCTTCTAAGCGAAACCCCCATTCGTTAGTCACTAACGTTACGTCTCCGTTCCCTCCTCAGGGAACGAGGGTTACATCCGTAACCAAGACGTTTTATCTAGGTTCTGAATTTTTTAAACTAAAACATTTTTCAGTTAAATGTACTCGTTTTAGTTCACATTACTAAAAATTTTTTTTTAGGGCAACCAGTTTGCTCCAATTTTTTAAGTAGATTCAACTTGTCTGGGCAAACAGAGTAGATTAATTACTCTGTATGTCATTAGCAATAACCATGTAAAAAAAAATACACACAAAATAAAAAGTTACGGTGTTATGCCTATATGTAATTGAAGCACTTTTGCCACACCCATTAACTTAAATAAAGTGAAAATAAATATAATAGGTTTTTCTGGAGCTCCTTGGTGGTCTGAAACCTCAATGAGGTTGAAGAATATAGGGATAAATTAAGCCCCTCTGTGGACTGATTTCCTGACTCTTGATCTCTCTCTCTCTCTCTCTCTCTCTCACACACACACACACACACACACACACACACACACACACACACACACACACACACACACACACACACACACACACACACACACACACACACACACACACACACACACACACACACACACACACACACATCTGTGCAGGCAGACACACACACACACACACACACACACAGGTCATGGCCATGACGCGTACAAAACTTGAAGACAAGCTTTAAACAGACGTGTTTTGGGCCATGTCCACACGAAGCCAGAACTTTCCCTTTCCGATCTTTTTTTTTTCCTCGTTTCAAGATATATCAGCGTACACACGAGAGCATGAAAACGGCTCAAAACGATGTAGTATACATGCCAGGCCAGTATGTGGCACTGTAATTCTGCCACAGAAATACACTAAAAACGGAGAAGAAGAGTTGTGGCTAGAAGGGGTACGGCAACAGTCGGAGGTGAGGTAAAATCTCACAATAAAATAACAATAAATAAATTTGCTACTTACCAGATGTGTTTTATTAACACATACACCTATACCAACCCTAAACATACCCTTATAATAATGCAAATACAGTAATTAAACAACGCAGTATTGATGTGCGCATGCCCAGTGCCCGTAGTTGTATCCCCTTTAAGTCTTTTTTTTTTTTTTTTGGGTGAATTTTTTTAAAAATTTTTTTATTCAAGAACCGTACAAATATACAAATACTTTCAGGAGAACATTAGAGATAAGACATAAAAGACGTTTGTATGTAGAGTCAAATATCTAAAGGAAGCATATAAAATAAAATAAAATAAAATAAAATAAAAAACCTTTACATACATATGAAAAGGACATATAAAAGACAAGGGACAATATAAGTAAATAAAATAAAATAAATAAATAAAATACAAATAAAAATACAAATACAAATACAAAAAAGGGTGGGGGGATTGTCAATACATGAGAAAGCTGGTTAAACTTGAACATCAGATTCATTACAAAAGAATTGTTCATATTGTTTCAGGAATCGATCACATTTTGTATTGCTAGTTAACCTAAAAGATTTAAGCAGCGAGTCTACCTCGATCAAAAAATGTGAAAAAGTAGGAAGTGAGTTCATCATATAGATGTTGGATTTATTAAACATCTTTTAAGCCAGTTTATTTTAAACACATTAATAATATTATGATAATTTAACACTTCTAGTCCCCCATCACTTCTACTATTGGAAATTACTGTTTTTTTAAGTTTATGAGACCTGTTTTTCCATATAAAGTCAAGGAAAATTTTATTGACACATTTAGCAGAACAATCAGTCACATATAAAGAAAGGGAAGGATATACAAAGCGAGAAAGGCCTTCTGCTTTAGAGAGGAGAACCCTACCATAGAGAGAGAGATCTCTTTGTAACCAGAGATTAAGAATATTTTGGGTTTTTTTAATCCGACTAGAAAAATTAAGTTGTTGTCTGGTAACTAGATTTTTAGTTAGATGAATACCTAAATACTTTATTGTGTCTTTGACTGGAATACTATCAATTACCGTGTCATCACAATTATGCAATGACATTATCTCACATTTGGACATATTTAACTTTAACCCAGAAGCATACGAGACCTTTTTAACTATCTGAATGGCGCTAGAGATTTGACTTTTATCTTTTAGAAAAAGGGTGGTGTCATCAGCCAGCTGCGAGATTTTGATTTCCCTATCGAAGATGGAGATACCCTTTAAGTTCTGATTGTGCATAATACTCAATGATAATAATTCCGTAACCAAAATAAATAAAAAGGGTGAAATCGGGCAACCCTGTCTGACACCACGCCTTATGACAAATCTTTGGGAGGTGTGCATATTGACTATGACGGAACTACTAATTCCTTTATAAAACATTTCAATTATGTTAACAAAAGAATCCCCAAAACCAAACAGCCTGAGTGATTGCAGGAGAAATCCATGTTCAATGGTGTCGAAAGCCTTGTAAAAATCTAAGAAAAGAATAATGGCTTTAGAGTGTACAAAATCAGCATAATCTAATAAATCTAAAACAAGTCTTATATTATTGCTTATATGCCTACCTTTGACAAAACCTGACTGCGTTTCTGCTATAATTTGATTAAGCTTAAATTTCAATCGATTAGCATATACCAAGGCCAAGATCTTATAATCAACTGTTAAGAGTGTAATTGGTCGCCAATTATCAATTAAGAGGGAATCTTTTTCAGGTTTTGGAATAAGATAAATTATACCCTGTTTCATTGATGTAGTCATTTCTTTCTGAGCAACACATTCTTTGTACATGCAAAGTAGAGGGGATTTTATTAAGTCCCAAAAATGGACGTGAAATTCAACAGAAAATCCATCAATACCGGGGGATTTTCCTCTCTTCATAGAGAAGAGTGCAGATTTAATTTCCTCAATTGTTAAAGTAGACTCACAAAGGTCTTTAAAATCATTATCAATGATAGGAATATAATTTTTAATTGTTTCAACAAAAATCTTACAATTATCCATATTAAATTCGGAAGTGTAAAGTTTGTCATAAAAGCTTGTAATAAACTTAGAGATCATGGTAGGATCAGTGCACTTGACACCATTAATATTTAAAGCTGTTAATGAATTTCTCCTGCAATTCCTTTTCTCTAACGCAAAAAAATAACTGGAATTAGTCTCTCCTTCCTCTATCCATTTGGCTTTTGACCTAATAAAGACCCCTCTAGCCAAATCCAAGTAAACTTGATTCATTTGTAGACTTAATTCTCTCAAAAGCAGTTCTTCCTCCTGATCTAATGTTTTTCGCAATAAATTATATTGATTTTATTTAGTAGTTCATTTATTTTTTGATGCTTTTAATTCTTTACTTCTCTTAATGGCAATCTGCCTAGCCTTATATTTAAAGAATTCCCATTTTGTTTTATAACCATCACTAAAATTTTCAAAAAATATATCTGAAAACAAATTCTTTATACCATCATTAAAGGATGCATCTTTTAAGAGAGAGTTATTAAATTTCCAGTAACCACGTAACTTTGAAGTTTTATCAGTGTTGCTACACAATTTTAGACTTATTTGTTTATGATCTGAGAGGGGTGCGAAAGAATGAGAGACATCTCTAACTAATTGAAGAGCTGAGGAAGAGATCAAGAAGAGGTCAATTCTCGATTGGGAGGACATATTACTATTAGACCAAGTAAATTCCTGCAGATCAGGGTGAAAAAAACGCCATGTATCTGTAAGAGAAAATTCTGTGCACAATGATAAAATATTAATATTTGATAGCAAGCTATCGTTGCTTCTGGGAGGAAATCTGTCAAAGTTGTCATACAAACACTCATTAAAATCCCCGGCCAAAATCAGAAAAGACTCTGGATAATTAGCAAGTACTTCTTTCAATTTAGAGGTTATCTGAGAAAAGAGAGACTTGTTGGCAGAACGGGAGTTACATCCATAAATATTACAAATAGTAAATACTGAATTGTCCTGCTGAATCGATAAAATAATCCATCTACCTTCATCGGAAGATTTCACTCCTAGTATGTTCCCTTTAAACTTGTGCAACAAAATCGAAACTCCAGCAGAATGATTAGAGCCATGGCTACAGTAAATTGTATTTCCCCAATGATTTTTCCAAAATTTTACATCCATTTCACACGAATGTGTTTCCTGAAGAAGAATTATATCCGACTCGCTGCTTTTACAAAATAAAAAAACAGCTTTCCTCTTTACTGCATCACGTAAACCCCTAACATTTAAGGATACAACAGAAAAGGAATTAAACTTAAAGTCCATTAAACACAGAAAACAGATCTTGTACCTCTTATATCTGAACAAACAATAACAAAATCTATTTTGAAATAGGAACAATATATAACCAAAGATAATTCACAAACGTTAAATTCGAGAAAATTCACTTCACCGACTTGCTCGTCACGAAACATTTATTAGAAAACAAAAGGGGAAAAATGTCACTGTATAGCGAGCCGTAGTTATGTAGGCGATATTACAAAATTAGAGGTCCAACAAAGGTAGCGATTCAACGAGAGGAGGAACAAAACTTTTTTTTTTTTTTTTGCACAAAATTCGTTGCTCATGGATAGGAGCAAAAAGTAAGAGTCGATTATATAAACTTGAGTGTAAACTTGAGTGTAACGTGGGTCACGCTTATATGTAAAACGAAGAAACAGCATAGTCAAAATAGGCTATTCAGCATATTCCTTTAAAGGAACATAGGCTTTCCGCATCAACTGACTATTTTACATCAGAGTAGTTGAATCTTTTCCCGTCAATTAAGGCAAACGAACCACGAAAAGATGCTTTCTTTCCCTCTTCTCTTGCTTTCTTCACAAGGGGCCAAAGTTTCTCTCTGGCAGCCCTATCTTCTGGTGAAAGGGCTTCGATGAGTCGCAACTTGTTCTCGGTGAGAAATTTGCATCCTCTGGCAGCCTGCCAAACGACGTCACGAAAACGACGCAGAGCAAAAAGAATGATGATGGATCTGTGGGAACCATCCTTTCTTTTCTGGCCAAGACGATGTGCAATGTCAACTGCATCCTCAAGGTTGTCGCTGATACCAGGAACTACGTTGCTAAGGACCTCGATAGTAGCTTTCCGGACATCCTCGCCATCCTTCTCTCTCACGCCATGTAGCTTTAATGTCCATCTCCAAGTGTAACGCTTACAGTCACCCACCTCTTCCTTCAGGGTTTTATTCACCTTTTGTAGCACCTGAATCTCCGTCGTCACAACTTTCAGAGACTCCTTGTGCGATGCTACCTCGTTAACAAGTTGAGTAACAGTTGACGACAAAGTCTCAATCTGCTTAGCAGTAGATCCAGTCGTTGCATCAATTGCAGAGATTTTCTTGTTGATTTTCAGAAACATCGTGTCGTATTTGTCAGAAAGTTCGCGAATGGCCTTCAGGATTTCCGCTGAAGAGTCGTTACCTTCCATGTGCTCCCGCTTTGTTTTCTTTGACAGGGGTTTTAAGGGAGTTTCAGGCAGGGGAGTAGCTAGGAGATCACTCAAATCTGGGCGTGAATCGAACCAGTTATGATCCTCAATATTCTCAGACGAAATCAATTCCACAGAGGAAACGGTGTTATCATTTCCATCAGCATTTAGAACAGGCTCCATAGTTGACATAGGCACATTTGCTGTCACGTTGGAAGTTTGTCTATTTTTCTTTCTACCCATAGATAAGTTGGCACAAGGGGGGTAAAGTGAAGAGAGCTATCACTTACACTTTCATAAATAGCAAAGTCTTTATTATAATGGCTATATAATCGTCCTATTTCAAAATTTCCTGACGAGACGTTATGAACGCGTCCACCTATCACAGCGCCATCTTGGCCACTCCCCCTTTAAGTCTTCCCTGCGCAGGACGTGGTGTGATGACATCATCGTTTCACAAAATAGACGGATTGGCCGTATACAAGAAACCGCAAGGGTGTCGTTTTCAGATGTATCCACTTTAGGACCCGGTTTCAAAAAATAGCGGTTTCAGTCTCCCAAAACGCCGGATCCGTGTGGACGAAACGCCAATACGATAAAAAAATGTATACGTATACAGTGAAATGTGTCTCCGTGTGGACGGACCCTTGGACTCTTTTTGCTTTGTGTTTTTGCTGCTTTGCTTTTTCGTGATCAACAACGACAGGACGCCATTTCGCCTTCAGCTCCCCTTCAACTCCTCTGCACGGACGCGGCCAACTTTTTCGACTAATTTTCAGCTGTCTTCGTCTTCACAACTCTGAGGCAAACTGCAGGCGCTATGAACCAGAGCATGGGTAATGTAACGTTACGATTTAAAGAATATGCTTTTATTCAGCTGTATAAGGAAATGGATGCGTTAATAGATCCGAGCTTAAAACTGCACATTTTGTTTTCACAGACTATCCTCGCCTCATAACGAAGCTGTGAGCTCTTATCTGCTTGGAGCGATTTCCGCGAGTCCAGATTTAACCGCTGATCACGACGAAATTGTGTGTAAGTAACTTCTAATGTGTTTCTCATTCCTTGTTTAATTTTACCGTGACTGTTTTTATTAATAGTAGTCTCATGTAATTGTTTTCCAGCTGCCTGTAAGACGTATTATGAATCGACACGCCGGAGCTTCAGATACAAACAACCTGAACTTACATCGCAGGCGGAAACTGCGAAGTTTAGCTCAGAGTCGATCAAGAAGAAAAAGGGTAAGATTTATTATATTAGATCCGTTTTTTGTCAATGTGAGCATTTTTCAGGTTGCTTATTGTCTTTATGGATTGTATTACAGTTGCTGGAAGCGAGAGTGTGCTGGATGAGGTGGACATTTGGAAGTCCGCGACCATTGAACTCATATCTGATGAGGAAGACGGCATTGTTGACGGTGTGTCTGGATGGATTGTGCGGCCACCGCCCTCTCGCAGCCTGGAGCACGCCGAACTTTACATTACATTACGAGACATTACTGCTGCACTGTACATAGTTGTGTGTTTAACAATAAAGCTCTTTCTTTGAATAAACAGCTGTGTTTTATAAATGAAGCCCTTTCTTTGAATGAACAGCTGTATGCTTATAAATGAAGCTCTTTCTTTGAATAAACGGCACGGTCCGTATAATTTTCCCGTATATTCCTTGATGGTATGAATACTTCATAGCACAATAACATTAATATAAAACAAATTATTACAACATAAATTATATATTTATTATTATTATTGGGGTTTACATTTATAATGAGCCAGGGGGACCAATAATGATTGGTTTGCAGTGATCTGCCAACCAATCACGAGGGATTTTTCTTTTTTAAATGTAGTGGCTTCAGCCAATAATGAGTGAGTAAATTCAAGGCAGGCCGTTGACTCTCTGGTTTCGCTGCTATTCATATGCTAATTAGAGGTGTTGCACCTCCGTGCGGTCTCTCAGCGGGGGGCTCTCCACCTACGTCATGGTTCGTTTACGACAATTTGTGGCACAGACGAACGCAACGTTCGCTGCCTCTAAATTGTCGAAAACTGCCGAAAATTAGGGAGATTTCCGGGAGTCTACAGGCGTTTACGGGGTCGAAAATCCAACTTTTCATGCAGTGACAAGTATTCTTAT
The DNA here is from genome assembly GCF_949357685.1 of Gobio gobio. Classification (NCBI taxonomy): domain Eukaryota; kingdom Metazoa; phylum Chordata; class Actinopteri; order Cypriniformes; family Gobionidae; genus Gobio; species Gobio gobio. The sequence continues at coordinate 33,588,654 of NC_137118.1, read as the reverse complement.
GCTTGGCTCGACTTGTTTGAATGTAAATGGCTGTAGGCCAATAGTATATGGGTCGCAAAAAAAAAAAAAACGCCCACCCGGGATATCTGCCAGCCCACCCATCTATAGGTGCCTAGAACCGGGCCTGCTCTGAACCACCTGTGCGATCTGTTGCTCTGAGACAATTTTACTACCCTGCTGAGTGTCACCAATTTTGTCTCTTACACACAAAAGTTCTGACATGCCCTCATCTTCCAGTTCTTGTAACCCCTCCCTCTCAAGATGTCTTACGAGGGCAGAAATGACAAATGTGCGGCTTTTGTTGACATGTTCACTCCCTCCTATATTCAAAAAGTCACACAATATCACTAGATTTTCTCTTGACAGTGAATACAATGCTCCAATCACTACAAATTTTAAGTCCTCTAACTGATCCATGGTTCACTTGGGCTTTGGGTGTGTGCAGTGTGATGCAGAAAAGCAGTCTTAGCTGGTTGGAAAATGACAATGCTCCAGGTATCAACGATCAACCTCAGATAGCACGTGCTGTTCTTCCGGACTCAACGTAGACACCACACTGATGTCTCATGATCCTCCGATACACCCAAGATCCCAAGAAGTAACGTATACTCACCTGTGAAACACTAACCTCTGTGTCGCTGTTCTGTCTCCTGGACTCCTGTTCGATTCTCCAGTGTCTGTGACCCTGTGCTCTCCCGAGCTTCCAGTGTTTCCCCCGAGCTCTCTCGATATCAACCCCATCTGAAAGAGAAAAGACAAGTATTAATGAACTGTGACTGTCTGGTATCAACATACCTGAAGTGGAAGTACTCACCTGTGTTCAGCCCCGCATCGAGGAATCTTCACAAATTCTGCACCTGAATTCATTGCACACTCACCTTGCACTCTACACATCTTAATAAACACTGTGTTTGGATTCACTTACCTCTGCCTCCTTGCCTATATCCTGACAGAAGGTTTGACCTTAACCGTCATGAATCCAACGCAGCCCGAAGACAGTACTTCCGCAAACGCCGCTCCCACACTGGTGTACATCGCCAACCCTGCCTCCCAACCAGCGCCCTTCTCAGGCCAGGCGGAAGATTGCAACGCGTTCTTACTGCAATGTTCGCTAGCCCTTGAACAACAAGCCCAGCAATATCCAACGGAAAGATCAAAGATCTCCTTCATTATCCAGCAGTTATCTGGGGCAGCTTTAAGGTGGGCTGAAACGCTTTGGTTTCAAGAGACTGTGGTTACATCCTCATTACAAGGTTTCATAAATCATTTCAAAGAAGTGTTTGGGCGTCCAGTAGGAGATTCATCTGTCAGCGACTAACTAGTGCAGTTATGTCAAGGTGAGAGATCCGTTTCTGAATACTCCCTTGAATTCCGAACCCTAGCGTCTGCAAGCGGGTGGAACGAAAGGGCCCTCCTGACAGTCTATCGAAGAGGATTAAACCCCACACTTCGCCTCCAGCTTGCCATTTATGATGACACTCTGGGATTAGAAAAATTCATGCAGCAAGCTCTCCGAGTTCATCAAAGATCACAGAACTGTTACAGAGACGTTCAATTGTCAGTCCCCGTTCTCCACCAGAATCCATCTAAATCACTCCCAGAGCCGAAGTCGGAGAAAATGCAAGTATAAATCCCCAGACTGTCTCAAGCTGAACGTAACCGTCGCCGTGAATCAAAGTTATGCCTGTATTGTGGGAATGAGGGTCACTTTCTACGGACATGCCGTCTCGCCCTCCTCGGTTACTGGTGAGTTCAGTCTTCAACCAACCCTCTGTATCAGCCCCGTTAACAATCTCAGTGACTTTAAAGTCTCCAGGTTTCCACGTTTCAGTAGCTGCCATCGTGGACTCCGGGTCGGGAGGCGATCTCATATCAGGAAATCTATCCAAGAAACTCCAACTCCATCCATGCAGTAACTGGGAAAGTCATCAACCAGGGGTATGTAACCTCTCAAATAACCCCTATTACCTTATGTGTTGAGGACATCCACCAGGAACTGTTTAACCCGTTCATTCTTGAGAATAGCCAGGCTGACATAATCCTCGGTCGCCCATGGCTCATCCGACATCAACCTAATGTGGTGAAATGCAGATTATTGCCGTGGTCCCTTATTGATCACACCCACTAGGTAATATGTTGTGATGGAACATGCGGATATAAGGCGTGAGGTACGGTAGACGGGTGTTGCGTCACACTCAGCTGATCGCACTTCCGGTGTCTCGTTGTTTTGCACGAGGGGTATTTATGGGTGTTTTCTTCTGGGTTTTTCTGTGTGGTAGATGCTAAAAGTCTTCTAAATGTTTGTTTGCTAATAGTAATTTTGGGTTGGGCTGGCGTTCGGTCGAGTGCTTGTTGCACCCACGGATGAACAACGACGTTGCTTCGCCATTGCGCCCGCTGTACCGGCGAACTGCATGTGATGCCTGTGTGGGTGATTTCTGCTATCTGCATGTGATCAAATAGTGTTGGCTGCCGGATAGATGATGTGTTTTGCACGATTCGGTATGTACAACCTTCTCCTACTTCCCTTTGGCCCCCCATAAAGGTAATATGGTTATAATTCCTTTGTGTGTTTTAGGAGTTTAAACCCTTCTGTGAGCATACCTGTTTTGCTTCCCTTTTGCATCTTGCAACATCTTGACTTCAGCATGGCTTGCACCTTCAACACTGCTGTTTTGCTTTAGTTTCATTTTGTTTAATCATTTAAGTTGCATCTATTAATTTTCGTTTTGTTTTGCTTTAGTTTCATTTTGTTTAATCATTTAAGTTGCATCTATTAATTTTCATCTTTGTTTTGCATTTGCTTTTGTTGGCTTGATTTCATTTCTGTTGTTCTATATTTGGTGACGCTGGCTTTGCATTTATTAATTTGCTTTGACTGTATGATTTTGCTTTGCATTTATGAACTTGTCCTGTTAATGTTTGTTAAAGTTTTGTCTTTCTTAATTTGTTGCAAACCGTAGAGTTTGTTTGCAACTGTCACTGATTTGGTTTTGCTTATTCCTGTTTGTTTTGCTGTAATTTATTATTTGTGGAAATTGTAACCCGTGTTGCATTTAACTGTTTGTTGATGTTCTTGTGTTTTTTCTTTTTTTCTTTCTTTTCCGTATTGGAGCTGGGGCCTGTAGAGGACAGAATGACCATTCCCGTGTGGTTCTCGCTGTTCACCCGAGTGTCGTGGAGTTGCTGTGACTCCCTTGGAGCGTGTGAGTGTGGTTTGTGGCACGTGTGGTTACTATTATTACTGTGGAAATTCTTGAAGCCCGGTATCAAGCCTGCCACCCTAGTGGTAAGCCCCAGCTCTATTGTTGTGGTGTCTGTTATTGTTTTTTTGTTTGATAATTGTTTGACAGCAAGTGTTGCCTGCTCCCCTGTTATGATTCATTGAACGAGAACAATTTTAATTAATGATTGTTTAATAAAGAAGTACAAGTTTATACAAGGTATCCATGCCTCTTGGTCATTTACAAAGAAATCGGACCTGTGCCCCTTTGGGCCTTTCCCAGAGTATAGTTCTGGGTGGCGTAGTCGTTAGCTTTTGGAACTGGTAATATCATTTAGAAATTCAAGTACCTATTGCTCTTGTAATACCTCAGATTGCCTCACTAACATAGATTGGAAATCTGGTAAAATTATGAACTGGGGCTGCAACTGCCTGTCAACCGACATTAGCCTCTCCGCCCAACCAGCAGATGAGCAATCAGAACCCGTCTCAGTGAGTTCCACTTCCATTGAAAGCCCTAAAGAAAGCCAGTCAGTGACCATTCCTCCGTGCTACTCTTAGTTTGCAGATGTGTTCAATCCTGTTGCAACCTCCAAGCTACCGCCACACCGACCTTGGGATTGTGCCATTGATTTGGTGCCAGGTGAATCCATTCCCAAGGGCCGGATCTATTCCTTGTCCATTCCTGAACAAGCAGCCATGCAAAAATATGTCGAAAATAGCTCTGCAACAAGGATACATCAGACCTTCCACCTCTCCAGCTGCCGCCAGCTTCTTCTTTGTTCCCAAGAAGGACGGAGGCTTGCGGCCCTGTATAGATTATAGAGCATTCAATAAAATCACGGTAAAATTCAGTTATCCACCCCCTCTTGTCCCATCCGCCCTCTAACAACTCTGAGAAGCCAAAATGTTCACCAAGCTTGACTTAAGGAGTGCATACAACTTGATCCGGATTCGAGAAGGGGGTGAGTGGAAGACAGCATTCATCACCCCCGCAGGGCACTATGAATATCTTGTGATACCGTATGGTCTGGTAAATGCCCCTTCTGTATTCCAAAGTTTTATGGACGAAGTGCTCCGATATTTCCTGAATCACTTTGTTTTAGTTTATATTGATGACATTCTTATCTTCTCCAAAGATCCAGCTGAGCATCAGCATCACGTCTCACTGGTCATCCAACGGCTCAGAGAGTTTTCCTTGTTTTTAAAGGCAGAGAAATGCACGTTCCATCAAACCGGCGTCGAATTCCTGGGTTACCATCTCAGCGAGAGAGGAGTTGAGATGGATGATCGCAAGACCATGGCCGTCACCTCCTGGCCCACTCCAAAGTAGATAAAGGAACTACAGAAATTCATGGGCTTTGCAAATTTTTATCGGCGGTTCATAGACCAGTACACCATGTTAACAGCTCCATTAACATCCCTCCTGAAGGGGAAACCAAAGACCCTTAACTGGAGCCCTGACACGGAGCATGCTTTCCAGACCCTCAAAGCCGCATTCACCACTGCTCCACTGCTTCATCACCCAAATCCGGAGAAGGTGTTCATCGTCGAGGTGGATGCTTCAACTACAGAAGTAGGGGCCATCCTGTCACAATACAAGACACACTCCTCCAAACCTATGCCTTGTTGTCACATGCCTGTCCTGTCTTGTGTAGCACATGTGGTGGTTTGTTATTTTCCGTCCTTGTCTAGTTCCCACCCTCCTTGTTATCATCTTATTGGTTTAATTTGCCCCACCTGTGTTCCCTCGTTACCTGCTTTATTTGTCCCCTTTATAAGTTCCTTTGTGTTTGCAGTCCTGGTCGGTTCATTGTGATGTCTAGCGTCTCCTGTTCCCTGTGTTCCCGGTTTGAGTATGTTAGTTGATTTAGTTATTTCTTAGTTGTATGTTTTCCCCCTCGTGGGTCTTTGTTTGTATTTATGTTTACTTTTATAATAAATTCATCCGTTTTTCCTGCAATTGAGTCCTCACCTCAGTTTCCTCAGTCATCCCGTGACAGAATGAACCGACCAACAAGAGGACTCAGCAGAAGATGAAGACCTTCCTTTTCCCATCTCCCTACCCCTCTGCTGCACAGACCGCAGGACAACGGAGCAAGCTCCTTTCCCTTCGGCAGGAGAAGGCCAGCGTGAGGGAGTTTGCTTACCGGTTTGTCTTCGCAGCAGAGGGGCTCAACATCAGTGACACGGAGCGTAAGGAAATTTTTAACAATGGCCTGAAGGAGCCTGTCAGCGCTTGGGAGATGGGAATGCTGGGGATTTTATCATTCTGGCAGTTTGTGGGGTTTGTATACAATCGGGGTGATGGAGGAGAGTTCCATAAGGGTGGACTTCCACCTCTTGGTCCTCCCCCACTTATCCTCACAGACTGCCAGGTCCCCAGTCCTCCGATGACCCCTTCGGGGAGAGGGAGGAGGAAGAACGTGGTCGCCATATCGACCACTCACCCAGTTCCGGGGGTCCCGGTTCTGATGGACCCAGTTCCGGTGGTCCGTGTTCCGGTGGTCCCTGTTCCGGTGGATCGAGTTCTGGTGCTTCCTGTTCCAGTTGTCCCTGTTCCGGTGGATCGAGTTCCGGTGGTCCCTGTTCCGGTGGTCCCTGTTCCGGTGGACTCGGTGCCGGTGGTCTCTAAGCAGAGGAGGAGAAGGAAGGCTCCCTCCGTGACGGCTCCGGGGGTCTCAGTTCCGGTGGTCCCTGTTCCGGTGGTCCGTGTTCCGGTGATCCCTGTCCCGGTGGATCGTGTCCCGGTGGATCGTGTCCCGGTGGATCGTGTCCCGGTGGTCCCTGTCCCGGTGGTCCCTGTTCCGGTGGTCCCTGTTCCGGTGGACTCGGTGCCGGTGGTCTCTAAGCGGAGGAGGAGAAGGAAGGCTCCCTCCGTGACGGCTCCGGGGGTCACTGTTCTTGTGGTCCCTGTTCCGGTGGACTCGGTGCCGGTGGACTCGGTGCCGGTGGTCTCTAAGCGGAGGAGGAGAAGGAAGGCTCCCTCTGTGACGGCTCCGGGGGTCTCAGTTCCGGGGGATCCGGGGGATCCAGTGGACCCAGTACCGGTGGTCCCTGCTCTGTCCGCGCCGCCCAGACGCCCTGCTCTGACTGCGCCGCCCAGACGCCCTGCTCTGACTGCGCCGCTCAGACGCCCTGCTCTGACTGCGCCGCCCAGACGCCCTGCTCTGACTGCGCCGCCCAGACGCCCTGCTCTGACTGCGTCGCCCGGACCTCCTGCTCTTCCCGCGCCGGCCTGGCGTCCTGCTCTTCCCGCGCCGGCCTGGCGTCCTGCTCTTCTCGCGCCGGCCTGGCGTCCTGCTCTTCTCGCACCGGTCTGGCGTCCTGCTCTGCCCGCGCCGCCCTGGCGCCTTGAACTCCGCGGGCCATCCTGGTCGCCTGAACTCCGCTGGCCGCCCTGGCCGCCTGAACTCCGCGGGCCGCTCTGGCCGCCTGAACTCCGCGGGCCGCCCTGGCCTCCCGAACTCCGCGGGCCGCCCTGGCCTCCCGAACTCTGCGGGCCGCCCTGGCCTCCCGAACTCTGCGGGTCGCCTGAACTCTGCGGGCCGTCCCGGCCACCTGAACTCCGCGGGCCGCCCCGGTCGCCTGAACTCTGCGGGCCACCCTGGCCGCCTGAACTCTGCAGGCCGTCCCGGCCGCCTGAACTCCGCGGGCCGCCACGGCCGCCTGAACTTTTTGTTTCCCCCTTCCCTCTCTGGTCTGTCTTCCCCTTCCCTCTCTGGTCTGTCTTCCCCGTCCCTCTCTGGTCTGTCCCTCCCGTCCCGCCCTGGTCTGTCCCTCCCGCCCCGCCCTGGTCTGTCCCTCCCGCCCCGCCTTGGTCTGTCCCTCCCGTCCCGCCCTGGTCTGTCCCTCCTGCCCCGCCCTGGTCTGTCCCTCCCGCCCCGCCCTGTCCTGTCCCTCCCACCCCGCCCTGGTCTGTCCCTCCCGCCCGCCCTGGTTTGTCCTGCCGGTCCAGCCCTGTTCTGGTGGAGCGTCTGGTAGCCGCTCCTTAAGGGAGGGGGTAATGTCACATGCCTGTCCTGTCTTGTGTAGCACATGTGGTGGTTTGTTATTTTCCGTCCATGTCTAGTTCCCACCCTCCTTGTTATCATCTTATTGGTTTAATTTGCCCCACCTGTGTTCCCTCGTTACCTGCTTTATTTGTCCCCTTTATAAGTTCCTTTGTGTTTGCAGTCCTGGTCGGTTCATTGTGATGTCTAGCGTCTCCTGTTCCCTGTGTTCCCGGTTTGAGTATGTTAGTTGATTTAGTTATTTCTTAGTTGTATGTTTTCCCCCTCGTGGGTCTTTGTTTGTATTTATGTTTACTTTTATAATAAATTCATCCGTTTTTCCTGCAATTGAGTCCTCACCTCAGTTTCCTCAGTCATCCCGTGACACTTGTGCGTTCTTTTCAAAGAAGTTATCCACCGCTGAGAGTAACTACGACATCGGCAACCGAGAACTCCTAGCCGTCAAACTCGCTCTGGAAGAATGGAGGCACTGGTTGGAGGGGGCCAGACACCCATTTATAGTCCTTACGGATCACAAGAACCTCCAATACTTGAAGGAAGCCAAGAGACTTAACCCACGCCAAGCTAGATGGGCTCTGTTTTTCACTCGGTTTCACTTCCAGATCTCCTACCGCCCAGGGTCAAAGAACACAAGAGCAGATGCCCTATCACGCCTTCAAGCCCCCGAGGAAACCATGGAAGAACCAGAAACCATTCTCCCAGCGAAATTGTTTGTCAACCCCATCCAGTGGGATCTCGATGAACAACTCCTCGAAAGATCACAGCGCTTTCCTGTTCCTCCAGAGTGCCCCACTGGTAAAGTTTATGTACCCAAAGATCTCCGCACTTCGCTAATCTCCAACGCTCATTCGTCTGTTGGGACGGGGCATTAGTAAAACCTGTCCAACACTTCAGCGAAAATACTGGTGGCCGAACATGTACAACGACATCACAACGTTCATCCAGGGGTGCACGCTCTGTGCCATGACCAAGGTCCTACGACACCTACCTACCGGGAAACTACTACCCTTACCTGTCCCGCATCGTCCCTGGTCCCATATTGGGGTCGATTATGTCATGGACCTTCCAGCCTCCGACGGCCACACATGTATCCTGGTGGCCATTGATCGCTTCTCCAAGGCATGCAAGCCTACAGCCTTTGTCACCGCGGAGTTACTGCTGGAGTATGTTTCGCAATTTCGGCATTCCCGATGATATCGGATCTAACAGAGGGCCCCAGTTCATCTCCAGAGTTTAACTTCAGGTTACCACCCACAAGCAAACGGCAAACGGAACGAAAGATCCAGGATGTCAGCCGTTTCCTTCGCACATTCTGCCACTCCAACCAGAACCTTTGGAGCCGATATCTGATCTGGGCAGAATATGCCCAAAACTCTCTCCGGCAGGCATCCACAAACCTAACACCATTTCAATGTGTTCTGGGCTACCAGCCTCCACTATTCCCCTGGTCCGGTGAGCCGTCAGCTGTACCCACAGTCAATGCGTGGTTCCAAGACAGTGAGAGAGTCTGGAATCAGGCACACCATCATCTTCAGCAAGCAGTAAATCGCCAGCAACGCTTTGCAGATACTCACCGCCGCCAGACTCCCAACTACCAACCTGGGCAACTGGTATGGCTCTCCACCCGAGACATCCGTTTACGGCAACCCTGTCGCAAGTTGAGCCCAAAGTACATCGGTCCATTCCCAATTGAGAGACAAGTCAACCCAATCACCTACCGACTTCCTGCTCAGTAATACTGCCCTCACCATGTGTACACATGCATAGCTATGCAGCAAGCTTCACACTCCTCCAAGAAAGACTTTAGACAGAACTGAATCCAAGTGCATTTAATGGAAGCGGTCTAAAGAAAACCCAGTCTGTTGAACATCAGCATTCTTCATACACCCAAGCACAGAATAACGGACATACGTAAAGACTTTCAAGTTTAAGCCATAAATGAGGGAGAGGGAAAGAGAAAACTGACTATGCCAATCACATCAATAAGAACCCAAGGGGATCTTTGGCATCAGCTTTTTCAACACATTTTTATTGCCAAGACTGCATGACCAGCTTCCCATTCTTAAATGCATATAAACAGAATCATTCCATTTTGCTCCAGGACATCCAATAATATAGCCCCCCGCCCCCCATGACCAGTTCCTCAAAACAAGAGGTAGATGAGACATGGCCGCACAAAACCACACTTTGGCTCTCTCTGTTAAAACACACATGGCCATTCATCTAGAATGTCAAAGGGTGAACAGACTGAGGTTTGATTGCGAGTTAAGTTGCGATATAATGGTCAGGACAAGGCGATGTGTCTGGCCAGATCACTGAAGAAAAGTAAGTCAGGGGCAATTTTTTGGAATCAATGAAATCAAGGATGTGGGTTTCGCTACTGGTCAGGTTCACATCTCAACAAACTGGTAGGCAGTATCTCTTCATAGCAAACTTTTTTTGTCATTCCCCTACAAACCATCATCATCGCACAAGAGAAAAGAACATGTACAGCAGACTTTCAATACAAGCATTATAAAGTGAAGGATGAGAAGCATGAACAAAAAAAACGGAGCTACATATATACATTTATACAAACATATGTATACATTTACATTTATGCATTTGGCAGACGCTTTTATCCAAAGCGACTTACATTGCATTCAAGGTTAACATTTTACATTTTGTATACACACACATCAACAAAAACGTGTCTTTACAAATCTCTGTATAGGTAAAAAATATGCGATTTCTGGAGAAAACAAATTAGCCCATGCGTTACTGCGTTACTGTATTTTTAGGTTTGTGACAATGAACATAAGGCCATTGCTGAAGCAGCATAAGCGTGTGGAGTTTATTTTCTCTAAAGAGGCACGTAAAAGGGGAGGCACTGCCTGTGTCCCTGAACTACCAAACTCAGTTCCGTCTATCCCATGCACGCGTTCCTACACACTTTCACATTGTCATTTCCCTTCAGTCCCTCTCATAGCCAGCACGGAAAAAGAAAACACTGCAGAACATGTGGGAGATGATCCCCCGTCACAATGCTTTCAACTCAGGAATACCTTGAACTGAGTCCAAAGCAAGCACAACTTTCACCCATCATTTAGCATCTCTAAGGTGCTGTACAAGTTGTGCCAGATGAAAAAATGAAAATCGCAAATGAAAAGGACGAAACATGTTCCACTGATATATTAAAGCTGTCTGTGAAGACCACTACCTTATATGGACATAGGGGAAAAAAAGACAAAAAGAAATCTCAACAAACTAAAAGTACTGAAATATATTTGGAACTAGAAAAAGTCAATTTTTCAAAATAAAAAAGATAAATAAATACAAAAAGAACTGACATCACCTACTTCAGGGGGTCTTGTCAGAGATCAGTCAAGCTCGTTTCCATCCACCACTCAACGATCACTCTCCCCTGAATACTAATCACGCACACCTGCTTCCCATCAACTACCTCATCACCAGGCACATAAAACACTCACCACAGCCCCAGTTCAGTGTCAAACCTCCAACAGGAACAGACCATTACCTGATGTCTCCTGATCCTCCGATACACCCAAGATCCCATGAAGTAACGTATACTCACCTGTGAAACACTAACCTGTGTCGCTGTTCTACTGTCTCAAGGATTCCTGTTCGATTCTCCAGTGTCTGTAACCCCGTGCTGCGCACCCCCTCCCCCAGCAGATGAACGAGCCCAAGGCAAAAGTAATCAACTAATCGATCGCCCATACCACTCTAGGCAAGAAAAATAAATCATCATCAACAAAATCATACAGTATGCATTAATCACATTTTCTTAGTGACAAAACAATATTGTTTGATAACACTACTTTTTATTTAACTTTTCTTTTTATTTCAAATTGTAACCACCACACGTGCTCATGGATTTGCGTAATTTAAATCTCACACTTTAATCACATTTTTAGCACCTAACTTAATCAAATAAGCTGTGTTACTATGATGAATGATTAGCTCAAAATGTAGATCTGTATGTGTGATGTAGCTACTTTATCTGAATTAAATACAAACAATCTCTCGCATTTGCTCATGTTCCAGCAGTTACTCCTCCGTGTGCTGTATAGGTTGTCGACCCTGGTTTAGATTATTTAATGTAATTTCGCCTAAGAAGATTTTTAAAGCAACCTACTTCAGTGTAGCTAATACAGTATGTTACGATAGTATTGCGCTTAACACAGAGAATTTGAATAATTGTTACGATCGGGTGCGGATATCTAAATCGGAGAAAATCATGGTTTGTTTTTAACAGCGGATTCGGTGATGTTAGAGCTGATCCGCGCATCTCTAGTATGCACATCGCTACTCTTGTTCTTATTCCTGTAACAATGACAGGCTCTGGATGCAAGTGCAAACACTCTTTATTAGTCACAAGATTCTCAGTATAAACCGGCAAGTCCACTGACACACACAGGTGGGTCAGACAGCACACAAGCAGGATGGAAGGTGACGCAGGGACCTCGGTGGACAGATGGTGATGGTGCTCGATCCAGGTGTGGTGAATCCTCGTGATGGTGCCCGTGATCCCAGTGCTGAGTGGAGAAATCCAGTGAACGAACACGACGAAGAACAGGGGAAATCCAGTCACTGCACATATAAAGACACAAACAATTGGAACCAGCTGGCAATGCTGATCAGCAATGATCAGTGACCACGCCCACAGACACAACACGAGAGAGAGACAGCAGATTCATGAACCGTGACATTACCCTCTCCTCTAGGAATGCCTCCTGGCATTCCCAGATGGACTTACCTGTCGATTGTAATCATCGATCAGGGAGTGATCCAGAATGTCTCTAGCTGGAACCCAACTTCTCTCCTCCGGACCGTAACCTTCCCAGTCCACCAAGTAATGAAATGAAATCTTGAATCCAGAATACGGTTAACCGAATTAGTGGGCTCCCCATCTACGAGATGCGGCGGGGGAGGAACCGGGACCGGCGGATTAATGTGTGCATAAAACACAGGCTTTATTTTAGATACATGGAAGGCGGGATGAATTCTCCTGTACGTGGGAGGAAGTTTGAGTAGGACTGCCACCGGACTAATGATCTTGGTGACAGGAAATGGGCCAATAAATTTAGGAGCAAGCTTATTAGACACGGATTGGAGAGGAATGTTCTTAGTAGAAAGCCACACTTTTCGACCGGTGGCGATCGGCTTTAGCCTTGGTGCGCGCCCCTACCCGGAGCAGAGTCTCTCGGGCTCTGCTCCAGGTGTGACGGCACCTCTGGATGAAGGCGTGAGCGGAGGGGACCGCGACCGTGACCGCGGATTCCAAACTGGGAAAAACTGGTGGCTGGTGACACTGGCAACGAATTGTGAGCGTACTCCACCATTGAGAGCTGCTGACTCCAGGAGGAAGGATTCCTGGAAACCAAACATCGCAACACTCTCACCAAGTCTTGGTTGGCTCTCTCGGTTTGTCCATTGCTTTGAGAATGAAACCCCGAAGAGAAACTGACACTCGCCCCCAGAAGTCTACAAAACTCTTGCCAAAATTTGGCCACAAATTGGGGACCCGTCAGACACCACGTCCATCTGGAGGCCATGTAATCGAAAGACGTGATCAATGACAGTAACCGCTGTCTCCTTGGCTGAGGGTAATTTGGGTAAAGGAATAAAATGAGCCGCCTTCGAGAACCGGTGCACAACGGTCAAAACGACCATCTTGCCCTGGGAGGGCGGGAGGGCGGTAATAAAATCTAGAGCGATATGGGAACAGGGTCTCGAAGGGACTGACAGCGGTTGCAATAACCCATCCGGAGGACGATTGGAAGTTACCAGTGGCGCAAACCGAGCAAGCCAAGACAAAATTGCGGATGTCGCGAGCCATGAGTGGCCACCAGAATCGTTGTCTTACCAAAAAACTGGTGCGGTGAACCCCTGGATGGCAAGCTATGCTGGAACAATGTCCCCACTGAATAACGTCGGACCGATTTCCCTCTGGCACAAACAAACGATTCGGTGAGCAATCGGGCGGAGGCGTTACCCCTTCTAAGGCTGATATAACTTTCGATTCGATCTCCAACCTGAGAGTGGAGACAAAAAGGGTCTCGGGTAAAATACACTCGGGAGTAGACGGGCGTTCGGATTGGTCAAAAATTCGAGATAAAGAATCGGGTTTGATGTTTTTGGAACCTGGGCGGTATGAGAGTGAGAAGTCAAAACGTCCGAAAAAAGTGCCCACCGAGCCTGCCTAGAGTTGAGTCTTTTAGTGGTTCTAAGTTCTTATGATCGGTCCATACTATAAAAGGTACCCCTGACCCTTCCAACCAGTGATGCCACTCTTCCAGCGCTAACTTGACAGCCAACAACTCTCTGTTACCAATGTCATAGTTACGTTCGGCAGGTGATAAACGATGAGACAAAAATGCGCAGGGATGCATCTTGTCATCTGTGGAAGAACGTTGGGAGAGAACTGCTCCTACCCCCACCTCTGATGCGTCGACCTCCACCACAAACTGACATGATGGATCAGGGGCAACGAGAATGGGAGCCGAAACGAAGCAGCTTTTTAGTTTAGCGAATACAGCCTCAGCTGTATCGGACCACCTGAACGTCGTTCTGGGGGAGGTGAAGGCAGTCAGAGGCGCAGCTAGTTGGCTGTAGTTGCGAATGAAACGCCGATAGAAATTGGCAAATCCCAGAAACCTCTGTAGGGCCTTACGGGAATCTGGACTTGGCCAATCTATCGCAGCCTTAACCTTGTCAGGATCCATACGCACTCCCTCAGACGAGACGATGTACCCTAGAAAAGGAACGGACTGTGCATGAAAAACGCATTCCTTCGCCTTGACAAAAAGCCCATTCGCTAACAACCTCTGAAGCACTCATCTGACATGCTGAACATGATCCTGGAGAGAAGACGAAAAAATCAATATGTCATCCAGGTAGACATTTATGAACTGGTTGACCATATCTCTCGTCATTGACGAGTGCCTGGAAGACCGCTGGGGAGTTGGACAGCCCGAACGGCATGACCAAGTATTCAAAGTGCCCCCTAGGGGTATTAAACGCGGTGTTCCATTCATCACCCTTCCTTATGCGAACCAAATTATAAGCATTACGTAAATCCAATCTTGTGAAGACGGATGCTCCCTGCAATCGCTTGAAAGCTGAAGACATCAGCGGCAAAGGATAAGTATTCTTAACCGTGATGTTGTTCAGCCCCTGGTAATCAATACACGGTCGCAGAGAGCCATCCTTCTTTCCCACAAAAAAGAACCCCGCCCCCGCTGGAGATGAGGAAGGGCGAATGAACTTGGATGCTAGCGAATCAGAAATATATTTCTCTATAGCCTCCCTCTCTGGAACAGAAAGTGAATATAATTTGCCCTTAGGCAGAGACTCACCCGGTACTAAGTCTATAGCACAGTCATAGGGACGATGCGGAGGAAGAGAAGCAGCCCAAGACTTACTGAACACTCTCCTCAGATCCTGGTACTTCACGGGCACGTTAGACAAATCCACTGCCTCCTCCTGAAACAAAGAGACAGGAACAGACGAACAAGCAGACACTAAACAAGACTCATGACACAAACTACTCCACTCAGACACAGTGTTGTGGCCCCAATTGTTGGGTGAGCCACGAATGTCCAAGTACAACGGGTGCCAGAGGTGAGTTCATGGGGAAAAATGTTATTGTCTCTGTATGATTGCCGGATATGATGAGAGTGATGGAGTCAGTAATGTGAGAAATGTTGGGTAGTGGTTGGCCATTGAGGGCGTTGACGGATTTGCAGAGTGTGAGTGGAGAGAAGGGAATCTGAAGTCTCTGAGCCAGTCCAAAGTCCATAAAATTACCTTCAGCTCCTGAGTCCAGTAGTGCCTTAGTGTCGTGCATGTGAGCTGCCCACCTTAGTCTTACCGGGAGGAGTGTAGATGATGAGGTCTTCTCAGCGGAGATCCCACCCGATAGTAGCCTCAACGTTACTACCGGGCTTGATCTTTTACCGGGCAGGAGTGGATGAAGTGGCCCGCCTTGCCGCAGTACAGGCAGAGTCCCTGGGATCTCCGCTTCTCTCTCTCCTCCCGGGAAAGCCGAGTTCTCCCCACCTGCATGGGCTCGTGATCGGCGACGGGGCTGACCGTGTTCCCCCTGCCAGAGCGTGATTCCTCCATGCCGCGAAACTGGTGATTCTGCTGGAATCGGCCCAATCTGCTCAACCAAGCGTCGACTCTCAGCGCCAGTTCAATGAGTCCATTCAAGCTAGAGGGAAGGTCCAACATATAAATCTCTCTCTGGACACGGTCAGCCAACCCATGCAGGAATCTGTCCCACTGCGCCTCCTCGTTCCAACGGCACTCTGCGGCCAGGGTGCGGAACTGGATGGAATATTCCGACACCGAGCACTCCCCCTGGCGGAGATCGGCGAGTAGCCTGGCCGCCTCTCTACCCGCCGCTGCACGACCGAAAACCCTCTTCATCTCCTCGGAGTGTGCCTGGAACGAGGCGCAGCATGGGTCTTGACTCTCCCACACCGCCGTTCCCCAAAGAGCCGCTTTACCGGTCAGTAAGGTAGGAACGAAGGCCACTTTGGTCTGTTCCTGACGAAACGTTTGCAGCTGCAGGGAGAAGTAAATGCTCTGCAGTATTCAGGCTCCCCTGCGTATCCCTCCGGGGTGGGCAATCGCGGCTCTCGTGGGGAGCTCCCTTCTGTGGGCATAGGTTGCACGGGCGGTGTGGGTGGCGCAGTGGGAGTCCTCAGGAGTTGTAGTTGACGGGTGAGCTCGGACACCTGCGTCAGTGAACGAACACGACGAAGAACAGGGGAAATCCAGGAACCAGACGACAGCGAGGGACAACCAGGGCAGGAACACACACCGTGGAAACCAAAACGATCTGACAACATGAGACACCAGTCACTGCACATATAAAGACACAAACAATTGGAACCAGCTGGCGCTGCTGATCAGCAGACACAACACGAGACGAGAGAGAGACAGCAGATTCATGAACCGTGACAATTCCAAGTTTCCTTCCTGTCCAATATTTTTTGCGTCTTACAAAAGACACAAAGCCTTCAGAAGACAGTAAAGGCTTATGTCATGCCTGAGCTGAAGCTGAAACTTGAAAATTAAGTTGCACAACATAAATGCAATGTTTAGGCATTATTATTATTATTAATATTACTATTATTTTGATTTATAGGTTGTAGGTTTAGTTTTAGGTTGTACTATGTTTACCTTTTTAAAGTAATTTGAAATAGATTTTTATATTTTTATTTATTATTTTTTTATTTATATATTTGTATTTTGAATATAATATGACAATTGAATGCACTAAATTGGTTTAGTTTTCACAGATATTAATGTATGCAATTTCAGCAATAAAACTTACATTTTTTCTAAAAAGGAAACACATTAGTTGTTTATTTTAACCCCTTATCATTCCTGCAAAATTTCCCAAAAACGCCTAAAAAAACATACCCAAAGTAAATTGCATGCTTTTCTTGAACCATTTGGAGTATATGCATATTTTTGGTCTCTTTTAAAAGGTGACAATCTAAGGTTTGTTCCTAAACAGTCAGAATCACTGCAAGTCATACTGGTATTGAGTAATAGAACTTTTAAAAAAATATGTAATTCCGCTAAAAAAAATGTTGTAAAAAGATGCCTGCATATTAGGGATGGGCAACAGTGGTCGAGTAATCGAGTACTCGAACGTGACAGCGATCATCGATCATGAGAACGATGATCGCCCTGACTTTAAAAAAATATATTTGTCTCTTTTTTATTGGTTATTGCGTCGTTTTGCGCGGTACCGGAGGTCTGATTGGTTAGCGTTATACAGCACGCCTCCAGAGCGCGGCGAAATAAAAGGCTTGTTCGACTTCACCCAACGATGCGCAGACCGATCGGCGGCTGACTTGAAGCAGTGCATGCCGGTTCGAAATTTTGTCCGACTTGAGGCAGCGCCGACGCCACGTGACAGTGACGTATGTCAACAAAGTGCCGCGAGAGCGATTCGAGAGCAGCCGGCGATTACAGCCGGTGCAGTTTCTCCAGAGCGGCTGCTCGAGGCTGCAGGGGCTCTGATGACGACACAGCCGTTCCACGATTGGCCAGATTCACCGCATGACAGCGATTACATGTGTTTCGTGTTTATTCTAAAACCTTCATCTCCACTAATGCGCACAAATCTGTTTTTTATAACAGTAAAACCTCCTTTCATGTAGTCGCAATGTTATATTGTCATGTTTATCAAAATATAACTGATTAAAAACATAGACCCCACTTCATTGATAGTGTAGGCTTATATGTTGAACTTTATTCTTGTACAAACACACCCTGTATTAAGCAGTACATGAAGTATTACATGACAATAATGTCTCTGAAACATCTGTGTATTGCCAAATATTGCATTTATTTCACTTCAGCTGATAAAGTATGCAAACACAGCGCGAGCGTCACTGCGGGAAGCAGAAAGTGTCCGACTTCACGTCTCCGTTTGCAGCTCCTCCCTGCCTGCACGCGGCTACTCTCGCCGATCAGTTGCATCCAGCCGCAGCCGATGTCGAACACACCTAAAGTTAAACTGAGGCGTGCAGTGATGTCGGAATCACTGTGATCATTAAATGTTTAGTGCAAGATGTGCAGCGCCAATCTGTCATAGCCTACATAGCATTATAATGAGAACACGATGGAAACAGAATGCTGTAAATGATCTGTGCTTAGTTCCCCGTGTATCAGCTGTTAAAGGAAATCCACAGAGAAACCAGCGAGAACACTCAGACTAGCGCGTGAAGTTCATGTGCGCATTCGCGTCCTTTTCTGCAGATGCACGTTGTAAGATTACCTTTATGTTGTCTATCTGATTAATCTAATATAAGAAGCGTTTGGTTGAGCTTAATAAGCTAGCCAAGCGCTGCCGTTATACCGGCTGTTGTTCATTCTCTTCAGTTTCAGCTCAAACGCATATTTCATGCTCGACATGATGGTTTAGAGACAGTCATATTCTTTTTAGATAGGCTATTTCTTTCTCAGAATCATTGATATTAGTAATGCAGCAGTGCTATACTGTTCTCGTATTTTTTAACAGTAGGCTAGAGTTTATTTAAAGTTGTTTTTCATTATGAGTTCGAAAACGTGCAGTGATGTCTGTAAACACTGCGATCATGAATAATAAAATTAAGTGCATGATGTGCAGAGTCAATCTGTCAAAGCATTATAATGAGAACACGATTTTAATAAAATGTTGTTTCTGTGTGCTTTCGTTGTCCGTGTATCCGCGTTGTTAAGGGAAGAGCGCATTCAAAATGTTCCGTTTCAAACCATAGCCTGTGAAATCTAGCACGCTGAAGTTCACGTGCGCATTCACGTCCTTTTGTGTTGATTTATGTCGTAATAGGTTCATAATAATCTTCATATTAATATTGATATAGGGTGCGTTTGGTTGAGTTTATTAAGCAGCTAGCAAGCTCTGCAGGGTGGTGTTATTTCACAGTTTCAGCTCAAAGGCAATGCTCGATATTACTGACTTGGTTATTTGAGACGGTCATTTTATAAAGATGTTTCTTTTTCAAAGACATTTATGCATCATAATCTAGCAGTTATTTTTTGTTTTATATGTTCATGTTTTCATATACCTGTTTTCATGTCACGTTTGTATTTGTCAACAACCATTTTCATAACAGTATTTTCATTATCTCAATGACGGACATGCCCCGCCCCCTGCACATGCCCCGCCCCCGAGTACTCGTTTTTGAGACCTATCGATGATTGAAATGAGAAATTGACAAAAATGCCCATCCCTACTGCATATGACTGTAGCTGGGAGCTATTAGCTGGAAAACACAATGGGATCACAGCATGAAGCCTTACCAAGTCCAATTTCTTATTTGATAACTATACCTTTAGAAAATGAGTGTTTTGCACATGCTTATCTAAGTTCATGTCTAGGCGCTTTCCAAAAAAAGCCACTTGGAGGCTCCAAATGACCCTTTGTAACCATTGACACATACAATGCTGCTATTCTTGAATGCTTTTATGTACAGATATACTTTTGGGCTCTAATGAAAGGTTACACTTAGAGCTGTTCTATTCCTTATCCAGATGTAAAATAATCTTGTGAATAATTGCTGAGACATGAACATTATAGTGTTTTTTTATAGTGTATATAGTGTTTTTGCAATTCATGAAACTAAACTTTGTGCAAATAAAGACAAAACAAGTGTTATAGTATTTATAAAGCTCTTTAATATTACAACTCACACTCATATATAATAAGAATATCTAATATCAAACTATTAGCACACTTTACATGTCACGGTCTCCTCCTCTGCCTCTCTGGGAGTGTTGCATCTCTGCAGGCGTGCTCCCCTCCGTGTCCAAAATGCTCTCACGGTTTCAATGATGATAACCTGTGACATAAAAAAACAAAGAATAAATAAATACATTTAAAAAACACTAACACGCAGACATGCACGCACGCAAGCACACAAATAAACAAAAACACACACACACGCCTGCTGTAACAGGATTATCCAAACAAAAACGGCAGAGGTTAGCCAGAAAGAACACACCAAACGCAGTACAATACAATAAAACATGCAGTTATAATATAATAAAACACTACCTTGTTGTTTTGGAAGTCCACCTCGGGCAATGCATCCTCTTCTGACAAGTCAATATGGCTCAAAACTTCACTCTTCTTTAGAAATTTCCTCCTCCAACTGATCACTCACTCCGATAGCATTGCTCAATTGCCTATTCGAGTGAGAACCGTGCATTTCCGCGTTATACTTAGCGTCTAAAGTAGTGATGTTACGTATGACACTGAAGCGTCGATGCGCGTATCGCGCATTCGACACATTTTGTAGTGAAGCTCCGTATCGGGGTGTGTATTGGTTTCCTAGAGTCACGTGATCGATGACAAATGAAGCCTCACTTTCTGTCCAATCACGTGCGCGTTTCACTTTGCGTGTCAGAAGCTTCGAACCCCCAGATCTTACTTAACAAGTCCTTGTTGCCTCAGTCTGGTTGATGGTTTTGTGAGGAGAGTGCTGTACTTTGAAAGTTAAACAATATATTACATTTAGATAAAATTTATTCGTCACTATTTATAATTTTTTGTTTGTTGGAGTTGTGTCTTTGTATTTTGTTAAAATATTTGCCTTACTGTCATTACTGTTACACAAGCACTATCACTGCCAAGTGTCTTAAGCACATTTAATTACAGATGATCCTATCACACAATGTCCTTATTTTGTGTGTGTGTGTGTGTGTGTGTGTGGAGAGAGAGAGAGTAGGCTTACATTACATCTTATTGAATCATATAAGCTCATATTATATTTTATTGACACACTTTAATGGGTAAATTAATTTATTTACTGGACACATTAAACACAAACATATAAAGCTTTTATTTGTACACATAGCATTGAAACGATGGAGTGTGTTGTGGTTGCTTCATCTGACAGCTTCTTCCACAGACTTCTGCCTGCTTTATTTTAAATAAGCACCAGATGGCGCTGTTCTTGACACTCTCGAAGCTTTGAATCTTTTCCCGAAACAGTCAGGGTAAAGCCTCACTGCTTCATGAGGCTTCATTTCCACATCCCTAGTCTAAAGCCCCGGTTATACTCGCGCCTGGCTCCGCAGCGCGAGCTTCGCTAACTGCACACGCTCCTCCCCCAAACGGACGAGGCGTTTATAGTCGACGCGCGCACCGTTGTAGCATTCTGTGAAACGACAGGGGGCGACTTGGAGTAATTGTTCTTAAATCCGTCGAAAGCAGGAGCGAAGAAGTAGTTTACCGGAACAGGTGAACATGGCGTCCCGCAAGCCGTTCGTGGAACATAAACGAACCCCCATGAGCCCCGTAACTTTAGAAGAGAGACTGGCCGTCACACTACGTGTTCTTGCGTCTGGCAGTAACCAAAAATGTGTTGTCTCCAGTTACAAGTTGGGCTCGACCACAGTTTCGTTGATCGTAGTACAAGTACATTCCCCCAAATTTTGCAGATGGTCTTTATACTATATATATATATATACTATATTTTAACTATATTAGTTCACAGTGCATTAACTGAAGATGACAACTAATTTCTGATTTTGTTTGTACATTCTGAAATTAACACTAAACAAGCACAATAAATGCTGTAGAACGTGTCTTGTAAACTAATGTACTAAATGAAGCCTCTTTGTACAGTTACTTTTTATAAAACATGCCTTATTTTATCAAAAGGTTCTATTTCAGTAAGTGAAGGCTCATTTTGAAAATGTAAGCAGTTACTTAAGACAAGTGCAAACTGGGTGCTTAATGCAAATGTATTCTAAAGTCCTATTCACAAAAGGAATGGATGGTTGGACGGATGGATGCCCATCAATGCAAACTTTCCATGAATTCTGTGCCATCTGGCTGTCACGATGATCCCTCATGGAAGGGTCATAAATAGGCTTGTTTGAGATGTGCCTGACCTCACCTGCAGTTCAGCCGAGACTAGGCGGTTGCAGTGAGGGGAGGAGTGAAAAAAGTGCAGGCAAGCCAGACAGTTCTCTCTTCTCGTAGTGGATCAGACACCTGCGAGATCAAAGGCGGATATCGCGGGATTCACACTTGTGCGCTTTGTTGCTGATAAACTGGATGTAATTAAAGTTCTGTTACTTTTATATGAAAATAAATATTATGAACAAGACACCCAAAGTTTTTGTTATTTATTTCCATTTGAAAGACGTGTTTATCAATCATTTTTACTTTAATTAGGCCTACATACATGTTTTTATATATATTCTTTTTATAAATATGACAACAATCACATAACCCACAGAGAGATCGCCTTTGTTAGAGAGTTTGGGAATATTCACACATAAAAACATGATCTCAGAGTTTTAAAATCAAACATTTAAAAAAAAGAACCATACATCACGGTTGTTTAAACCAATAAGCATTAAGCTGTGTCGTCAGCAAGTCGTTTCCCATCATGCTTTTGCTCCGCGCAGTCGGTGGTAGAGCCAATGCGGTCGACTGCAGAATCCGACACATCCGCCTTTCGCTCGCGAGAGTTTTTTGACATACGTCAGCATGACATCAGAGCAAGGCGGACCGCCCTCGGACACTTTTCTAACCGGAATGCATCTCGCGCTGATCACCAGTGATCGGTTCTGCACAGACTCGCTCATCTCAAACAACCCTAATGTGCCGGTATTGACGCACCAGCTCGGACAAAGTCGCCTCAAAATCGTACATCTTCGGATGCGGAGGTGCGCGCAGAGCTACAAAAAATGCGCTGCGCACTGCCAGGCGAAATGGGGTCTTGCGGAGCCAACGCGCAAGCCCCCTCCGCGTTGACGGCATTTTTGCCGCACGCACCCTCGCGCTTTTGCGGCCGCGGCGAGTATAAACAAGGCTTAACACGGAAAACCCCTGGGTATCCTCTGTGAATGCGTGATTGCGCAATCCCAGCCTCAGCGCGCGCATTGATGACGCGCAGCCAAAATAAGAGGCTTGTTTGAGATGAGTGAAATCTGCGCAGAACCGATCACCGGTGATCAGCGCGAGATGCATTCCGGTTAGAAAAGTGTCCGAGGGCGGTCCGCCTTGCTCTGATGTCATGCTGACGTATGTCAAAAGACTCTCGCGAGCGAAAGGCGGATGTGTCGCATTCTGCAGTCGAGCGCATTTGCTCTCCACCGACTGCGCGGAGCAAAAGCATGATGGGAAACGACTTGCTGACGACACAGCTTAATGCTTATTGGTTTAAACAACCGTGATGTATGGTTCTTTTTCAAAATGTTTGATTTTCAAACTCTGATATCATGTTTTTATGTGTGAATATTCCCAAACTCTCTAACAAAGGCGATCTCTCTGTGGGTTATGTGATTGTTGTCATATTTATAAAAATATATATATATATACAAACATGTATGTAGGCCTAATTAAAGTAAAAATGATTGATAAACACGTCTTTCGAATGGAAATAAATAACAAAAACTTTGGGTGTCTTGTTCATAATATTTATTTTCATATAAAAGTAACAGAACTTAAATTACATCCAGTTTATCAGCAACAAAGCGCACGAGTGTGAATCCCACGATATCCGCCTTTGATCTCGCAGGTGTCTGATCCACTACGAGAAGAGAGAACTGTCCGGCTTGCCTGCACTTTTTTCACTCCTCCCCTCACTGCAGCCGCCTAGTCTCGGCTGAACTGCAGGCGAGGCAAGGCGAGGCGCATCTCAAACAAGCCTAAGAACAAAGGTTGACCCTCCCACTAAAACGCAGTGTTAATCTTTTCAGAAGTTCATTGGCTATCAGAAGAGTCAGTCATTTTCAATCTCTGATGCAATTGGATTGAAACACTGTCAATCAAAGAGAGTGAAGGTGGCCGGGCTTTAGCTTGGATACTCCAGCCTGACTGGCTCTCTGAGTCTCCAAAGCCCTCACAGCTTGCCCCAATTGGTTGAAATGAGCTGTCAGTCAAAAGTGCAGAGGTCAAGCGGCCATTTTAGATTCGCCGAACTTCTTTGTTTACCTTTCTCATGAAGTTTTCCATTCAGCACATATAGTGCTGACAGAAGACTGGACAGCACTCTCCGCTTTTTGGAAATGGTACTACTATATTCTGTGGCTGTTTATTGCTATATAAATGTGTTATGGACTAAATATTTCACTGAATTTGGATTGCCTGGACCCTAAAGAGTGGAATTACAGCATTTTTTCATGGATACAGATGATGTTTGGATGACAAGGACACTTTTAATTTGAATTCGTAAAAATTTGTTGGCGGTCAGCGTAGTTTGGTGGTCTGACAAAGACACTGATTGTGCCTGCTGTGTTCACTGCATCTTGAAATGGTTTACATCACTCGATTCACAAGAATCTCAGCTTTCCAAAGGTATGTAGCATGTTTAGCTTTTATATTTGAGTTGTTGAGTGTCACTCACTAAATAAAAAAAAAAATCCAGTGTGATGTCGCGGCACGAAGCACGTAAACGGGTAAGAACGGGTAAGATACCTGTCTTATTAACTTTTTTATATTTAGTACTGCTCTTTAATAAAGAAAAAGTACTTATTATCCGATTACTCGATTAATCGATGGAATAATTGGTAGAATACTCAATTACTAAAATAATGTGAAACTGTGAAAAAACAGTCCCCCGGGCGAATTTGCTATGTTTATATATGTTTCACCGTCAACATTCTGAACGAGCGCTTCATGAGTGCTTTGTTCAAATGTCTGAGGTCTAGGATGGCTCTGAGACCGGCTGGTTTGTGCTTGTGACACTGTGGGGACAGCACTTATGTGTGGCTGCGTGCACTGTGTAGTGGGCTCGCACTCTACATTTAGAGGGCTCACCTCGCGAGCCGGCGAGCGAGTGGAGGGTACTGGGAGATCCAAGATGAGAGAGTGTGGTGGTAGTCCGGCAGCGGCGGGACTTAACCACCGTCTCTTCCTTTCTGTGGTTAGATTAGATTAGATTAGATTCAACTTTATTGTCATTACACAAGTACAAGTACAAGGCAACAAAATGCAGTTTAGGTCTAACCAGAAGTGCAATAGCAGCAAGTGCAGGATATACAACGTTTGCATAAGTGCAGGACATGGGTATGTACTGAATATATATAAATATATCTATAAATAGAGAGATGGTTATTACTATAAACAGAATTTACAGGTGAATATGTACATTGAATAAATATACAGATGGCTATTACTATAAACATTTACAGGTGAATATGTACTATGAATATAATATAATATACAGATGGCTATTACTATAAACAGAATTTTATAGATAGAGGTATACAATGATATGTTAGGCTAAGATGAGGAATATGGCAGTGGATTAGGAAGGCTTCGGAGGCTCGGGGTTCAACACAATTTTGGGTCGAGGTCCCTGTCGCTCAGGCTGTCTGTTGCGGCTCGCGGAATGGCGAGACTTGAAGGTTGGTGGCGTTGCCTTTGAAGGCTGAGGGGGCGGCACTTTAGTATGGCGGCCCGAGGCAGAGCTGGAGCGTTCGGGAGGAAATGGCGCATGGCCTGCGATGCCTTCTATGCTTCAGTGAAGCGCTCTGCGAACCCTTTCATTGCTGGGCCAAACAGGCCGGTGGCGGAGACAGGAGAATCCAGGAAGGGGGCTTTATCCACTTCCTTTATGTCCGTGAGGTTCACAGTCAGGTTCGCCATGCACCTTCCGATTGCCTGGGCGTTGGACTTTGTCGCGCGCAGGGCCAAGTCAGTGGCGCTGCGAAGGTCTTTGAATGCTTCAGGATCAGGGACAGACTCATCCAGAGAGCAGAGAAGTTTGGCCTGAAAAACCTGAAGGACTGCCATCGTGTGAAGCGCCGAAGCAGCCTGGCCGGCGGAGGCATAAGCTCGACCAGCGAGAGCTGACATAGTGCGGCAGGGCTGCCAGGGGTAGGATGCTTTGGCCTGCCATCCTCTGGTGGAGGGCGGGCAAAGATGAGCGGTGACAGCCTCTTCAAGAGGGGGAAAACTCTCATATCCTTTTTCCTTCGGAGTTCTTCGGCGTGGGCTCGCACGACTGCTCCGGCATCCTCTGTTCGCAGCACTTCTTTTTGCGCGGCCCGAGAGCGAGAGGGGCGGGTTCTTCATCAAAGCTGGCGAGCCGAGCCCACAGGGTGATGTGGTGCAGATGATGTGGTGATCCCAGCCGAGTAGAGGGCCTCTGCACGAGGCGCAGGAATGACGAGGTATTTGCAACAACGCTCCGTCTGCTCTTTTGTGAGTGGCACTGTATGAACACACAAAACACACACACAAGGATAATAGAAAGGATATAGACATGCCGGATGGCGCAGCTGGAACAGCGAGGGGCTGAAGGCGGAGTCCAGAGAAGGAATCCGGCATCCTCAGAGCTGCAGAGCAGGAGCTGGTTCCGCTGGAGGCTTGTCAATGGCGGTGACTTCACAGTTCCGGAGATCAGCGAAGGGTGAGTCCGCTGAAGGAGATTAAATCTGAATCCTATGGCATAACATGGGCTTTTATAGCTTTTATATGCACATTTAGGCGGTGTTTGATGTGCTTTTGGGCGCAAAGCGACCCGATTGGTGCGCGCCTGAGCTGCCTCGCCATAGGTTCGTGCAGTCGCCGCAACACAGCCAATCAGTGCGCTAGTATGCTGCACTGCATTTTACATTATATAAAATGATAAGGATCATTTTTGGCTTCATATTCTCGAGAAAAGCTAGCCCACGCAATACGAGAGTACTCTCGAAAGGGAACCGGTAACCTAAACCTTGTAAGGCTTAATAGATAAGCTAAAGAACCGATTATTAATAGCAATGTTATAAATAACAATATTGTGTAACACTTTAGAATACTGTTCCGTCATTAATGAATAACTACACAGGAACAAATCAGTAATGCACTATTAACATTCTAGTAACTACTATTAACCAACAAGAAACAAATGAACAAATTAGTAAACTAGTGCTTAGTTGAATGTGGTAGTTCACTATTAGTTCATCAATAACTAAAAAAATTTCCCACACCTCCCAGAGGACTACTAAGAACTACTATATACAGATTCATAATTAACATGAATAATGCATCATATATAATTAATTCTAAAGTGAAGGTCATAGTAACCCACTATTAATGACTCAAGTATTACCAAATCCTTTAGAAGTAATTACTAATTATTTGGATCAGTATTCTAAAGTGAAAAACATGATAACTCTCTCGTAATAACTGAAGTCATTGTAAGCTTTTTTGTAAGTTTTTGGATAGTAATGGCTTCTGACAGATTCGGTAACAGTTGAGTAATTACTTGTGGGCTATTACTAATTACTAATGGCTTACATAAATTATAATTAGAATTAATTATATATTTTGCATTATTCAAATTTATTATGAATCTGTATAAAGTAGTTCTTAGTCTTAGTAGTAACTCTGGGAGGTGTGAAAATAAATAGTAATTATTTATTAACTGATAGTGACCTACCACATTCAACTGAGCACTATTACTTACTAATTCATTAATCAGAGTTTCTTGTTAGTTAATAGTAGTTACTAATGTTAATAGTGCATTACTCATTTGTTCCTTTGTAGTTATTCATTAATGACAGAACAGTATTCTAAAGTGTTACCAATATTGGTAGGGAAGAGCTTTCACTTTAACACTTTCCTTCACTTTTATTTACTATTAAAATATATTACAAATTATACTTTCCATGATTTTAAAAATACAAATATTCCATGTAGTATTAACAAGGCCAACAAACTGAACACATAATAATATATAATTGAGGGCTAATAACCCATGGTGATTTTCTGTGTTGGTGAAAGAGAGAAGAACTTGTCTATTGAGTTGTGAGTGATAAATGGCCTTCCACCTTTATTATAATACAATATATTATTAACATGCAATAAAAAAAGGACTATAATATTAACACATATTGTAAATACATAACAATATAACAATAACATGCCAGTTTCATGTAATGAGATGCATCAAACATATAATAGGCAGATGATCTCATTTAGAAATAGTCAACCTATTGACTTTTAGACTCATCCTGTTTCTCTGGACACGCCATTTGAGAAAGAACTGTCTGATTTCTTTGATCCTTATGCAGTAGATGAAGGGGTTCACTAGTGGTGGAAGCAGACTGTAGAACATGACCAGGGCGATCTTCTGACTGCTGTTTATCTGGGTGTTTGGGATGTTAGAACTGGTGTAAACCACGAAACGTGGCACATAATAGATGATAATGATAGTCAGCTGTGTGGCACAGGTAGAAAAGGCTTTCATACGACCCTGTGCATTTGCTATTCGAAGCACAGACACCAGGATACTTCCATAGGAAAAGATGATGAAAGAGAATGGCACGAGAAGCACAAACATTGCTACACCGTAGGAAATGAGGTTCTGGCGGCTGACATCAGCACAGGCGAGCTGGTTCATAGACAAAGAGTCACAGAAGCAGTGAGCGATCATATTAGGCCCACAGAATGGCAGTTGCACTGTTTGCATTGAGCTAATGGTTGGGGCAATCACTGCAGTAACCCAGGAAAGCCCTATTAGAAGTCTCATAATGCGGTTAGTCATTAAAACAGGGTATCTTAGTGGGTAACAGATTGCCAAGAACCGATCCAGAGCCATGATCATCATAATAAGAGAGTTTAGGGTCCCAAAATAGTGAATCAGCTGCCTTTGAAACAGACAAACGTAGAAGCTAATATAACCATCATTAAACCAGTAGCGAGAAATTACTTTTGGCAGAGCCACTGTGCAAAAACCAATATCAGACAAGGACAAACTCAGCATGATAATATACATAGGCTTATAGAGGCTGCGTTCAGTCACAAACAGGATCACAATGAGAGAGTTACCGGTGATTACAGCGATGTAGATGCACAACAGAAACGCTGCAATCAGGCTGTAGTATTTGGGCAGGAGTCCAGGGAAGCCCACGATGAAAAACTCGGTTACAACAGAAGCTGCGGTTTCGTTTGCCTGTGACATACTAAAACATACAGTGAACATCTGTTTATGCACATGACATTACCTCGCAAAAATGGCTTTGCTTTGATTTGATTTACTCCAAAATGTTGAAATATTTACTTTATAAAATATTATAAATAAAGTTCACTTACGAAATTATACATTATTGTAAATTATCAAGTATCTCATTTATAAATATTGTTTTTCGTAAAACAACATGTAAAATGTACACTAATTATAGAACATTATTTTGTGACTAATTCAGATTGATTAACTTTCCCTACAAATTCTGTCATTTCAAATGTTTGCAAAAATCTAAATGTTATTTTGGTTTGTATTTCAGCTGATCACATGATTACCTTGATTAATCCTCTATCAAGTTATGTGACACCTGCTAAGAATCTTCCTTGCTCGGTGTGTCACGTCTCTCAGTGATCAGTGCAGATGCTTGTGCTTTCATTATTTTATAGACGTAAAATCAGTGTTAAAGCCTGTAGGGTCCAACACGTCATGAAGGATCATGTTTTGAATCATTTGATGTCGTGAAACTGGGCTGACCTTCGGGGTTTGGTGAGTTGGGAATGTGTTTCGCCAGAAGATAACTATGGAATGAAGTTTGGCTTGGTTTCTCTCCCCTGATAGATATAACATTTATTTGCACAACACAGAAAGATCAGCTCTTTCTTTTCTAATTGGGTGTAATATATATTTTTGGTAACACTTTAGTTTCGGGTCCAATTCCCACTATTAACTAGTTGCTTATTAGCATGCATATTACTAGGATATTGGCTGTTTATCAGGCCTAGTACCAGTGGCGGCTGGTGATAATAATTTTTTTTGGGGTGGGGGGGGGGGGGGGGGTGCAAGATGCAAAACAGTGTCTTCACTTTTATCTTTTTACACATTCATTTCCCACATATAATTGACTGAGGAAAGGAAAAACAAAAGAGAACAGCAACAACAGACTAGCATGTTGACTACTTGAACATAAATTTTGCTCTCCTTTCTTTCTGGCCAGCAAATTTCTCAATGACTCTCTGATCAAAAGTCAGTCATCTCAGTAGTGTCATGACGTTTGCATTGTACAGTTAGATATTTGAGGTCTCTTACCCCCGTTGTTGTCCACAAAACTACAAAACTTCAGTACTGACACTTAGAAATAAAAGACAGGGAAAGAAATAAAGGGCATTGCTAACAACACATCCAGCCAGCCACCTACGTTTCTCATAACAAGCGCGTGAAGATCCGAGTGCAGCTTCGTCCTCTGTCACTGGCCTGCTGCTGGATTTGTAAATCACGTTGGTCTGGTTCGGGATCCTTTATCATTTTGTTTTCTTCCAATGAACGCCTTGTGAAAGAATTTGGTTTAACTGCTGCCATCTCTACGAAACTGATCATCCTAGCAAGGTTTTGGCGGAGTCAGAGTGACTGTGTCGCCCGCGCACTTTCGCTTTAGTGGCCAAGAGTGTAAAGTTGAATGACAGGTGACGAGAACCAATCAGATTGGATAAAATAACACGCATCCAATTCTGATTCGCCAGGGACCCAACGACCTGCGTCCGGAGGAGGATCTTTAAGAACCAATTAGAGACCAGCTTCAGATCACATGCTGCCCGTCTATTTTTAGACTCAGATAGACGTCGATTTGTCCGGCGTCCCTCACGCATGAAACCGCATGAAACATATTGAAGAACATATAAAATAGTTAACCCATCAAAGCCAGTTTTTATTAAATGCTGAGGCTCTTACTAATAGCCAGCACATCGTATGAGTAAACCATTTTATTTTTATTTCACTTTTATATAATTTTTGTATACATGTATATTTCTGGAATTTTGATGGGGGCGGCACCCAAGCGCCCTCTATTGACCAGCCGCCACTGTAAGGATCGGTTTTGCTGCTAAGATAAAATCTTAGATCCACATCCCAGCAATAGAACAATAAAAGTCACTAATCTTGAGAGAAGATCTCACAGAAACTGTGGGACACCACCCTGATCAAACATTTCTCCCCCCTCCCCATGTTGCCCTCTCTTTGCCCTGTTTTCCAGTCACCAAATCCAGATATACAAGTGATGATGTATCTTGTAAATCTATTGTTTTATCCCTTTCATGTTTGATGTCTTTTTAAAGGTCTCGGAGCGAATGGTAAAATGGTCTCAGTTTCACTGCAGTCACTAGTAGTATTAGAAAGATTGAAAACTAATGAGTCTCTTCAAAGATATCTGATCCACTCCCCCAAAACCAGGTGGTTGTGTTGCAAATATTTACAACCCTTTTGTTCTAGTTGGAGTATTTAAGGGAGGGTAACATAGCTTTCAGTGGGAAAAAATTCTGTAGCCAGAACCCCCATGTGGTGCTGTGTCAGTGTCTTTGGGGCACACACACACACGGCATGAAGCCTGTGAGCCAGACAAGATGACTCTTTTAAATTATTTTCATATTGCTTTGCAATTGTGTTTTATGTTTTTACGCTGATCAGTTGTGTACCATGGATTCTTGTTTACTTATTTACTTTTCCTGTCTGGCCAAAATAAATGTTAATCTTGATTTATCTTGTATTATTCTGAAATCATTATTTTAGTATGGATCGATGTAGACTACTTTATTACCGCAAAATCTAGTGTTATGTTAGATCACACCGATGACGGCACGACTGAAGCATGGGGCGCAGCGTGCGCGATATTCCGATTTCTGACTATCGCTGGATTGGCAAGTTGTAGTCCGTGGATATTACTAAAATTACACTTTTTGTTGAGTGAGCATGTGCAACCACTTAAAGGTAAAATATTCACTCTGCATCCTCTGACTAATCTCAGAAGTATACATTTTGTGCTCGTGAACGCGCGGTCCGGACACGTCTGCTTCTCTGCGATATTGGGTCTCTTGATGAACGAATTTGAAAACTAGGTAGATACAAAGAAAATCAACGATCTAAATTAAATCGCAACTAATCTTAAAATCAGCTGATAAACTCTAAACGTAACACACTTTATGGAGTCACATAAAATTGGAGTCAGATAAAATTATTAATGGAGTCAGATTTAAAATGAGATATCAATAAATTAAGAGAACTTCACCAAAATGCTAGCCTGACGTCGTCATACTCAATTCTAGTCAGAATATGAGTCTGAGACCGCTCCGTTGGGCTGTGATTATGGGGCGTGTTTCAACCGAACCAGGAAAGATCTCAATTGGATAGACCTACAACCAATCAGAGCAACGGAGCGACGCACAACGTTAGTTGTCAAATGTCAACAGAACTCAACTGCACTGTGTTGCCATGTCCGCGGGTTGAAGCGACCCCAATTATGTGATATACAAACCCAGGAATGCAATTTTTAGCTGCCAGCCCTGCCAAAATAACACATATTTTACCCCCCAAATGCCTTTTTTTCCCCGGAGAACCCCCCCTGGAAAGCTATTGGGCTTGTTTTTGGCTAGTTTTGAGGAACGTTAGCAATTGGGCGGGTTTTGTTGTAAAAACTTGGCAACCCTGTCTGCACGCACGCTGGAATAAGTAGCCTAACGTTAGAAGAACAAGATTAGTGTACGATATTTGCCGGTGTTGTAAAAAAAATAATTTAAGGATACACAGAGTACTTACCAACACGATCATCATTTCTGAGAGAAATAGTAAAGGTGAATGCATATACGAACAAGTTCTCCGTTTAGGATTAGAACAAACTCAACCCAAGCGGCTTTTGATGACGTGGATGATTACGTTACTGTTTATCATCTGTCCATCATCGTCTAAAGTCCGCCCTGACAATTTCATTGGTCCGAACAGTTTCTGTTCGGGCATAATTACTTCTCTACCGATCAATTCCAGACCGAACTGCCCGAGTAAAAATGTTGTGGGCGGGGCTAAGTTCGGCTGGCATCCAGGCTACCAAAATGCTGAAAAGGCTTACATGCAGAATTCCTTTTGACCAAGCCGTTAGCATCCGTTTTTTGGGCTACTGGATGGAAGTTTACACCACTGCCTAGTACTTATAAATACTTATTAATGCCTTGTTCTGCATGACTAAATTCTACATCCCTTCATCCTACCCAATTCCTAAACTTAACAACTACCTTTCTAACTATTAATAAACAGTAATTAGGAGTTTATTGAGGGAAACATCATAGTTAATAGTTAGTTAATAGTGAGATTAACGTAACCTCGGTTCCCTGAGAGAAGGAAACGAGTATTGCGCAGCATTACACTATGGGAAAACTCCTTTCCTCGAGAATATGAAGCAACATTTTTATCCATAATAATTTATGTAAAATGCAGTGCGGCTGCACAGCAGATACAACAGAGCGTGTCTGCGCGCTGATTGGCTGTGCTGCGGCAACTACAGGAACCTATGGCGAGGCGGCGAGGCGGCTAAGCGGGAGGACCAATGAGGTGACTACCTGAGCTCCCGCCTAAATAGCCCGCCTGAATTTGCATATTGAGTCTATAAAAGACCGTGTCTAGCCATAGGAATCAGGTTTAAAATCGACTGAAGCGATACCCTGAGCAAAAGCACAAGCACGGCAAGCTACGCAATACTCGTTCCCTTCTCTCAGGGAACCGATGTTACGTTAGTAACCGAGTCGTTCCCTTTCGAGGGAATCAATCGTATCGCGTAGCATTACACTAGGGGTAAATTACGCAATGTAAAATGCCGTGCGTGCTAGACCTAGGTTGGATGCATCTGTCGAGACTACTTTCCATCTCGTCACTGTGCCCATATTCATCCCTGATTGATACCAGTTGGTCCCTTTCCAAGCAAGAGCTTTGATACAGCTGTGGTTCACTTACTTTGATGCGTAACCGGCCACGTACGGGTTGGAACGCAGTATTTTAACCAGCATTGGCATGTGCAGCCTTGAACGATACTGCTAGGCTCTGAATGGCGAGCACGCGCTCTGGCGTAAGTCGCGCTCTCATCCGTACAGAGTCTATAAATATTCCCAGAAAGGAAATGTTTTGTGTCGGAGACCGTGTGCTCTTTGCGGTGTTGATCCTGAGACCCAACCATTCTAGATGGTTGAGGAGCCAGGATCTGTGGGTTATCAACTGCATCTCTAACTGGGTTATAATAAGCCAGTCGTCGAGGTAGTTGAGTCTTCGCATTCCCCGTAGTCTCAGGGGAGCTTGTGCTGCGTCTATGCACTTCGTAAATGTGCGAGGTGCCAGGGATAAGACTGTGTACTGATAAGCTTGCCACACGAAGACGAATCTCAAGAATGGCCTGTGATATGGTACTATTTGAATGTGAAAGTATGCATCTTTCAGATCCAATGAAACTGTAATGCGAACTGTAGCGAGTAACCTCGTTTTATTATGTTCAACACCCATTCTGATATACCGGGGATGGCCTGCCAGGCCTGAGCCCGTGTGGCCAGGGGTTGAATTAAACTTGGGGACGGCTGCTTAGTAATAGGGACCCGGTAGCCCGGTTGTTTTGTGCTTGTAACACTGTGGGGATAGTGTTTATGCTTGGCGGTGCGCACTGTCACATTCAGAGCGCTTGTGGCGCGAGTCGCTGTGTGAAAAGTGCTTGGGTGCAGGGGTGCAGACTGTAAGTGGGCACATTTCCTACATAGAAAAAGCTCTTTTCGTGTTTTATTTAGGTCTTTGTGAAAACGGCGTCAGTGTACATGCGAGCGTGTTTTATTACAGGCTCGTTTGCTGTGAAATTGAAGACTGCAGGGGACTGAGTGTGGTGACGGTCCAGCCGCGGCGGGACTTAGCCACTGTCTCTTTTTTGTGGCTAGGAAGGTTTCGGTGGCTCGGGGTTCGACACAATCTTGGGTCGAGGTCCCTGACGCTCTGAGATAATCTGTGTGAACAGTGCTTATGTGCAGGGGTGCATTCTGTAGTTATAGTGGGGACACTGCCTGCATATATTTTAGTAGGATAGTTGTTAAATCAGCATTAGTGTGCAGACGAGCGTGTTTGACAACAGGCTATTTGACTGCAATATTTATATCTCCAGCCACCTGAATAAAGGGGGATTGGGAGAATGTAAAGGAAGTTTGTGGTGGTAATCCGGCCGTGGTGGGACTTTTGAGTGATTTTGTGGTGCTGAATTAACAGTGCTATATGCAGGGGTGCACACTTTATCATGGACACACTGCCTACAGTCATAAGAGAGGAAAAACTCTAAATTGAAGCTCACTGAGAAGTCTGTGAGAGCGAGGCTCAAACCAGCAACCCTGTGTGCTAAAGTGCACCTTTTCAAACCACTGTACCAGCAGCTCTGAGATTTTATTAAGATCGCCGTTAATACAGCGTTATGTGTGCAGGAGTGCGTGCTTCATAACAGGCTCCTTTACTGCAGTGTTGAACCTCTCCAGTCGCCTGCATAGAGGGGACTGGGAGAAGTGTTAGAGAGTGAAAACAGGCGCAAGGCTTGGCCGTCATTTTACGACGTCGTTATGCGCTAGACAGAGAGGCTATGACGTAAGTCGTGCTCCCGCCGCGCTCTCGTTATCTCCAGTCGAACAGAGAGCGCGCGCTGTCATAACCTGGCCGCCATTTTACGTACGCTGCAGTGAGAGGAGGCTGTGACGTAAGCCGCTCTCTCAACATTTCCAGCAGCCCGAGCTTGGATGGGTGTGTCGCTTTTGACTGCCGTCCTCTAGCGGAGGGCGGGCAAAATACGGTGACTCAGCTGAAGACGGCGAAGAGGATTCTGAGAGCGATATAAGAGGGGAGAACTCCAGTGTGGAATTGCTTGTCTACTCTGGCATTCTCTGTCTGCGGCGCTTACAGCGCAGCCTGAGCGAATAGGCAGAGTGTATGACCAGTGAAGGCGAGACACATGGGGAGATGTCCGGCGTGTGCTCGCGAGCTCGCTCCGGCGGCCTCTGGTCGTGGCGCTTTTCCTGCGCGGTCTGAGAGGGAGAGTGGATGCGGCGGGATCATCGTCGAAAATGGCAAGTCGAGTCCGCAGGGTCGGCAGTGCCATCTTTTCACACTCCGGGCAGCTGCCCTGGGAGAGTGCAACAAGGGCGTGATCTCGGCCGAGACACGACGCACATATGATGTGCGATCCCCACCAAGAAGAGGGACTCTGCACGAGGTGCAGGCGGGACGAGGCATTTGAAAAAATGCACTCGTTTTGAAAAACAAACACAGATAGCAGTAAAGGATATAATGCTGGATAGCGCAGCTGGAATGGCAGGCAGCAGAAGGCGGAGTCCGATTCCGGCGTCCTCAGGGCTGCACGAAGTTCCGCTGAGTGCTGTTCGACGGCGGCTTCAAGGTCCAGAGATCAGCGAAGGGTAAGTCGCTGAAGGAGATTAAATCTGATTCCTATGGCTGGACACAGGCTGCGTTCGAAACCGCATATTCATTGAGTAGGTACTCATTTTCAATAAGTACTTACTTAACGAGCTCTAAAAGAGTAGGTACTATATTGCCTGATCTCGTTAAGTATGAATGCGATCCGCACTTTATCCGCCATGTTGACGTTATCATGTGACCTACGACGTTATCTCAAGCGCAACAACTTGAAAGACGAGTGACAGGTTTAATTCATCGATCTATAAATATCTTAATATTGATTAAACTTGCTAATTTTGTGGGCTTGTTGAAGAAACAGCTGCCCATTTATTTTGTGACATTAACCCTACTAATCTGACCCAGTTTTATCCTTACCAAAACCCACAATCGTGATCTCTTAAATATGTTGTTAATTTATTTATTTTATATGCAAAACATTTCATCCACAAGCAAAATTGGCCTAAATCTCCTTTATATTTTCCTTTTTCTTTTTAAATTTAACTCCTGTTTTATCCCTCAAGCTTAGGAAATAAAATTTAATTGCATTATGATGAATTATTCAAAGATATCTAACCTTGTTATTGTTTTTTCTTTGTATATAATGTATGCAAACCCATGATATTTGTTTTATTATTAGGATTGTTAAAGATACAACCATGTAATTATAAAATAAAAGATAGGCCTATGAGTGACAGGTGCAGTAACAGCTCAAAGCATCAATAACTCCACAGCCCGACCTGTGCGGTTTCCCTCAGAGTCTGCAACGAGGACCTCTTTCAGCTGCTCGAAGATCTCACCTTGGGAGAACACTGTTGATTTTATACTCTTAAAATGTAAGTTATCACTATTCAAAATTAAGATTACCCCAGAATGAATTGCATTGCTAGCCCACTAAAACACTTACAATAATAATAATAACAAATGCTGACCAATACTTAATTATATTACTTTTTCTTTTTTTACTGAAAATTATATTGTTTAAGTAAAACAAGCAAAATGCAACTTGTTGTCATATGACATAGCGATGCATGAATACACACAAATGCACAAATGCAGCCGATGTGAATACCAATTTTCAGTCAAGCAATGAATAAATGCATGAGTTAATAAAATATTTTATTTACTGACAACAATAGGAAACATGAATTAATGAGTAAAAGAATGAATAAAAGTAAACATCACAAATGAATAAGTCACCATGAAACAAAGCTTTATTCAAACGTATTGTTCTAACAAACCATCACACATTTACAGACGGTGAACCCCACATCTGCTGCCATCTCAACACAGCTTGATGAAGCAGTTGACCACCGTGAACACCTTCGCCTGTCCTAGCCATGTCCCTCCTGTCCCTTCTGAACCCCACAACCTTGAAGCAAGAGTGGAGAACATGTGCGGGACAATCTGACTGCTGATGTCTGCTCCAAACATCCGTGTGCCTGCTCTCCATCAACATGACTACTTAAAACGTTTTACAATTCATGTTGTCAGCATCCCATTTCTTGCCATATTTGATTTAATATTTTTACAATTACATGCTATTTGTATTGTAGCTTTATGACTTTTGTGGTGTAGTGGGCTAAACACTGAACTGATAAGCAGAAGGTTTCTGCTTGGATCTCCAAGTTTATGTGCTCAATAGCCTTAAATGTTGAGGTAGTTGCTGATGTGTTAATGTTCCTCAATTCATCAACAGTATAATGGACAAATAAAAAAGATAACTTATGTTTAGTTACTTTATGTAGATCTATTAACATTACTGACGTTCATGTAAAGTAAGCAGTGTTGACCACAGTGAACTCTACATTATAGCACACACACATCACTCTGATCAGATGTCTATTTCATGCTGTGATGTCATCTGCAATACTTATCGAAAATGTTCCTGTCAGATGTTAAATAAACATTTAGTAAGCATCTTTATCTTTAAGTATCGTTTATGTAAATCCACTTTGGAGACGTGTGTGTGTGTTACTGGAGCTCATACATAATAAAACGTGTTTTTACAGCCCAATCACAACTATACTACACTGTCTGTCATCTTTACACTTTCAACAATTCAACAGTTTAACTTTACTCTACAGTAGTCCAACAAATGCTATTTTAACACAAGGAACCGTGATTTTGGTTTGTAATACTCACATTTGATTGGCTTTTCTCCGCCTGACGTATCCTTTCCTATGGCCTCATGGGAAGGCAGGGATAGAAAAGTATCCGACGATGGGTGCTTCACAATCTGGGCGGAATCAGTAGGCCATCCGGGAACTTCTCGCCTACTCTTTTATGATTACTGAGGTTTCGAACATACTTCTCCTTTCACGTACTGTTTTCGCCTACTATATAGTAGGTAAGTAGGCATATTCGAACGCAACATCAGTATACGCACGTCCGAATCTCGCGAGAAATAGTCCAAAACCCTGGTAGTTCTCGCCTACTCTTTTATGAATACTATGGATTCGGACATACTATTCTCTCGCCTACTGCTTTTTACATACTATATAGTAGGGAAGTATGCGGTTTCGAACGCAGCCATAGTCTTTTATAGACTCGATATGCAAATTCAGGCAGATTATTTAGGCGGGAGCTCAGGTAGTCACCTTATTGGTCCTCGCGTTTAGCAGCCTTGCCATAGGTTCCTGCAGTTGCCGCAGCATAGCTAATCAGCGCGCAGACCAAGGTTATTATAGTTTTGCATTTTTAAATTAATTTTTACTTTATTATCGTTTTCGATTTTGCAACAAATTTCAGTTTAGTTTTAGTTAGTTTTATAAATTATTTTGCTAGTTTTAGTTTAGTTTTTATTTTGTAAACACATTTCTATTTAGTTTTTATATATTTAGTTTCAGTTTTAGTTTTAGTAATTATAGTTTAGCAGTTACCAGAACGAAGTGTAGAGACCAAATCAAGATTTTTAATTTCAGCAAAGTTTAATGTTTGCACCGATAAGAGTTTACTCTTATGCAGACATCTTAATAATATAAATAAAATAATGGAATACAGATTGTTTTATTTAATGCCATGTCAGCAGCTAAGGCTATATTCATGGCAAAAATTTTATTACAAAAATACAAATATCATATAAATACAATAAAACCAAGCAAACAAACACGTCATATACAAGATTTTTTTTTAAATCAACTTATAAAACAAATCCAAAACCTTTTCATGCATAATCTTACTAAAGAAGTTCTTAAGTGAAATAACTTGATAAAAGAGCATTCTTGTTTTAACCCAGGACAGTCCAGTAAATATGTTTAACGGAGAGGGGAATCTTACAAAACATGCATAAAGTTGGGTCTTTACCTTTAAAGGTGAACTATGTAGGATTTTTGCAGTAAAACATCCAGAAACCACTAGGCCAGTGTTATATATTTTGTTCAGTTGAGTACTTAGAATATCCCAAATGTTTTCAACTATTTGTAAATCGTGAGAAAAGTGCTATTTTAACCAAGGAGCCGGGACGTGTGAGCTATGCGTGTGAGGGAGTCGCCTGTCGATTGCGTCATATCTGCGTCACCCTCGGTCTCCGGTTTTATTCAGTGAAACACTTTACTCTCTTTGCATTGTGAACAAGTGTCATAGCAGCCGCCGAGCGAACGTCATAACTTCCTTTTCAACACACTCAGATATATCTAATACGATAAACAGAGTTGCGTTACCTCACACTCAGCACTGGAGAAGAGGAAGTGGCGCCGGCAACCGTGTCATAATAAAAGTCCCGCAAGCGACTATACCATAATAACAGTCCCGCTCTTCAATCGCTCCTGCGGCCTTGCTCAGCTCCACAACACTCGGTCCTGCTCTGCTTCAGACTACAGTAATGTTAATAATCGCATCCATGAACATGATTTCTGCCCGAGTCCTATCCTGACTGTTTCCCACCGGCTGTGAGCTGAAGACCACATGTCCCGAGATTCTGCGCTCAAACGTGGCATCATCAAACTACGCCTTTGTTTTGAACAGGCGACCTCTAGTGGACGGAAAAGTTACATAGTGTAGCTTTAA
This sequence comes from Gobio gobio, assembly GCF_949357685.1. NCBI lineage: Eukaryota > Metazoa > Chordata > Actinopteri > Cypriniformes > Gobionidae > Gobio > Gobio gobio. The sequence continues at coordinate 33,548,728 of NC_137118.1, read as the reverse complement.
GGAAAAAAGCTTGAGTCAAACTGACCTATACAACAAAAAATGGTCTGAGATTGAACAAAGAAACAAATAAATGCAACGTAAAAATATGAAAGTAAAAATGATAAATTCCAGACAAACTCATTCATATTAAAGATGAAATATTGTTAAACAATTAAAAGCTTATTTATTTAAAGATTATTTCTTCAGTAGTACAATGTAGGCTAGCAGTGTGACCACAGCTAAAGTCATCTGACTACAGCCAACACAAATTGTTGTGAAGACAGTGTGATTAAATAATGAAGTGTATATGCTGTCTGCATGTTTGTGTGTGTCTGTGTGTGTGTGTCCTGGTATTCCCTACTTTGTGGTGAAATGTCTCCACACGGATGATAATATTATTAGTAGTAAACGATTTGTAAAAACAATGATAACACCTTTGAGCCAGTCAATATTATGCGAACATGAAATCTCAAACACACAGTAGCACTTGCTACTATAGTTGTTGTTGCACCTGCGTCTCTCGTCGCGTATGTAATAGCGTTCTAAAAGCAGTGAGCTTAAGTTCAACGTGCGTCTCATTACCTTGTGTCATTTACCATTTCACTGCTACGAACGCATTCTTTGTGAACAGCTGCTTAGGATTAGCGATGTGTGTTCACTGCGCGCGTCGCGTCACCGGACAGCGGTTAATCTCCTCAGCTCAGCTCACTTCACGCGCTGTAGCTCGATATATAGACACTCCCTCGACCGCCACAGGTCAGATTTTTCGCCACAGAGATCTTATTAAATACGAAAACAAATATTTGTTTTTACGAATTATTATTTTATTTCTGTTAGTTTTTCAGTAAGAGTTGTTAATTTCGTTTAGTTTTAGTTTTTCATTTAATATGAATTTTTAATTTTATTTCAGTTTACGAAAATGTTTTTTGACCAATAGTTTTAGTCTTAGTTTCAGTTTTCATTTACGAAAATAACCTTGGCGCAGACACGCTCTGTTGTATCTGCTGTGCAGCCGCACTGCGTTTTACATGGATAAATTATTAAGGAAAACAATTTTGCTTCATATTCTCGAGGAAAGGAGTTTTCCCCTAGCTTAATACTACACAATACAAGTGATTCTCTCGAAAAGGAATTGAACACTAATCTAAAGTGTGACTATATTGTTTTCTCCAAAGTATCTTAGGCCTATTATTAAAAGTCTATTTTATTACTCATCAACTGTTGGACAGCAAACAGCTCCTATACGCCATGAATGTGAGCTTTTTGTGCCACCTTGTGGGTAAATGACTACACACTGTAACTCCCATTAAATCACTACAAACTTTTATTGCATCGTTTTTTATATTTATTTTGTAATATTATTAATATTATGTAGGCTACTATATTTTAAAGCAAATAACTTAAATAAGGCTATAAAAAAATATGTATATATATATATATATATATATATATATATATATATATATATATATATATATATATATGTATATATATATATATATATATATATATATATATATATATATATATATATATGTATATATATATATATATATATGTATATGTATATATATATATATGTATATGTATATATATATATATGTATATGTATATATATATATATATATATATATGTATATATATATATATATATATATATATATATATATGTATATATATATATATATATATATATATATATATGTATATATATATATATATATATATATATATATATATATATATATGTATATATTAGGGATGCAACAATACAGTTAGTCCACGGTTCAATACATACCTCGGTTTTTACCCACGGTTTTCGGTTCGGTTCTGATAGCTTGTCACATACATTTTTTGTTATTCTATTCTTAGGTGACAGGAACAGCAAGAGGTTAAAGAGAAAAAAGACTATTTTTTTTATTGCAATACTCTTTCTTTATTTTACTTAAAAGAATTGAAAAACCTTACTTCAACTTAAAACTTTACTTAAAAAAAACCCTTGTACACATTCCTAGTGTATTGGATAATATAAAATAAATATATATAAAGATTTACACTGGCAGCTCAGAGCTGTACAGCAGCATTTAAGTATGAAATTGAATGAATGAATGTAAAAATAAAACACTACATAGACTTCACTATAAAATATACACTGATTCTTATTAAAGCTGCTGTATTAGTTTTTCAGTCAAGAGCAGTGAGTGATTTTCTCTTTGTCTTTTGTTGTTGTATTAACATTAAAGGGATATTTCACTCAAAACTGAAAATTCTGTCATCGAGAAATGAATACAGGTTTGAAACAATATTAGAGTGAGTAAATAATGACATCATTTTATAGGTGAACTGTCCCTTTAAGGACCGCGTGTTCACTACTGCGCTGTTGTCAGTTTAAGACCTCTACACATCTAATATACAGACACGAATGCGATTTTACTTTCACTTTAGACATAACCGACTGTGTTTATGTTAACCTTGTGTGTATTTGACAGTATTAGCGCAGTAAGAAGACTACTTAGTTCAGTATTCACGTGTTAGACAGGCTTTTAGTGCGCGCGCTCTGAAAAGCGCATGTTAAAACCGCGCACGCAAATGAAACCGACAAGGCTTTAAAACGCATGCAAATAATGAACTTTCATGATTGTGAATAACTATAGTGTTCCGTGAGTATAACTCTACCACTAATGTGTGATGTGAATGTATGTCGCGTTGTTCAGTATATTGGGATGGAGGCAAATTATAGAATTTGTAGAAAAATAATTAATTAAATGCGAAACCGAGAAAACCGCAATTCACAAGCACGTATTGAACCGTGAATGCCGTACCGAACGGTTCAATATTATATTGAGAATTGTGGCATCCCTAGTATATATATATATATATATATATATATATATATATATATATATATATATATATATATATATATATATATATATATATATATATATATATACACTCACCTAAAGGATTATTAGGAACACCTGTTCAATTTCTCATTAATGCAATTATCTAATCAACCAATCACATGGCAGTTGCTTCAATGCATTTAGGGGTGTGGTCCTGGTCAAGACAATCTCCTGAACTCCAAACTGAATGTCAGAATGGGAAAGAAAGGTGATTTAAGCTATTTTGAGCATGGCATGGTTGTTGGTGCCAGACGGGCCAGTCTGAGTATTTCACAATCTGATCAGTTACTGGAATTTTCACGCACAACCATTTCTAGGGTTTACAAAGAAGGGTGTGGAAAGGGAAAAACATCCAGTATTCGGCAGTCCTGTGGGCGAAAATGCCTTGTTGATGCTAGAGGTCAGAGGAGAATGGGCCGACTGATTCAAGCTGATAAAAGAGCAACTTTGACTGAAATAACCACTCGTTACAACCGAGGTATGCAGCAAAGCATTTGTGAAGCCACAACACGCACAACCTTGAGGCGGATGGGCTACAACAGCAGAAGACCCCACCGGGTACCACTCATCTCCACTACAAATAGGAAAAAGAGGCTACAATTTACGCGAGCTCACCAAAATTGGACAGTTGAAGACTGGAAAAATGTTGCCTGATCTGATGAGTCTGATTTCTGTTGAGACAGATGGTAGAGTCAGAATTTGGCGTAAACAGAATGAGAACATGGATCCATCATGCCTTGTTACCACTGTGCAGGCTGGTGGTGGTGGTGTAATGGTGTGGGGGATGTTTTCTTGGCACACTTTAGGCCCCTTAGTGCCAATTGGGCATCGTTTAAATGCCACAGCCTACCTGAGCATTGTTTCTGACCATGTCCATCCCTTTATGACCACCATGTACCCATCCTCTGATGGCTACTTCCAGCAGGATAATGCACCATGTCACAAAGCTCGAATAATTTCAAATTGGTAATAGAGTAATTCAACCCAATAGAGCATCTTTGGGATGTGGTGGAACGGGAGCTTCGTGCCCTGGATGTGCATCCCACAAATCTCCATCAACTGCAAGATGCTATCCTATCAATATGGGCCAACATTTCTAAAGAATGCTTTCAGCACCTTGTTGAATCAGTGCCATGTAGAATTAAGGCAGTTCTGAAGGCGAAAGGGGGTCAAACACAGTATTAGGTGTTCCTAATAATCTTTTAGGTGAGTGTATATATATATATATATATATATATATATATATATATATATATATATATATATATATATATATATATATATATATATATATATATATATATATATTACAGTTGATGAATCCGACTGGAGGATTCGTCTCTTTGAGCCTCCAAGCTTCTGGTAGTGAGACACTTTTGATTGTCTCATACAAAACACTTTTAAGGATGTTTTATAATACATATAAAACGATAATGGATTTAATAACGTTTTTAAAATGCTAGATACGTTGTTTAAACAGTACCTTTAATTAGAACTATTTACTGTGGTATCCAGTAGCGATGACAAGTATCTAGTTGCCACAGTTTTACTGCAGTAGGCAATCAGTAACTGTTGAAACTGTAGTATTTTGGAATTAACCATGGGAACCTCCCGAACACACAACGCAACAGCCTTCACGTGTTTCATGCGGTTAGAATAATTCGTAACCAAGACCTTAGATGCATAAATAAAATAACATAAAATATTATTAATAGTAATCTAATGAAACACTATGAATAAAAAACAAAAACTGCAGTCACACTGCATTCTCGTTTGGCAGGACATTAATGATTTATTTATAATTAAAATATATTTCAGTTGATAAATGTGACTAGACCACAAAACCAGTCATAAGTCGCTCGTTGTGGCAATAGCCTGCAGTGTGACAAATGAAACTACAAACATACCATGTAATTTTTTAAGATAATAACCAGTGATGGGCAGTAACGCGTTAGAAGTAACGCATTACTGTAATCCGATTACTTTTTTCAAGTAACGAGTAAAGTAAGGGATTGAAATTGCAAAAACAGTAATTAGATTACTGTTACTTTCCCGTAAGCAGGCTGCGTTACTGCGTTAACCGTGATTGTGTTTCATGAGACTGTCCCGTGGCGTGAGTCGTGACAATGACGTGTGAGCGCCGCTACGTCAGTGGTAACAGCGACATATGTAGTGTTGAACAAGACAACATGGAGCGCGGGAGAGAGCAGGACCATTCAGCGTTTAATGCTTGGAAGTACCGACATTACTTTGAGTTTGACTCGGATAAAGGTGACAAAAACATCAGCGTCCGCTGTACACTCTGCGTGGGAAGAAAACTTTTATCCACAGCGAAAAATTCTACCTCAAATCTGAGCAAGCACCTAGCAAGCCGGCACAGTAATGTTAAACTTACTGAAAAAACCCATGAACCCCCAAATGACATGACCACCGCGGCAACATCCAATTCAACCGGGCGAACCTCCGACGGCCCCTCTCGTGCTAAACAGGTGAAACTAGACTTAAATCTAAAAGCAACAGCACTTAATGCCGATGAACTGAAGAAGCTTGTCGCTGGCTATATTGTCGAGGACATGCTGCCAATTTCCACTGTTGACTCTGAATCGTTCCGACGCATCATAGAAAAAATACCGACCAAACACGGTGTTAAGCTGCCGCAGAGAAAGTCATTTGCAGCATACCTTGAGAGAGAATACGACATAATGGACGCTAATTTGAAGGCTGCACTCGGAGATGTAGAATTTGTTTCCACCACTGCTGACATCTGGACGGTGAATAACAAAAGTTTTATGGGTGTAACAGTTCACTGGATTAATTCCACTTTTCAGCACAACAAGGCCGCCCTAGCATGTAAGAGAATTAGAGGCAGGCACACCTATGATGTAATTGGAGCAGAGATTGAAGAAATCCATTCATCATATGGACTGCATGGCAAAGTTGTTGCCACTGTAACTGATAATGCATCTAATTTTGCCAAAGCATTCAGAGTGTGTCAGCCCTGTAATTTGGAGTCTGAATCTGAAAATGAAGAAGGTGATGATGAGGAACCGACTTTTACAGATGTCATAGAAGCTCTTTCAACCGCATCTGGTGATGGACAGTTTAGCCTCCCTCCACACTACAGGTGTGCATCACACACAATTAACCTCATTTCAACAAGCGATGTTGACAAACATCTGAATTCCTGTGCAGGCACCAAGGCTGTATATAGGAGTAGTATTGCAAAATGCTCTGCTCTTTGGACTAAAGCAAGTCGATCAACATTAGCCTCTGAACAGGTGGAGGAAGTCAGCCGCAGGAAACTAATGGTACCCACATCCACAAGGTGGAATTCCCTGTACGAGGCCATTTCCAGAATCATCACAATTCCAATGAATGAGCTGAATCCCCTGTGCGTAAAACTTGGAATCAAGTGCCTTAATGAAAGGGAGTACCTATTCTTACAAGAGTACTGCACCGTAGCACTAGACATCTTACAAGGGGATGAGTGCACCTATGGGGCTTTACTACCAACACTCACAAGCCTGATGTCAAAGACACTTGCCCTGAAAGATGACCTCTCTAGAATGACAGCCAGCCTTCCAGATGTTATTGTAAAGGTAAGATTATTATTTGATAATTGATTTGGTTGGATTTGTTGAATTTATTATACCGTTCATGGTGGGCAGATTTAACACATTTTGTTTTAAGGAGTGAGTACAATTATTAAAATTATAGAATATAATAAAATATAAATTATTCATCCCCTGTTCAATATCAGGGATATTGATCATCATTAATCATGAATATTAATTTTAACATCAATAGAAGATTGAAATAAAGGGGTCAAAACAGCCTCAACCAAAATTAAATCTCATACAGTATTGATAGCACATGAGATGGTTTAGGTCAGTAGAGCCCACAAAATAGTTAAAATTGCCAATTTATATAGTAAAATAAATATATTAGTTAAGTTATATATATATTGTATTTTACAGGCCATCAAGATTCGTTTTGATGCTGTACTGGATAGCCGAGAAGGACTTCTTGCAGCGGCCACTTGTCCCAAGTTCAAACTTCGATGGCTGAAAGATGAGCATAGGAGAGACCATTTGAAGGAGCTTCTGACAACAGAGTGTCGTAAAGCTGCTCCTGCAGCTGACAATGCTAATGTGGCCCAACTGGCAGCCAGCCCAGCTGAAATGGACTTTTTTGATTTTGAGAACCAGCCCACAGAAAGCTTCTCAGCAGAGAATGAAGTAACTGACTATTTAAGGTCAGGGTATGAGCTTGAGATTCTGAATCAGTTCCCAAACCTCAAAAAGATGTACATGAAATACAACACTCCAACTCCATCCAGTGCACCAGTGGAACGGCTGTTCAGTTTAGGTGGATTGGTGCTTTCCCCGAAAAGGAACAGACTGTGTGATAGGAGGTTTGAGAAGCTTCTGCTGATGCGATATAACCACTGTTTCACTCCGAAATAAAAAACAAACAAACATAGGGCCTTGTCAGGGTAGCCATAAAATGAGACTGGACTAACAGCCTAAATGTGGCATGCAACAGCATTTTCTGTTTTGGTAAACTCATTTTTAGTCCTCTCTGCACTTTACTGTTAAAAGATGTGAATGTTAATAATTTGTAATACAGTCAGGAGAGACTTTCATTTTAATTATTTTATTGCTGTATTTTATTTACATCTAAGGAAGGATTTTACAAAAAAAAATATTTTTATTTTTTATGCAGAAATATAAGTTAACAGAAGAAGGACTTTATTTCATTAAAATATGGTGGAATGTGCAGAAAATAGGTTTAAATGTTCAACAATTTTCTTCAAGTCTGAGACTGTTGCATTTAATTTAATTTTTGCTTGATGCAATATGCATAAAGTTTAAATATTGAAACTAATAAAACAAGTTTAAAAAATGGATGTTTCATTTGATTCAATTTAAGATGATGGAATATGCAGAAAGAATAGTATTAGGCTGAAATGTCTATTGCTTTATAGCGTATTCAGGTCGTGCATCATGTTTTGAAAAATAACTTAGTAAAGTAACTAGTAAAGTAATTAATTACTTTTGAAAATAAGTAATCAGTAAAGTAACTGGATTACTTTCTTGGAGAAGTAATCAGTAATCAGTAACTAATTACTATCTCCAAGTAACTTGACCAACTCTGATAATAACTGGGTAAATTGCTGGATAAATATAGGCTATATATAATGTTTATAAATGTATTATTAACAAATATTGTAAATGCATATAAACAGCATGTAATGAAATACGTCATAACAGGGATAGGCAGATTATCTAATTTAGAAATAGTTAACCTATCGACTTTTAGACTCATCCTGTTTCTCTGGACACGCCATTTGAGAAAGAACTGTCTGATTTCTTTGATCCTTATGCAGTAGATGAAGGGGTTCACTAGTGGTGGAAGCAGACTGTAGAACATGACCAGGGTGATCTTCTGACTGCTGTTTATCTGGGTGTTCGGGATGTTAGAACTTGAGTAAACCACGAAACGTGGCACATAATAGATGATTATGATAGTCAGCTGTGTGGCACAGGTAGAAAATGCTTTCATACGACCCTGTGCATTTGCTATTTGAAGCACAGACACCAGGATACTTCCATAGGAAAAGATGATGAAAGAGAATGGAACGAGAAGCACAAACATTGCTACACTGTAGGCAATGAGATTTGCGAGATTGAAATCAGCACAGGCGAGCTGGTTCATAGATGTGCCATCACAGAAGCAGTGAGCGATCATATTAGGCCCACAGAATGGCAGTTTCACTGTTTGCATTGAGCTAATGGTTGGGGCAATCATTGCAGTAACCCAGGAAAGCCCTATTAGAAGTCTCATAGTGCGGTTAGTCATTAAAACAGGGTATCTTAGTGGGTAACAGATCGCCAAGAACCGATCTAGAGCCATGATCATCATAATAAGAGAGTTTAGGGTCCCAAAATAGCGAATTAGCTGCCTTTGAAACAGATAGACGTACAAGGTAATATAACCGCCATTAAACCAGTAGCGAGAAATTACTTTTGGCAGAGCAACTGTGCAAAAACCAATATCAGACAAGGACAAACTCAGCATGATAATATACATAGGCTTGTAGAGGCTGCGTTCAGTCACAAACAGGATCACAATGAGAGAGTTGCCGGTGATTACAGCGATGTAGATGCACAACAAAAACGCTGCCATCAGGCTGTAGTATTTGGGCAGGAGCCCAGGGAAGCCCACGATGAAAAACTCAGTTACAACAGAAGCTGCGGTTTCGTTTTCCTGTAACATACTAAAACATACAGTAAACTTTAAACTTTTTCAACGATACGTGCCTTTCACACTGACATTACAGACTTCTCGCATTTGTAAAATAAAAAAATAAAATATATAAACATTTGCCTGATTTGATTTAAAAATATTGGCATAAATTAGATAATACCTTGCAATATTAAAAATACAGTATATAAATGTAAATAAATGTAAAAAAAAAAAAAAAGAATGTGCATTTTTATGAAATGGCTAACTTACAAAAAAAATATATATAAATAATCAAACATGTAAATTCATACATATAATTTAATTAAGTTATATTAATAATGTAAATAAATGATATAAAATTGTTACTGATTTAAAACAGATTGTTAAGTTATTAGGCTTTGCAAAAATCTAAATGTTATTTTGGTTTGTATTTCAGCTGATCACATGATTACCTTGATTATTCCTCTGTCAAGTTATGTGACATCTGCTAAGAATATTTCTTACTCAGTGTGTCACATCTCTCAGTGATCAGTGCAGATGCTTGTGCTTTCATTATTTTATAGACGTAGAATCAGTGTTAAAGCCTGTAGGGTCCAACACGTCATGAAGGATCATGTTTTGAATAATTTGGTGTCATGAAACTGGGCAGACCTTTGGGGTTATTGGTTGAAGTTGTCTGTGTACTTATGTTTGCATCACACACATTCACACTGATGGGAAAAATTGGAAATTAAACATATTTTTATTTAAAGGGATCGTTTCACCCAAAAAAAATGAAAATTGTGTTATAATTTACAACAAGTTGTTTCAAACCTGTATAAACTTCTTTGTTCGGCTGAACACAAAGGAAGATATTTCGAAGAATGTTTATAATCAAGCAGATCTTGGCAGCCTTTTACTTCTATAGTGGGAATATATAAATAATATGGTAGTCAATGGCTGCAGGGATCTGCTTGGTTACAAACTTTCTTCCAAATATCTTCCTTTGTGTTCAGCAGAAGAAAGAAATTCATGAGGGTGAGTAAATGATGACAGAATTTTAATTTTTGGGTGAACTTTCCCTGTAATAGTAATTTCATCTACATTCAAAGGTAACCAGCAGGTGGTGCAAAAAACAAAGGGAAAATTAAATAATGCAGATCCATCTGTTTTTGTCACCTGGATCCCCCTAGCATAAAAGATAGGAAATATACTGCTTGGTGCATAACATATACAGAGGTCAGTCACATAGAATCATGAGGAAAGGTAAACATTTTTTTAAATGCCTCGTTAAAGATCTGAGATTAAAGCATCTGCGAATTAAATAGCAGTTTAACTTTTATACTTTCAATACAAATGGTTTTTTTCTTTATATAATTAATGCGGTTTGATTATGTACTGATTTTGATGGAATAGTAAATAAGCTTCACCATTCACAAAGCTTCTCCAGCTTCATCATTTATTTTACATTACAAAGGCCAGGGTTTCCAAAACTAGGATTCCCAGCTAATCCCTGGCAGTGATTCATTGACCTTAGCAAAAAGATTTTCACTGTGCCTATCTGGCCACCCTGTTAAAAAGCTACAGAACAATCATGACAACGAGAACATGAAGTAAGTTTATTAGTTCATCAGTTTAACTGTCATTAATTTAATGCACAGACAAGTTAGGGGTTTCAACGGCTCTTTTCATTGTGACACATGTTTCTATAATGAATGCTTAGCTGCATGGGTACAACAACATATTATGGCACTTCTGCACTCAAAAAGTATTTAGGCCTACATTTAAGAGTTATGGATTTGAATTGTATTTGACATATCCATTCATTTGGATTACAGTTTTAACATAATCTAATACATTTAATGAAATGCATATTTGTCATACATAAATTAATTTCTGTAACATTACTCATAAACTGGGTGTGCTTTAAATAAACAATTACTAGGTTTTTATATAGGTATTTATCATCAATAAATTCAATTTGCTTAAATCTCAAACATTTTAACTAATTGAAAATTGCTTTTGAAAATATGATTGTTTAAATTAAATCAAATAGATGCAAATAGTGCAGAAATCTTACCCGTTTCTTTTATGCATGACTGACAAATATATTATTTTATGCAATATTCAAATGCATAAACCTTAAATTTAGGCCAAAATATTTTTTGGGGTGTGTAAAAACAAACGGATAGCTTTAATAATAACTTCCAAACATCTAAAGGGAGCTAGTTTTATTAATGCTGTCATTCATAGCAAATATTTGGACTTGTTTTTCCTTGCATTTTCACCACCAGATTTCACTGGAATACATCACAAAACACAATTAAGCTGAAAAACAATTACAAATCACAAACATGAATTCAGTTGCTTCTGATAAATCATTGTATGTTTTTTTCCATTAAAACTCAGTAGAACATAATATTTTACAGCGTGATCACATTAATTCTGGACATTTCTCTCATGGCCCTTTGCCTGCTCACCCACCTGCTCACAATGGTTCTGATCTCATGCGTACGTAAACAGTAAATTAGGGGGTTTATCAGTGGTGGAACAAGGCTGTAGAGCAGTATGAGAACTATCCTGAAATCTTTGCTGATTTGGATTTGCAGGAAATTGGTTACATACACAGTGCAGCGAGGCACGTAAAACAGGGCGATGATGCACAGCTGCGTGCTGCAGGTGGCAAAACTTTTCCAGCGACTCTGAGAGCTCGACAGCCTCATCACAGACATTATGATGTGACAGTAAGAGTAAATGATGAAGGCTAGAGGAAGGAGAAGCACCAGTAGGGCCACACACAGGGCCAGCAAAATCTGCTTGCTGTTGTCAGCACAGGCCAGGTTGGTAATAGAGATGTGGTCACAGTAGCAGTGAATGATCAGTTTAGGGCCGCAGTAAGGAAGCTGTTGAGTGTGTAGGGTGGCTATTGTGGGAGCGATCAAAGCAGTTACCCAAGCCGTGACGTTTAGGATGTACGTGATGCGGTTAGTCATAACAGCCTGGTATCTCAGAGAATAACAAATAGCCACATAGCGATCGAGGGACATGATCATCATGATCAGCGAGTTTAATGTTCCAAAATAGTGGATTAGTTCCATTTGGAAGAAGCAAGCATGGAAAGGGGTTGCTCCTGCATCAAACAAGTACCTGGATATGATCTTAGGTACAGCAACAGTGGAGAAACACATATCAGATACCGCCAGGCTCGCAAGGATAATGTACATAGGCTTCCTGAGGCTCTGCGAAGTGAAAAACAGCACCAGGAAAACAGTGTTCCCGGCCACTGTGGTCGTGTAGACAATGAAGAAAATAGCAGCGACCAGGCCATAGTAGTCTGGATGGAGTCCAGGGAAGCCCACAATGATAAACTCAGTGATTGTCGTCCAGTTCTTCTGTAGCATTTTGCAAAATCTGCAGAGATTGTAGGACAAAAGTGATTAATATTGCATAATAATACAATGTATGATATAATCTGAATGAAATATTATTAAAAATAATATTAAACATTGTTAAAATGCCAATTCTATTTCTGATTTGATAATTATTTATTTTCAAAAACAATATTTTCAAAAAACAGGGGCACTTTTAAAAAAGGCCTGTCAAAAAAAAAAGAAAAAAAGAAAGAAATGTATATAATAAAAAGGTATTAATGTTGAATTGTTTATAGCAGTTTGGGCTATAAATTAGCCAGCTGTACAGTGATTATGTCAATAAATTCATTATCAGTAAATGGCAAGACATCAGACATTAAGTAAATTTGCACCTGGTATGTACACAATACATTTATTGTGTATCACTTATATACTGTAGTGTTCACTGTTATGTACAGTGTCGTTGGGATTCAGTCCCACAACTTTTTTTTCTTTTAGATGATGACAGGGTCTTGGTGGCTTTAGGGACTGGATGTCACTCATAGCTCATGAAGTCTTCTACAGGCCTCATGTTAGCCCAAGTTCTGCTGCCTTTAAAGCAAAACAATGACTAAGAATTGAATATCTTCACCCTTGTTGGTGTCATCTTTAAGAGTGATTAAGAACTTTTTCTGCCTCTTTCATCAGATCTCATGGGGTTTTCAGTGTTTGTGCGTGTCAGTACCTACATTAATTGTGATCTCATATTGGATTCCTCAGTGATAATTCTCACAGGTCTGGTTTCCCATCAGTACAATCTTTAGGGTCTGTCTGGTGACTCCAGAGAACAAATTAAGGGCATGTAGCATGAATGTTGACACTTTTCAGACAAACAACGGTGACAGTGTTTACTGCACTGTTACATGGAAACCCTTGACATCAGACCCCTTGACATCAGACCAGACGTATGTCTTCCTCAGTGAGCATCCCTCCTCTCAAAACACATGCACATCTAATATTGTGTTGGTCCCCCTTTTGTTGCCAAAACAGCCCTGACCTGTCGAGGCATGGACTGCACTAGACCCCTGAAGGTGTGCTGTGGTATCTGGCACCAAGATGTTAGCAGCAGATCCGTTAAGTCCTGTAAGTTGCGAGGTGGGGCCTCCATGGACCGGACTTGTTTGTTCAGCACATCACAAAGATGCTCGATTGGATTGAGATCTGGGAGGCCAAGTCAACACCTCAAACTCGTTGTGCTCCTCAAACCATTCCTGAACCATTTTTGCTTTGTGGCAGGGTGCATTATCCTGCTAAAAGAGGCCACAGCCACCCGTGAATACCGTTTCCATGAAAGCGTGTACATGGTCTGCAACAATGCTTAGGTAGGTGGTACGTGTCAAAGTAACATCCACATGGATGGCAGGACCCAAGGTTTCCCAGCAGAACATTGCCCAAAGCATCACACTGCCTCCACCGGCTTGCCTTCTTCCCATAGTAGTGCATCCTGGTGCCATGTGCTCCCCAGTTAAGCGACGCACACGCACCCGGCCATCCACGTGATGTAAAAGAAAATGTGATTCATCAGACCAGGCCACCTTCTTTCATTGCTCTGTGGTCCAGTTCAGATGCTCACATGCCCACTGTTGGCGCTTTCGGCGGTGTACAGGGTCATATGCACCCTGATTGGTCTGCGGCTATGCAGGCCCATGTGCAACAAACATATGCAATGCATTGTTTATTCTGACACATTTCTATCAGAACCAGCATTAACTTCTTGAGCAATTTGAGCTACAGTAGCTCGTCTGTTTGATCGGACCACACAGGCCAGCATTTGCTCCCCACGTACATCAAGTCAACTTTATTTATATAGCGCTTTTTACAATGCAGATTTGTTTCAGTTTCAAAACAGCTTCACGGTGTTAAACAGGAAAGTAATGCAGCAGAATTTTATTTGGTCGTACAGCCGCTTCGGAGAAAACGGTGATGTCATCTAGCTCATTACAATTATCATACAGTGACAATGTGGGCAGATCAGTAATTTAGTTTATATCGTTAATTTAGTTTACTAATTAGATTTATTTGGATATTTAGTTGAAAATTTTGTGTCCCCAACTGAGCAAGCCAAGAGCAAGTCATCAATGAGCCATGACCCTGTCGCCGGTTCATCTCTGTTCCTTCCTTGGACCACTTTTGAAAGATATTGACCACTGCAGACCGGGAACACCCCACAAGAGCTGTAGTTTTGGAGATGCTCTGACCCAGTTGTCTAGCCATCACATCTGCCATCTGCCATCGCTCAAATTACGCTTACGCTTGCCCATTTTTCCTGCTTCTAACACATCAACTTTAAGGACAAAATGTTCACTTGCTGCCTAAAATATCCCACCCACTAACAGGTGCTGTGATGAAGAGATAATCAGTGTTATTCACTTCACCTGTCCTAAAGCATCATATACTACCAGTTTCAAAGACAAGGCTCAAGACTATAATGCATGTTTGAGCTGTTTTAACAGAAAGCAAACTAAAGCATAGTTTATTTATTTAATCACTATCCCCCTTCAGCCTCAAGGGCTCAGTGGTTCCAAGCTTCTAATACACTGATGATATAATTGAAAAATATGTTAATTGCTCAACTGGGGAAAAAAAAGTTAATGTACTGTTGATTAACAATTAATTAATGTATTCACTAATGTATTCACAGGGGATAACACAACAAGTGATGTATTCATTTTGTTTGGAAGGTTGGCCCCACTTTATATTAGGTGGCCTTAAGTACTATGTACTTACATCAAAAAATAAGTACAATGTACTTACTGTGTTCAAATTGTATTGCAAAATAGAGGGCTGCATTGGGATTGAGTCCCGCCGGGTCCCGCGGGACCCAACGTAAATCTCGCGAGAGCGGGCGGTTTGAATTTTGCTGCGGGCAGGAATGGGCGGCTTAAAAAGAACACCGCGGGAATCGGCGGGATAGGGAGGTTGCCTAACGACATGATGGAGAAGATGTCAATAGATGATGTAGAAAAGAACCTCAAACGAGGTATTTACAGCACAAAAGCTAAGCAAGGAAAGTCTGACATTTGGAGAAGTTTCTCAATTGTTTTGGTAGGCAAAGTCATGCGGTAGGCTATAACGTTATATGTATCCACATATTGCGCAGCTGGCAAATACATAGATACTTGATCATACCTCACCAAAAACGCTCAGCACTCCCTGCAGGTCAAGTTGACTGTTTGGTGTTTTGAACAAACAATACAGAAGTTTAGTGAGTGGAAATGGATTGTTTCTAAATGTCCGTTTGCTATTTTGTGTTCACATTACGTTCTGTTGAAGCATGTTTTCTCAGGTTTCCTTTCAGTCGGTCACGTTCGACGGAATTGGGATCTGTTTTTTGTTTCTCAATCTGGTTTTCTGTTTTCTGTTTTGCAAAGCAGTCTATTTTTATGTGCAAAGTTTTTGATAAAAACGAAATTATATTTGAATGTATTTGTCTTTTTTTTTTTTACATGCAGGCCAGGGAAACGAAACAAACAACCCCATGAATCTCTTTAATAATATCAATACAAATACGTGTTTTTTTTCCTCCTGCGGGACGGGAGAAGACACAAAATAGACGCATCTCTATTATTGTGCGGGAATAAATTCTCGGAGTTTTGCGGGTGCGGGCGGGAGTGGACATACATATTGCGGGAGCGGGCGGGAGTGTAACACATACGTTGCGGGAGCGGGCGGTAATGGTCAGAAATTCGGCGGGTGCGGGCGGGAGCGGGATGAAGAAAACAGTCCCGCGCAGGGCTCTATTGCAAAACACCTTTGCTGATATTGAGGTGGGATGCGGGTAGATTTAGGGACAGGTGTGGTGGTATGGGTAAGTTTAAGGGTAGGGTTAGGTGTAAGGGAAGTGTCAACTGTGTAATTACAAAGGTAACTACAGAAATTAATTACATGCAGGTATTTTTTAAAATGTAAGTACAATGTAAATACATGTATGTACACAATAAGTGTAAATTATCAAATGATCAATTAAAATGTTAGTACATAGTAGTTAAGGCCACCTAATATAAAGTGTGTCCTGATTGCATGAAAAAAAAAATTGACTAAGCATACATTTTTATGCAAAACTTTAAAACATAACATATGGCTCTTTGTTTGCAGCTTCCATGTAAAATGTCCTCTTGTGTTTTTCAAAAAATACTCTATTCACTTTTTGTTTAATTAAATGGAAGCCTAAACTCACCCTGAACTCTACCTTAATGTTAAATTACATTTTAAATCCAAAATTAATTCATTATGTTTTGACCTGTATTGATCTTCATAATTCATGATGAAGGTTAAAGGTCACAGACATCTCAAAGACAACTTGGTTTGAGTGTCATTATCTACATAATTGGGTGTTGTCACTTATTTACTTCATCGCTGAGTGATAATTCTCTCAGGTCTGGTTTCCCATCATTACAATCTTCAGGGTATGTCTACTGTCTCCAGAGAACAAATTAGGGGCATGTAGCAAGTATGTTGACACTCTTCAGAAAAACAACAGTGACAAGGTTTATTGCACTTGGTTACAGGAAAACTCATGACATCAAACCACAAATGTGTTCTTCAATGAGCACTCCTCTCAAATCAACAGTGTCTGTTTAGTAAGATAATAATATCTCTGTGTAAATAATGTAAGGCAATAGGCTGCAGTCTTCATAAACCTAATCAGGCATTTAGAAATAAACTCAAATACATCAGCTCTTACTTATGTTGTAGTGATTTGCCAGCTTGTGGTCTTATCATGACACACCAGTTTGTAACATGGTTCTTGGGCCGAACCTGGCCACAATATTGCTGCCTTATTAAAAACAACGTATGTGTTTAAATGAGTTTGCACCTGGTACTTTGTATGAAGCCCCCCTTGTGTTGTCACCTTGCCGTGATGGAGGGGTTTGCATGTCCTAGTGACCCTGGGAGCTACATCAGCAGGGACACAGGTCCCTGGCAGGTTCAATGCTGAATGATCTCAGGCGAATGAACAGACTAACACCTGTTCCTCCAGGTTGGGGGTTAGGCGTGGGGCCAACAACCCCACCCTGGAAAAAACATAATTCAGTCAGGTCCACTTAAGTCAAAAACACCATAGACAAACTTAGTCAACTTTTTTATTGGCATATTTTGCAAAATGTACACTTGGCGATATGGCTCTGTTCTAAATTCCCCATCCTTTTCATGAGCTCCATGAAAAGTCAAGACAGGGAACAGCAGCAGCTTATGGGGTCAACCTCCCATTTTTTTAAACTGGGAGGGCAGCGTAAATCCCCCATTGAGAACAGAGCATGCATCAATGATCACAGAATGACATTGATTAAGTTAAACACAGTTTAAGGAGAAGCTGGGGTGGGTTGCAAAGCAGCGTTCAGTGGAAGCAGCCAAGCAGGCAGACGGAACTGAAGCTATGCTTAAGTAAGGCGTCCTGTTTTAGAGTTGCCAATTGAGTGCATAGGAATCGGATCAGCTGATATGGGCGGAGTTGGAATTTTTTCCAATCAGCTGATAGCGGAGCTTGACTACGTGGCCTGTCTGAACTAACGCAGAATGCTTGATTTCAGTCAGGTCCACTCAAGTCAAAAACACCATACACAAGCTTAGTCAACTTTTTTACTGGCATATTTTGCTAAATTTACATTTCGCGATATGGCTATGTTCTAAATTACCCATCCTTTGCATGAGCTCCATGAAAAGCCAAGACAGGGAACAGTAGCAGCTTCTCGGGACAACCTGACATTTTTTAAAACTGGGAGGGCAGCGTAAATCCCCCAAAAGACCACACCAAGCAATCCTCCCTGGCTCTTCCTGCTCATTGAAGAGACAGCAGAGGATCCAAAAGAGCGTTTCAGGAAGCCAATCTAACAAAATTTTATTGTAAATAGCCAATCGATCTATGTGAAGCTAGCATGAGGAATGTAGCTAGAGCTAATTATAGAAGTAAATAAATAGTAGATGGGATATGGATCTGTTCTAAATTCCCTGTCCTTATCATGAGCTCCATGAAAAGCCAAAACAGGGAACAGCAGCAGTTCCTAGGGACGATCCTCCTATTTTATAGCTGGGAGTGTAGCGTAAATCCCCAAACAGACCATACTAGGCAATCCTCCCTCGCTCTTCCTGCTAAATCGAATAGCCAACAGAGGATCCAAAAGAGCGTTTCAGGAAGGCAATCTAACTGAATTTAATTGTGAAGAGCAAATCGATTTACGTGAAGCTAGCATGAGGAATGTAACTACAGCTCATGATAGAAGTCATTTATATTTAGGTAAATTGGCTCAACAGCTACCGAAGCTATAATATAAAATTTTCAAGCCACAGATCAGGGAGCAGCATGCAAGCTTTTCTTAAGGATGGCTCGAGCATGGGGCCAGAGATAGCGTTCATAAGCGGCTGAAGACCATTACCTCATGGTCTTCAATGTAGAGACAGGAGTGGAGGAAGCTGCAGTTGTAGCAGCCCCTATGTGCAGAGAATGAGCCGTATAACGTTCTGAAGGAAGCTTGCAGTATTGGCAGAGCAGGCGGAGACTGGAGGCAAGCCAGGCTCTGGACATGGGCTTTCACTCCTCCCTGGCAAATAATGGCTCCTGCTGACCAGCTTGTGGACGGCTCCTCAGGTAGGCCAACATAACAGAGTTAGATTCAGAGATAAAAACTACTGTTCATCCCCTTTTCCTATCAGTTTAGTGTGCTTAGAATCAGTGCTCGAAGTGGGGCGATACTCACCGGTATGCAGTACCGGCACTTCTATATTTTACTCTTAAATGTACCTGCACTTTTTCTTGCGTACCGCTACTTCTCACTTTATAACGGATCAATTGTCTGTGCAATTTGACTGTGACTGAAGCCCAATTGTTTAATTAAGTGCCGTGCAAATCGCTGTAGGTACGTTCACCAGTCCGCTCCAAAAGTGTTAAGATTTGCACAAGCCATTCCTATGCGACGCTGATGATAAAATAAGTGACCCATTTGAATTCTATTGAGAATGTAGTAAAACACTATGGAGACAGCCGAACATGATCGAAAAAAAGCCACTAAAATGACTGATGAAAAGAGGGGAAAACATCATCCTGCAAGCTTTTTAAACTCATGATGACCAGATTTACTAGAATTTATCACTGTGGCGTGGTTGACAAGCGAGAGACATGAGAGGACTCGAGACCGGTGTGCCTCGCAGGTGACGCTCCTTCTCAATCATGCACACCGATCTCACTCGCTCCTCCCATGTCTCTCGCTCGTCAACCTCGCCACAATCACGTTCTATTGTATTTATTGTGGTAAATTTTGACTAGTTGTAGAATTTATAATAGGTCAGTTAAGGGAATAGATTTTTTCACTAAAGATGTATATTATACCTGTGGCATGTTGTAGCTATTTTTCATAACAAATGCTATAGATTAAAAAAAAGAATGAAAAAAGTTAACATTGGCCTGCATGGTGATGAGGAGCCATGCCCTTATTGTAACAAATGCTATAGTTAAACAATTACAATAACTATATGTTAGTTTTAAGGCTGAGTAGCCTACAAGTTAGAAAGAGCTTTAAAATATGGACCTTCTTGAATTTTGGCCACGCCCCCCCAACAAAGCCCAGCCCCCTTTGGTGAGTACCGGCACTTTATTTTTTCCACTTCAAAACTGCTTAGAATTATAGTGAAGTGGTAAAAATAAATTGATACATCAGAAATATGAGGTCTTGTGATGGATTAAAGAAAAGCATATTTCCAATAGCGACTATAGCTTTAAGAAAAGCACATTTCTAATATCAACTATAGCTTTAAGAACAGCATTTTTTCCAATAGCAACTATAGCTTAAAGTCCTCATGAAATCAAAATTGACCCTATTTACACATTACAGGTCTTAGTGTGAACAATTAATCCGTGCAAGTTGATAGACAGAAAACTAATTTAATTGTGGTAATCTTTAATCAAAATCTGAAAACTTACTTCCGGTCTGGAAAGGCGTTTCTATTCCGATGACGTCAGTTTGACGGCTTGGGTTTGAATATCCTTAACCACTCTCCTCCAGCCGTTATGCTGCGTTCACACCAAACGCAAATAGAGCATCTGGACCGAGTGATTTCCATGTTAAGTCAATGAAAAGGCACGTTGACGCACGTCTGGAGGTCCTGCGGCGCATTAAGATGCGTTTCCGCCTCAATGACGCGAATCGACTCTCTTGCGCAAGTGATTTTATTTGGTGCTTTTTGTGCATTCGCGCTTTTGAAGCTAATTCGCATCTGACGCCCGAGTTGAAAAATCTGAACTTTGCCGTCTATTCGCGCCGCATAAACCAATCAGGAGCCTCCTTGGCGTTCACATGGTAAAGTGACGTGATGAGAAACCCTGCATAGTTTAAAAATACTACTGTTATTGTGTCACAAAATTTAAATCACCGGGCGCTCAGCGCTCATTAACCCCGGCGAGAGCAGCCTTTCCTCGGCCAGTCTTTCTGACGTTTGCCGCTGGCTCGGATGCCTCTGTAGTGGTTAAACATGAGATAGAATCCATCTTGTGTAGATCTAATGGGTGATCTTTGGTGTCATGAATCTATAATTTGTTGTCTGCCAAATCGTTTTGACTGAGGGCAAAGAGAAGTTTCATAACTTTATTTTTTAGGATATTTAAATATACATGCCGTGAAGATAATGTAGGTAGTGCGTTGCCTGGACCACATTTGTGTGGCTATTAATGTTTAATATATTTTTTAATGAAAATGAAAAGAGGCAGAGTGGTGTTTTATGACATATTTCTCCTGGAGCGCCTTGAACGCGTGTCTATTTTGCTTCAAACGCTCTATTTATATGCGCGTCCAATTCGCTGTGAACACACGAATGGATTAAAAATGTTAAAGCGTCCAACTAGACGCGGTAGTCACAATTTTGATGCTCTATTTGCGATTGGTGTGAACGCAGCATTAGTCTGCTATGAGCAAAAGATGGAGAGGAGGTGTGTTGAAGGAACCCCGCCCACTATTCAATCTTCCGTTTCATTAGGAAATACGTTACAGCACTGAAGAAAGCTCAGTTGCTACTGCCGGTTCACAGGGACTTTAAAGAACCAATAGCAACTATAGCTTTAAGACAAGTGAGTTTCCAATAGCGTCTATAGTTTTAAGAAGCATGTTTCCAATAACAACTATAGCTTTAAGAACAAGTGTGTTTCCAATATCAACAACAGCTTTAAGAACAAGCGCATTTCCAAGATCAACTACAGCTTTAAGAACAAGCATGTTTCCAATATCATCTACAGCTTTAAGAACAAGTGCGTTTCCAATATCAACTACAGCTTTGAGAACAAGCATGTTTCCAAGATCAATTACAGCTTTAACAACAAGCGTGTTTCCTATATCAACTATAGCTTTAAGAACAAGCAGGTTTCCAGTAGCACTATAGCTTTAAGACAAGTGCGTTCCAACATCTATAGCTTTAAGAACAAGCGCGTTTCCAATATCAACTATAGCTTTAAGACAAGCATGTTTACACTAGCAACTTTAGCTTAAAGAACCAATAGCACCTAACGTTATAGGTTTCCTATACCAACTATAGCTTTAAGAACTAGAACAATATCCATAAACCTAGCATTTTACTGAAAACGACTACAAACTTAAGCAACGCAGATAGCATTGTCAATTACGTTGCCAATGACCTGAAAGCTTTAAAACTGTGTTAAAAAAGGAACTTCGTGAAGATATTCAGAGATGAATGGAGAGTGAAATATTGCCAGCTGACATCAGTCCTTCATGTGGGGAGTGCAGATCTCATCTGAAATTGTTCTTGAGTCAGTCACATACATTAGTATAACTTCAGCGAGTCCATGATAATAATGTAGTGATGCTAACTCCAAATCAGGCAGCTTATGATCAATGCGGCGAATTTGCACGTTCAAGTTTACAAACCTGAATGAATCTGAGGTGAATCCATGTGGGGGCGAATTCCTCTCGCCAAATTCCCACTTGCACAATTCCTTGTGTGATGATTCTGTTTTTCCTGTCGAATTGGCCATTTTAATTAGCTCCTGACAAATTCTGTTATTAAAGCAAAACATCACGTTTGAGCAGTGAGTAATTCTGACTAAGAATAAACACCTCTGATAGCCACCGCTCAGGATCAAACATATCTGAGACAATCGGCCACCCCCCATTGTTGCTAAACACGCCGCACGGAACATACAACGTCTTCCAGAGCCCAAGACACAGAAACGCAGTGAAACGTTTGACAAATTATATAATTACAGCATCAACTGGTGTGCTCTTGCTTTTTTTGAGAAATAGCCAGCAACATTAGACCTTGAACCGCCACACTCCGGGTAAGTTGAAATAATTATCATTCTTACAAGACAGCAGTGAAGTCTAGTAAAAAGCTGACGATAAAGTATCCAACATGATCATAATTGCTGTTCCTCCCATAGTTATGAAATAGTAGGAGACAAATTGATAAAGCAGACCGCACAATGGCAGATTTATTCGCAACAAACAGCGCAAGCGGCTTGTAAAACAACACAGACTGGCACTATTACACTTTCACTTCTCATTTTCATTCGCTAAACTCCAACTTACACGTCAGTTTAAAAAAAAAAGAAGTAGATCATCTGCGCTTCTTCCACGGTCATCCTAGATGGCTTAGACCTGATATGAGAAGTCTGTAGTGAAGTCAGTGGTATGGCAAGGATGTATCTCACTAATCCTGTTCCTGGTAGCCATTGATTGAATCATGAGACAGACAACATCAGACAAGCTCAGAGGCATACAGTGGACTCTTTTCCAACAGCTTGAAGACCTTGATTTTGCAGATGACATTGGCTCTTTTGTCATCTACTTATGTCCACCTACAAGAGAAGACAAATAAACTGGGCAACTTTGCCAAGAAAATAAGCCTTAACATAAACCCAATTGACCACTACCAAAACCCAATTTGATCCTCATCAATACAAGATGATGAACACATTATTCTGAATGGAAGTCCACTTGAAGATGTTGAGGAGTTCATTAGATAAAGGCTGTTGTTGGAGAGGAAAAGAGATTGCTAGGCTCTGGGTCTACTTGTGAGCAGTATACAATAGAGGTGTGCGATACCGCTAGATTTGGTATCGATCCGATACCAAGTAAATACAGGGCCAGTATCGCCGATACCGATACCAATATCGATACTTTTTAATAATTAAGGTGGATGCGTCTTCAACCTAAATCTAAATGAATTTTCATGACTTTTAATTACTTTTTGTGATTTGCATTTTGGGTTATTAATCAGTACTACAAAAACTTTTGTTCAGAAACACCTTTTGGTTACTTCTGTTTTATTTAAATAAACAAAGTTACAAAATGATTACTTCACAAATATAAAAAATGTAAAAACAAATTCTCTTTTCAAGTAGCATGTTAACAAAAAATGTTTCTACTCTTTAGTGCACTTTTCAGGATTTCTTTCTTAAATAAACAAAGTCACAAAGTTTTACATACAACGCTCCTCTTTCTCTCTGCTGCCATTCTCCGCCTCTGACTGACTACTGTTAGAAATGCGCGGCTGAGCGGCGCGCCTGACTGCTGGTGGTAGCGCTAGTGGTGAGTCACGTGGCGGTACAACACAGGAGAGGGGGAGGAGAGCACGAGCACGAGCAGCACTCTTGAGAGCTTGCTCTGCTCTGTGACAGCAGCAGCATTTTGACAAACACGGACAGGTCGCAAAAGGAGAGAAACTGAAACTTAAGTATCGATATTTTCACGTTGGTATCAATCAATACCGATACCAACGTTGGTATCGATATTATCGATATTAGTATCGATCTGCCCACCTCTAGTATACAACCCTATGTGTTGGTCAGGACACAAATAATGAGGAGACTGGTGCTTCTTTCCAAAGTGTAATGAAGATTAAGTCTATAAGTAACAAAACATATTACATTAACACCTTTAAATAACTGTTAAAGCACTAAATATACAGAGGATGGGCAATTAACGACAATATTACTGTTGGTCTGGTCACACAAAAGACTTTGGCATTAATATATAATGAATCTAGATGCATCAATAAACAATCTGATTTACCAAAATAACATCATAAAAGGCAAATAATATGCATTAATCCGTCTGAAGGGTCATTATTTAACCTATTGTAGACATATACAACGTAAACTGTGACATTTAACTTCAGTAGAAATCACGTTACTGTTGTTTATCTGTCAAGCGATCTCACGTGGATCGCTACATGTCCGTGCATGTATAGGGGAGTACACAAATCTCAATAATACACTTAAAACACGGTTGAAACCTTGAGAAATCAAAATAAACTAACTTTATGGTCCTTTACTAACACTTTGGACACCAAAACGCCAACGAACATCCAACTAACAGGCAGGAAGAAACTTCTAAGTGCACAGCTGCCGTTCTCTCAAGCTGTGTCCCAAAGTGAAGGGCGCGCACTTCGAAGGCCGCATTTGAAGTGCGGTTGCGTCATAGCGGCACTACGAAGGGTGTCCCAATGTGAAGGCTGCAACCTCTGAAGGCCGCATTTGAAGTGCGACTGCATCACAGCGGCATGCCCGAAGGCACGGTGTCCCAATGTGAAAGCTGCACCTCTGAAGGCCGCATTTGAAGCGAGATTGCTTCACAGCGGCACGACGAAGGCTACCGCAAGTCGAAAGCGACTTCAAAATGCACCCTCCGTTTCTCAGGCCAAGGAAGGGTACAGCAGATGGAACCTTCCCACAACTTTGCAGCCTACCCTATCCCAGAATTCATAGCACACTGGTGACTACAGGATTTGACTGGTCCACATTCCCGCGGCACTCGATCAGATTTCTTGCGGCGCGGGATTAAATTTCCCAGTGAAAGACGGTATAGCGGTCGGCAAGTCTAGCCTGGATACTATTGAACACAACAGCGCAACCGCTTGAACTTGAAGTAAACAAAACGTTTAGTGCATTCGCACAGTTCCCTGCCCTGAGCAACCTGGCAAAACTTTAATTTCCCAATTTTAACTTGCATAAATGTTATTTATTTCTCAACCATTCTCTCAAGGAGAGGAATCAGGCCATTCTCTCCCTTTTTGCTCTTTCTTTCTTTTTTCTTTCTTTTTTCTGCACTTTCTTTAAATACAAATTAGATCTGTGCTGAGCTGTTTTTTCATCCCGCTCCCGCAATAGGATATATTCAGCACAGCACCCTCCCGCTCGCGCTTCAAATTCATTCCGTGCTCACCCGCTATAAATTATTTTAGGCTATTCCCGACCGATCCAGCTAAATTTAGATTTCTTTTACAGGATCTCTCTTTTAAATTTCCCCTACAGAAAGAGAGAGACTGGGGATAACAAAAGTAAAATCCAAAGGCGTTTCAGAGAATTTGGCAGTACATCCAACCGCAGACCACTTGTAACCACACCAGCCCAGGACTTCCATATCCAGCATCTTCACCTCCAAGATAGTCTGAGACCAGCCACCCGGACAGCGGCTGCAACAATCGGTTTGCATAACTAAATAATTTTGCTCGTTGTCCTCATCAGGGTCTCGACCTGACTGCAGTTCGTCGTTGTAACCGACTTGAGTGGACTTTGGAGAAGTGTTCTCTTCACGGATGAATCCCGGTTTTCACTGTACAGGGCAGATGGCAGACAGCATGTATGGCGCGGTGTGGTGGTGAGCGGTTTGCTGATGTCAACATTTTGGATCGAGTGGCCCATGGTGGCAGTGGGAAGCACAACATGCTGCCAATAATAGGTCAATATGGAAGCAGATTATCACAGCCTTATGTTCCGTAGAGAAATAAGACGCATTCGTAAGTGTAATGGAGACTAGCTATTAAGAGCTGTGTGAGTAAATCTCACTCCCCCTGGCCTCAAGAGTTGCACTAGCTACTGACAGTAGTGGCTGTGACCTTTAGCGTTCTTGTTAGAGTGCCCGCCTCCAATGCTGGAAACGCAGGACTAAATGCCAAATAAATAAATAAATAAATAAATAGTAGTTATTAGTTTTTTTTTATGGAAAGTGCTCTAGAAGTTCAATCAATTATCAATAATTATTATTTAATAATATTATTAGAAGCCTTCAAATCCCATTTGAGTGACATTGCTTGCTCAAGGACACAATGGTGCCAAGGGTTTAATACACTGATGATCTAGGATAATTGAATAATAAATTGCATTAATAATGTCTCTGTTGGGAAAAGACTGAATGAAAACAATTAATTTACAGCCATGCATGCTCATTAGAGAGATCTAGTTCATATTTCATACTTTCAGAAGGCTTCTTTATCGACTACAAGGGCCATTCACACCAATGACGATAACTATAACGATACTACAACTATAAAGTTTTAAAGGCCTCTATTATGCTCACTTACTGATTCATAATTTTGTTTAGGTGGTATATTCTAAATGTGCATTGTTGCACCTTTTGTTTTCACCCTCTGTGTAAATGCTGCTTTAGGTTTGGTTTCTTTAAATGTGCTGTATGTAAGTTTTTCACTTTACTAAAGCATAAAAATATTTATTTGTGCACACATCTCGGGGCACTGGCCACCCAGGGGTCAATGGCACTCTCTTGCTGCTAAATGATCGCTTCTGGTTACCCAATATGGTCAGGGATGTGATAAGGTTCGTCCAGGTTTACTCTGATTGCGCCATACTCAAAGGTCCAAGGCACTTACCAACTGGCAAGCTTCTCCCCCTGCCCATTCCAAACCATCCGTGGTCACACCTAGGAGTGCACCCTCAGATGGTAATACTTGTATTCTGGTGATCATTGACCTTTTCACAGCCATCGAAACTACTGAAATCCTCTTCAATCATGTATTCAGATATTTTGGGATTTGTAAAGACATTGTATCGGACAGAGGGTCCCAATTCATCTCCAGAGTGTGGAGGGCTTTCTTCACCCTCCTAGGTGTGACCGTGAGTCTCTCGTCAGGATATCATCCCTAGTCTAATGGGCAGGCGGAGAGAAAGATCCAGAATATAGGACGCTTCCTATGAACCTTCTGCCACGGCCACCAGAACTCTTGGAACCAGTTCCTGGGCTGGGCCGAGTATGCACAGAAGTTCCTGTAACAGGACCCACTCCCTTTCAGTGTGTACTCGGTTACCAGCCACCATTATTTCCATGGTTTGGAGAGCCATCTGATGTTCCATCGGTCAACCACTGGTTCCGAGAGAGCGTGAGGGTCTGGGACACAGCCCACCATCAGATTCAGCAGGCAGTGCGATGTCAGAATTCCCAAGCCGATGTCCGATGTAAGGAAACACCTATGTACCAACCAGGGGCCTCATTTGTAACCGTTGCGTACGCCCAAAACAGGCCCTGAAAGAGGCGTACGCCACTTATGACGCACAAGTTGTGATTTATAAAAACATACTTGATGGGATAATTTGCTAACTCTGACCCATGCGTACAAACTCTTTTGCTAGATTGAGAAAAGTAATGAAGTAAGAACTATTTTCTTACATGAATTTTGATATACACATTTACTTTAATGTTCCAGTTTCATATGCACTGCGATATGCACTGAAATTACATAAAGTCATTACTCAGAATTTAAACAAAAATTATATGAATTTAGATGTGGATGTGCTACTTTTGATAATTTTTTTTCTGTGAAACGCCGTTTTAATGACAGCAATGATTAAAACTAAACTCATGTTATGACAAAATATGTTTTAGCAAGAATGATGATCAGTGATGTACACTTACTTCAATATTACAGACACTGCAGGATTCGGTGGTCGAACAGTCCATTGTCCAGTTTGAATAGGTCCAATGAAAATAGCTTATTGTGCAACTGCAGCTGCACGGACACAGAGTCTAAAGTCCTCTTTCTTCTTCTGTTTATACAAATATGAGCATGTAGGTTAAGATGAGGAATCCAAGGAGCTTTTGGTTCTGCGGGTGATCAAATCCAGTGACTATAAAGCATTCTACATTGTTCTACGTTGAGTCTAATTGGCCATTTTCAGTCCACTGCAAAACAAATAGTCATAAGTACATTAAAATACACTATCTACAAGGGACAAGACAAAATCAATTAAAAGCCTTGATGTACTCATATATGCACAGAAAAAAAGCTCCTGTGAAGGAAAAGATGCAGACAGCGTCTGTAAATGCAAAGTGATGAAAACTGTTTAAGTGGAGTTTCAAAAGAAATACAAAAAGAGTCATGTTAAAGAGTAAATATGAATAACATGTAAAACATTTACTATTCTTCTTCTTTAGGCGTTCTTTTTTAGAGCCTTAAAAATGTTAGAATTTATAATCTGTGAATATTAAAATAGCATACAAGAGATTCTGAGAGGTTATTCTCATCCAGTAAAGACTGATGTCCTGCCTTTTATATTTTTATGGCGTGACAGATCCGTCTTGGTTTCTTAGCAGCCATGATTAAACATGGTCTCTAAACATGGTGAGTTTGTTCAAAACACAATAGTTTATAACAGTTCAAAGCTGATAATACACAAGCCATAGTTGAATATAAACCTAAGATTGACAGGTTTTGTAATATATTTTCTTTTATGTTTATTTTTTTCTATAGGTTTTGTATATTTGCATAGACCCTGAAATAGTGTGACCTATAGTATTAACTTATTAAAAGCAGTGTTAACAATTTACAAATGTGTGTAGATTCATATAATATTGATATAATGGAATTCATATCCTAGGTTGATTTAATTATTATCATGAAACTAAATATGTTCAATGCCATTTTCAATTCCCGACCCTACTCTGATGGTCACATGTAGGTAAACAAATACAGGGCCCTATTATACACCAGGCACAATAAGACGCCAGGCGCAACACAAGTGTTTTTTGCTAATTTCAACCCGACGTAGTTATCATTTTCACGTCCAGCGCTATGTTATTTAAATAGCAAATGCACTCGTGCCCATCTGTTCACACATTGGTGTGCTGGTCTGAAATCGAGGTGTGTTCAAGCGAATTGTTGCCACGCTCTTATTTTGAGGTAACTGAAAATGACTGCTACGATAACGATTTGCTATTTAAATTACATGGCGCTGGACACAGTATTTTTTGTGTTATTTAAAGGGCTCCTCTCATTGGTTTATTGCACGTTGCGTCCAAAACACATCCATGACTCATTAAGAGACTAGGTACAACCCTTTTGGACCATGTGCCTGGTGCGGTGACCGTTTTTTCCGTTGTTAAATTAGCAAAAGTGGTTTCGGATACGCCCTAAGTCAGGGGTCTCCAAACTCTGTCCTGGAGGGCCGCTGTCCTGCAGAGTTTAGCTCCAACCCCAATTAAACACACCTGAATCAGCTAATCAGTGTCTAACTAGGGCCTTGTAGGGCCACTGCCCAGCCAACACGTGTATGTGGGGCACACTTGGGTCAACTAGGTAGGTCCCACATGGGCAAACCCAGCTGGGCTCCTAGCCAACACACCCATGTGGGGCCCAAATGGATTGCACATGGGCTGACATCTGGGACCCACCTGGGCTACCCAACTCATTTTTTCCTCAGTTTCCATGGAGGTCCCACATGGGTTAGCCCCATGGGTCTCTTGATGGGCTCACACCGGGCCCATATGGGTAACCCAGGTAGTACCCATTTGGGGCCTACATCGCTCTGCCCATATGGGTTGATGATGGGACCCAGATAGGTGTTATGTAGGGCTCTTATGGGCCACAATGGCTATATATATGGGCTTCCATATTTTCTGTTTGGGTTATCTTATTTTACAGTAAACCCCTAAATTATAATTAACACATGATGTCGCCATGGATGGCTGCCTCGGTATGGAGCTCTTCAGCTAATGTGTTGTTTTTGTTTGTTTGTTCTGCGTTTAGTCATTCTTTTCCGATCAGTTTCACCAAAGACGAACTACTGGACATTAGGAAACACACACACCAGACAAAATTTCTACAGTTTTTGACTAATCGGACGTTTTGTTTGATTTTCTCGTCGGAGCCGCAGCTGGTTTTTAAAACGCGCGGCCAGACGTAAACGTGGGAAGCGAGCCGGCACACTGGTTAAACTCTGTGTGCGCGGCCTCCGCACTGCACTCCCTAGTATTCATCTTGCGAATCTTCGATCCCTTCCTAACAAAACGGACAAACTTCTTCTCCCCACCCGCGTTAACAAGGATTTTTCAAACACTGCTGCACTGTGCTTCACTGAAACCTGGCTGAGTGAAGCCATACCGGACAACGCACTATATCTGCTGGGCTTCCAGCTGTTCAGAGTGGATCGCATCGCGGAACTAACAGGGAAAATGAGAGGTGGTGGATTGTGTTTCTACATTAATGAAAGTTGGTGTTCAGATGTAACAACGCTGAAGAAGATGTGCTCTCCTAATCTAGAGGCGCACTTCATAAATTGTAAACCTTTCTACTTGCCGCGGGTGTTTTCCTCGTTCATTCTCGTGAATGTTTACACTCCTCCAAAAATGTGTGTCAGCGCTGCGCTACAACAGCTGGCTGAACAAATAGCTGAAACTGAAAAAAGGTATCCAGACTCTCTTTTAATCATTCTTGGGGATTTTTACAAAGCAAATCTCTCCCGTGAACTGCCAAAATACAGACAGCACGTTACATGTCCCACCAGAGACAGTAATATACTGGACCACTGTTACACAACAATAAAGAAAGCATATCACTCTGTCCCACGGGCAGCTTTGGGGCTCTCTGATCTCGACAGGCCTGGGACTTACGCAAGGATCTTATTTGTGGACTTCAGTTCGGCCTTCAATACCATCATGCCTGATCTTCTCTCAGCTAAACTGACCCAGCTCTCCATGCCATCCTCAATCTGTCAGTGGATCACCAGCTTCCTGACAGACCAGCAGCAGCTCGTGAGACTGGGAAAACTCACATCCAGGACTCTGACTATCAGCACTGGCGCCCCCCAGGGGTGTGTTCTCTCAGTGGAGTCATTCAGGTTCCTGGGCACTACCATCTCCCAGGACATGAAGTGGGACAATCACATTGACTCCATTGTGAAAAAGTCCCAGCAGAGACTACTTCCATCGTCAGCTGAGGAAGTTCAACCTCCCATCACTGTCTGGTTTGGTTCAGCTACCAAATCTGACATCAGGAGACTACAACGCACAATCCGGACTGCAGAAAGGATTATTGCCAACCCACCAGCAGGGCTCGACATTAAGCATGTTCACGTGCTTGTCCTTCGGACAAGTAAATCTGTCATTCACTTGTCCGAGTAAAAAATGTGCTTGTCTGGAAAAAAAAAAACTTTTTTTTGTGTGTTGTAAATAAAATGTATTTTGAAGCAATATTCTCACCAGTGTTCAATCAGCTTTGACATATGCATATTTGTGATATTTTTACCTTTTATAAAAGGGCATTTTTCCCCTAATCTTTTTAAATATAGGCTATGATTCAGATTTCCTTTTATATTCTTAAATTGGATCAATAAATTAAATTAGAAGATGACACTGGCTGTTACCAATCAAATTAAATAATTTACACTGAAAAATTACAACTGCATTAAATAATGTTATGAGATTGTTTTCAATATTTTTTGAATATACAAATAAGAAATGTTGGAAAGATGAAACTAAAGCACCAGTAGGTGGCAGCATGTGACCGTCTGAATGAGCGAGTCATTGAGTCGATTCGTTCAAACGCTGATTCATTCAAGAATGAGGCGGCGTTTACGAATAGTTCATTGAATCTTTGATTCTATCGATTCATTCAAACGCTGAATCATTCACTAACACGCTGTTGCTGTGACACGCGTTCTGCTGTGATCTTTTGGAACTATTTTCGCTGCTGAAATAGAACAAAAACACTCAATATTGCACCTAAAATGTAAGTGACTTAATGTTAATAATTGTTTATGGAACTGTCATATGAAATCAGTGTCATTTTCAGTCGTGATGTTATTCAGGAAAACAGCACTCTTGGTAATGTGACGCTGTAACACTCCACTAAACAGCTTTGTGGAGTTTACACTATTTAATGGGAACCCTAGATCCTATTAGATAAATCAAAATAACCCCTGGTTGGTGATGAAGGCTGTTTTTTCTTTGCTCCTTCCTCCATATCCACCTGCCAATATCCTGACTGCAAATCCAGTGTACTGAACCAGGTGGCGCCGTCTAGTGATTCCAAGATGTCATGAATAAGCGGCATTGGATAAGCATCAGGAATGGTCTTGCTGTTGAGCCTCCTATAGTCCACACAGAACCTGTAGGATCCATCAGGTTTAGGGACCAGGACTACAGGTGAAGACAATGGAGAGCAGGAAGGTTCAATGACGTGGTCTTTTAGCATTTGGTCCACTTGGTCATCAATGATCTTTTTCTTGAATGGTGAGACCCTGTATGCTCTAGATTTCATTGGTATTTCATCCGATAGGGTAAATTTGTGATGTTCCACTGGCTATATGATCTGATTTGTCTTGTGTTTTATACTCCTCCATTATTTTGATTTATCTAATAGGATCTAGGGTTCCCATTAAATAGTGTAAACTCCACAAAGCTGCTTAGTGGAGTGTTACATATTGGTGGCCCGTACGGGGACCGTTCGGTTTCTTTTTGATTTGTTTATTATTGTGGAAGTTTGTAAATATGGAGGAAGAGACAAATGTAAATGCAGAAAATGTTACACCAGCTGTTGTTGACAATGATAACGTACCTGGAACTAATAAATCTGGAGAGACACGCAGTGCTGATTTTACTGCAGGCCCGTTTGTCACTAGACGCAATCCCACTGGGGAAATAACATCTATGCTTAGCTCATTGTATATTACTGATGATGATGAGGATGATGATGATGATGATGATGATGATGAGGATGATAGCTGTGTAGTGAATGTAAACATGGTACAAAGAATGCAATCAGAGATTGATGGACTCAAAGTTGATTTATTGGCTCTGGGTTCAAAAGTCACATCCGTTGAACAGGATTATAAGCACTCGGCTGACAGTTCACTTAATAGGGAAACTAGTTTCCGGGAGGCAGTGGACAATGGCTTAGCAGAGTTAGAGAATTATTTCCGTCGCTCACTGGAAAAGTTGGAGACTGCTGTGGCTGATTGTTTCCTGAGAAGAGATGAAAAATGGGAAAATAAATTGAAAAAATTACGTTTCACCAGTACCCCTTCTCCCTCTAGATTACAGCCATATACCCCTATTACCGCCATGTCAACTATTCACGATCATAGAACTCCGATACCAGCTACTAGAGTTAAATTCCCTCCATCTAAGACTGTTAACGCTACGTATGATATCTCCCATGCATCTCCTCCACTTACTGATGTGCTTATCCCTCTGGTGGTTCCAAGTTCGTCGTCCTTCTGCGGGCAGCCCCCGATTTCTGGATATCAGGCCACTTCCCGGTGTGGAGCTTGTGGGCACCCTGAGTACGGTTCTGAGAGGACCTGCTCTGAGCTGGTGGAAAGCAGAGAAAAGCAAGGTAACCGATTGGCAATCTTTCAAAGAGGCTTTTATGTGTGCGTTTCGTATCGTTCCTATTTGCTAAATCAAAACTATGGAGGAGTATAAAACACAAGACAAATCAGATTGTAAAGCCAAAATCACCAGTGTATTAACAAGACACAAATATACCCAAAATAACATTTACTCAATCGTGAATGTGTGTGTGTGTGTGTGTGTTTGTGTGAGCGAGGTGCATAAGTCTTTATGTCCAGCGTGTAACGTTACTATGTACAAAGTCAGATCCGTCTCACCGGCAACGTTGACAACTCCGGGAGCAGTATCTGTGTGTTGTCCAGCTGTTTAAAGTCCTCCGGAACGAGTAATCCACAGTCCAAGGAAACGGATATGCTCCACAGAAGATTGGCAGTCAATGCTCAAAAAATCAGCCATCAAACAACTCAGGTAATCCGACACGATCGGGTCCGTAGTGAGAATGAATCAGCGCGCTCCCGATCGCCGGTTTGCCGGTACTATATATTTAAAACCCACACTCCCAGTTCCTGTTTGGGTGACGTGTCATCACGTGACACTCCGTCTCGCCCGGAACGCATCTCGCGAGACGGGAGATAAAGCTCAATAACACAGACAGGTTAGGAAGAAATACAGAACACAGGAGATAGCATTTAAAACAAATGACCAACTAATCATTCTTATTAGTTGATCTAATATAAATATGCTTCCCCTTATGTGGCCACGCTACAACGTTTTGCCCAGGACATTCGACGTGGAGCGAGGCCAGGTATTCATCAGCTTCAACAACTCCACGGGATTGTCGGAGTCCCATCTCGATGTGTCTCAGTGTCCAGGGCTGTGAGTGTTGGTTCCCAGGTGTGAGGTAAGGCGTAGTAAAGACTAACCGTGGCATTATGGGATCCTCTTTCACCCACCGGCATTACGGACAGCTCCGGATTAATCAGGGCGGATAAGAAGGGATAGTACATATATCCTTTTCCCATTTTCAGGCCGTATCTACCCTGGCTGACATCCACGATGGCTTCAGCCGCCCTCAGGAAATCCAAGCCAGCTATAATGGAAAACGCCAGGTGATCATCCTTCATTATATACGTCTCCACTCTGCACACTTTATCATGCCACTTATAGCAGATGGTTTTCTGGTTCATAGCTTGGTGCACCTTTCCATCGGCCATGATGAAGCGCTGAGGGGAACCTGTAGTGTCAGATGAAGCCTCACCTCCTAGCTGTCTCCAAAGGTTTTCCTGCATCAGTGTGTAAGTACTCCCTGTATCCACCACTGCCTTCACCTCTTTACCTTTTACTATTACAGGCACCAAGAGAAGAGCATTTAGTGAATGGGGTTGAGCTATAGAGAGTCCTGCCAAGTTTTTGGAAAACTGACGTTCAGGTGGTTTTTTATTGGTCTTTTCTTTACCATTCTGACTATCCACTTTCTTCCAGTAATCCTTCGCCCCCATACAGTCCTTCTCCACCATAGAGCCCACCTTAACCAGCTGATCCACCGTCCTCACCGTCCCTCTTAGACAGCCCGCGACTCTTGGATTAATGTTGTTAAGGATGCGGCTCACCATTTCTTCCTCTGTGATATCAGGCTTCCACTTCAGGCAAAGTGCTCGGTAATCATAGGCAAAATCTCTCAGACGTTGACGTGGCTGCTGAACCAGAGATCTCAGCTTATCTTCCACTTCCGTGAGGTAATCATCTGGAAGAAACGCACACATAAAAGCCTCTTTGAAAGATTGCCAATCGGTTACCTTGCTTTTCTCTGCTTTCCACCAGCTCAGAGCAGGTCCTCTCAGAACCGTACTCAGGGTGCCCACAAGCTCCACACCGGGAAGTGGCCTGATATCCAGAAATCGGGGGCTGCCCGCAGAAGGACGACGAACTTGGAACCACCAGAGGGATAAGCACATCAGTAAGTGGAGGAGATGCATGGGAGATATCATACGTAGCGTTAACAGTCTTAGATGGAGGGAATTTAACTCTAGTAGCTGGTATCGGAGTTCTATGATCGTGAATAGTTGACATGGCGGTAATAGGGGTATATGGCTGTAATCTAGAGGGAGAAGGGGTACTGGTGAAACGTAATTTTTTCAATTTATTTTCCCATTTTTCATCTCTTCTCAGGAAACAATCAGCCACAGCAGTCTCCAACTTTTCCAGTGAGCGACGGAAATAATCCTCTAACTCTGCTAAGCCATTGTCCACTGCCTCCCGGAAACTAGTTTCCCTATTAAGTGAACTGTCAGCCGAGTGCTTATAATCCTGTTCAACGGATGTGACTTTTGAACCCAGAGCCAATAAATCAACTTTGAGTCCATCAATCTCTGATTGCATTCTTTGTACCATGTTTACATTCACTACACAGCTATCATCCTCATCATCATCATCATCATCATCATCCTCATCATCATCAGTAATATACAATGAGCTAAGCATAGATGTTATTTCCCCAGTGGGATTGCGTCTAGTGACAAACGGGCCTGCAGTAAAATCAGCACTGCGTGTCTCTCCAGATTTATTAGTTCCAGGTACGTTATCATTGTCAACAACAGCTGGTGTAACATTTTCTGCATTTACATTTGTCTCTTCCTCCATATTTACAAACTTCCACAATAATAAACAAATCAAAAAGAAACCGAACGGTCCCCGTACGGGCCACCAATATGTAACACTCCACTAAGCAGCTTTGTGGAGTTTACACTATTTAATGGGAACCCTAGATCCTATTAGATAAATCAAAATAATGGAGGAGTATAAAACACAAGACAAATCAGATCATATAGCCAAAATCACCAGTGTATTAACAAGACACAAATTAAACCCAACATAACATTTGCTCAATCGTGAATGTGTGTGTGTGTGTGTGTGTGTGTGTGTGTGTGTGTTTGTGTGAGCGAGGTGCATAAGTCTTTATGTCCAGCGTGTACTATTTACAAAGTCAGATCCGTTTCACCGGCAATGTTTGACAACTCCGGGAGCAGTATCTGTGAGTTGTCCAGCTGTTTAAAGTCCTCCGGAATGAGTCATCCACAGTCCAGGCGCGCTCTCGATCGCCGGTTTGCCGGTACTATATATTTAAAAACACACTCCCAGTTCCTGTTTGGGTGACATGTCATCACGTGACACCCCGTCTCGCCCGGAACGAATCTCGCGAGACGGGAGATAAAGCTCAATAACACAGACAGGTTAGGGAGAAATACAGAACACAGGAGTTAACATTTAAAACAAATGACCAACTAATCCCTCTTATTAGTTGATCTACTATAAATATGCTTCCCCTTATGTGGCCACGCTACAACGTTGCAACTGTATCATGTTATAAATATAAATAAACTCCACATTTCTATGGCAGTGTGTTAACTGAGTTTCGCTGAGTGAGCGGTGCACATTTGTCTCGATTTCTCCTCGAGAGGCTGCGCGAGCGTCAACAGTGCGTTAGTTATCGTCAGTTCATTATACATTATTATCATTCACTGTCAATCGCCACTTACAGTAATGAATGCAGAATCATTCTTGCATTTGGGTGATTCCCAAGTTATTTTTGTTAATGACGTTTTATCAGGATACTTGTCCGTCGGGCAAGTAAAATTATCTTTCACTTGCCCCTTCAAAAAATCCACTTGTCCCGGACAAGCGGACAAGAGTTAATGTCGAGTTCTGCCTTCAGGACCTGTACCTTTCCAGAGTGAGGAAGAGAGCAGGGAAAATCATCACAGACTCCACTCACCCTGG
This sequence comes from Gobio gobio, assembly GCF_949357685.1. NCBI lineage: Eukaryota > Metazoa > Chordata > Actinopteri > Cypriniformes > Gobionidae > Gobio > Gobio gobio. The sequence continues at coordinate 33,511,126 of NC_137118.1, read as the reverse complement.
ATACCGCCTTTTTGAACTGTTACCATCAGGATGGCGACTCCGATCACTGGCCACTAGAACATCTAGGCACAGGAACAGTTTCTTCCCACAGGAAATTGAACAGTTAAATACAACCCCAACCACCCCCCTTTAGAAGATATTGTTCAGTGCAATATCTTCTAAACTCAGGAGATATGTATATTTATATTTATTCATACTACTCCCATTCTGTAAATATGTTTATAATCTGTAAATGTTTATTCTGACTAAATGCAACTGTGACCTAATATTTTGAAATGCTGTTTCACGCATACTGAGCTTTTTACACTGTTAAATACTTGGATTCCCATCCTAAACATGGACAAAGTTTCCAAAAAAAAAGTTGGACGTTTGATGGAGTATTTCTGTGCCAAAAATACTCCTTCCGGTTTCTCATAAGTTTCGGAATTTTTTTTTTGAGGATGGGTATATGTGACGTAGATGGGGCGGAATTTCCTTGTACGGGCCGTATGGGCTCTTCTCCCGGAAGGGTGCGCTCGACTAGAGCGAGAGAGCAAGCCGACTGCGCTGCAGTCACAGGACTTCAACAATGTCACCAAAGCAAGACAACCCTGCACAGCTTCCCAAAGAACCCAGCGTTAATGGGACAGTGGATGGAGTTTGTTTGTCCGGAGCAGGAGTTTTGCAAGTGTTTGTTTGTTCCCTGAATTTCGGCGAAATGGTTTATAAACAAGGTACAGTTCAACTCCGGATTTGTAGCTCGTCTAATGCTGAAAAATGGAGCAATCCCAGCGATTAAGGTTCACGGTCATGTGTTGGTAACAGGCGGTGAGTAAAACTGCTTCAAATATCTATCGATTCCATTGTTTTTCTATGTAAACATGCATAGCTCAACGCAATAGCTGCTCATGCTTGTCATTCTTTAGCTCCGCCCAAACGATACGCCCCCAGCCGCTCTGCTTTTTTCGGAACGACTCAGTATAGCGTATCTTTCTTTTATAAATATAATAAAACTAAAGACTTTTCGGAGATATGAAAGATGCAATACTACTCTATAGGTACTCAAGATTGACATGAGATTTACTGAAAATTAGTGTTTCACCCTCCCTTTAAGTGGGGGTCATTTTTTAGGATTCTTTAGCTAACTTAAGTCTCTGAGAACTTAATTCTTAATTATTTTGCAGTTAGTGTGTGTTGATTCTTCGCCACCTGTTTTTGTCTGACCGTGCTGAGCATTTAATCTAGATCAATTTGATATGGGGCACCAAAAGGCTTTAACTGTCAAAAAGGCAATAAAAAAGTGACACAATGGTTGATTAATTTGTTTTGTCTTTTTCAAAGGGCCAGAGAGCGATGATAGAGGAGTGAGGAGCTGCACTGTTTTTTCTTTGATTTGTTTGTGAAATACATTATCTTAGAGAGTACAGATATGCATATATAAATAATACAAGTTTTGTCAAATTAAGTTTGTCAGGAGCTTCACTTTAATACACTTTAACACTTTTTTATAATTTTGTATTATAAATGTAATAATAGTCATATTCAAATTATTCCAAATAAACCTTGCTTAATAAAGAAAAGCATTAACCTAATGGTTTCTGTTCATTGAATACCTTTAACATTTTAGTGTAGTTTAGTGGATTGCATGTAATGTTTGTATTTAGGGATTTACTGTAAAATAAGGTAACCCAAACAGAAAATTTGATAGCCCATATATATACCCGTTGTGGCCCATTAGAGCCTTACATAACACCTTTCTGGGTCCCATCATAAACCCATATGGACAGACCCATGTGGGCCCTCCATGGAAACTGAGGACAAAATTAGCTGGGTCCCAGTTGGGTAGCCCAGCTGGGCCCCAGATATCAGCCCATGTGCAACCCCTTTGGGCCCCACATGGGTGTGTTGGCTGGGTGATTAGCTGGTTCAGGTGTGTTTATTTGGGTTGGAGCTAAACTCTGCAGGACAGTGGCCCTCCAGGACCGAGTTTGGAGACCCCTGCCCTAAGTACACCTGCACCATGCTCTTCAGACCATGAGTTCAGATCGTTAAAATAGGGCCCACAATGTAATTTTTTCCCCAGTGTTTTATTTAGATTTTTTTGACAACATGTTTGTCAACATTTTGATTTGTATTTTAATATTTAAAGACTGGATTTGCTTTCACAGTGCAGAAAACAAAGTATTCTCGACATGTCAACAACACAAACCCAACTCTCCTCTACAGTGTTTGAAGCCGGGTCAAAGTAGACATTGATTGCGGGCAGCCAATGAAGACCATAGGGGTGCAATCAGGAATTCACGAGTTCACACTTAGAAATAAGTCAGATAGAATAAATGGTATGCTTATTTGGCGTGCTGTCTGAGGAGAGGGCTCAGAGCTCGGTATTTGGCCCGAACCCAGAGTACTCCCCCCGAATCCTGGCTGTGGAAGGAACAAGCCAAGAGTGAGGAGTCGGGGTGGTGGAGGGATGCTGAAAACTGTTGAGGAATGTCAGTGGGTTGACTGTATAGGCCTATATATATATATATATATATATATATATATATATATATATATATATATATATATATATATATATATATATATATATATATATATATATATATAGGGTTCCTTTCATGTTGATAAGATAGATGTGGTAATTGCTGATGACGAGTTGTTTTGTATAGATCATTTGAATGTGCTCCTCCTGAACTTTGTTAATAAAACTATTTATGCAAATTTGTTTCAAACCTATGTACCCATGAGGAGACAATAGAACCCATAATGAGCTGCATAATGAATGAGCCTTTGAGGCAGGTATGTGACTGAGGGAGCTAAGCAACAGGACAAAATAAATATATTTTGTTGTAGTTTATTTAGAATATAGTTAACAAAGGCACATTACAAAGGCCTATTATATTTTAAATTATCAAAAGATTTGACTACTATTTTTTGAAAGAAATCTCATGCTAAAAATAGTAATATTGTGACATTGAACACAATTCAGTATTCAGTAAATACAAATAACTAAATAATTGGTAATGATGAATGTTAAAAGTAAAATATTTGGGATTTAAAACGACATAATGCAATGCAATAATGATTTCAAAGAGTAGTGAATTCAGGTTGATTGGGACACTTTTTCCCAGTCATTTCAATGGCAAAATTTTTTGGAATCATTTGATTTTGTAAACTATCCAATACACAAAATACTCAAATATCATTTTGAGCTTCGGTTCATTTATGAGATGTGCCGTGCAATGCATGATAGCGCCAGCACTAAGGCTATTGTCTGCTATATTTGCTTCTTATTTATTAAATCCAGGCAATTGGCTGATGAAACATTGATTAAAATTAAGATACAAATTATACAAAACGAAATTCACTTTAGAGAAAGGCTTTCTACAAAACAAAACTTAATGAAGTGGTCAAAATCATTTCTGACAAACGTCTCGGTTACTTATAGTTAACTTTGTTCCCTAAAGGAGGGAATGGAGACGTACGTCGGACGTCACCGAAGAATTGGGATCACTTAAGGGAGCCCCTATCAGCTTCGAGACCTAGAGAAGCTGCGAGAGCAGCGCACTATTGTTTTTCACTGAGGAGCCGAACTAGTGACTCAGCCATGCAGTGATGGTACAGCAACTGTGGTGACGGGACGTACGTCTCCGTTCCCTCCTTCAGGGAACGAGGGTTACCATACATAACTGAGACGTTCCCTTTCAGCCGGTCACGTTCAACGTACGTTGGACGTCACCGACGAATTGGGATCCCTTTGGAAAACGCCACAGTTACTACCACTTCCAGCGCCCAGCGAAAGCCCCTCAGACCCCGTCTGTACTGGGTGGGAAAACTCACGCAGGGAGAGTCACACTGCTGTTCTGCAAGACCCACTCAGCAGACTTTATCGGACAACGCTGGAAAAGCATGCCCGGAGGGTCGCTGCGGAAGCCACATCATGCTCAGAGGGAGTTACCATGTGGAGAATACACGTATGGACTGGCCTTGTAGCAGTGCAACATATGGAGGTCTCGGGTGGCCCCGGCCATTTACGGTGGGGGACAACACCGTACTGAAACGGCAGAGGAAGCTCTGCCGAGGGAAAGACACAAGGTGGAAGAGTGGAAGAAATCACTTATGGGACCGCCGTGGGGGTCACAACATATGGAACCCAGCCTAACACAGGTTCCACCAATGCATACAAGTGTTAGACCTGGCGTCGCCACATCCGACTGCTGTGGGTTGCGGAGGACTCACAGGGTTCACCTTTTTTAGGGGAACTTGACTGGAGCAGATAAGCGCACGTATCCGTTCCATGGGGAAGGGAATGGCGCTGCAAGCCGACACTAGAACGGGCACTTCGGTGTTACTGACTATGGGAAGTGAGCACACGGGAAGAAACCAGCTCTACACGGAGGCTATAAAATCTAGCGAACGTGTTAGGTGTCGCCAAGCCCGCAGCTCTACAAATATCTGTCAGCGAGGCGCCACGAGCCAACGCCCAGGAAGAAGCTACACCCCTGGTGGAGTGGGCTCTTAACCCTTTAAGACCTAAGGGTATTTTTACAATTAATTTTCCGCCTGGTGTTATTTACTAAAAAAGCTTGTAAAACATCAACCCTGTTGTGCACAGACAATTGACATACCTCTTTTTTTTCAAGACAAGTTGCACTGTCAGTATATTTGTGTTGCATTGATGTCACCTGAATGTAAAATAAGTTATGGGACCATAAAGACAAATGAAAACATAAAACGGAAATTGAATCACTCAAATATTTATTGAAAACACACACAAATAAATAAAAGCTAAGCATATTTCCTCTGGAAAACAGTTTGTTCAAGTCTTTGGAGTCCTGGAACTCAGGAATAAACATGATAACTTATACAGAACCAAAACTATTTACATTTTTCCAAAAAAAGTCCAGGCGTTTTTGGCCTCTTTGGATTTTGGATATTTACTGGTGCCAAGCCTCAAAACAGTTCCTATCAGGAACTTCTCCTCAAACTTTCTCCTCAAACTTTCTCCACAAAACTACTAAAAACTGCAGCGCGTCTCTCTCTCTCTCTCTCCTCAACACTAGCCGTGCGTCTCTCTCTATCCACAATAACAGAGCTGTGGTTCATGCGTAATGACGCACACCAACGTGGATGACGGATCAGCCTGTCATTGGTCAAACCCTCATCCAAAATGGCAGCTAGCATCGCGCTAGCGGCAAAAATAACGGAAAATGTATAAATTATGGACATCAAGTGGATAAATCTTGGATGTAAGCGTTTTGATTTATTGCTGAACAACTCCAAAAAGATGCACATGTTCCAGGCTGGATAGAAAACCTTCTGTAAAGGCTACAAAGACACCAAAGACACCCCCGTGATGGCTAGCTCGTTAGCTTTCTGCTGGAAAAAACGGTAAGAAAATCGATAAAAGTTTCATGAAATAATATAGATATTTATCGGAGGTGCCGTGTGACGTCGTGGGCGATGCCGTCGGGCTCTGAGGGTTAACCCGAGCGGGCAGGGCACGTCTTGGGTTTCATACGCCAAGACGATGGCTTCCACTATCCAGTGGGCCATCCTCTGCTTGGAGACAGCCTTTCCCTTCTACTGTCCTCCGTAACAGACAAAGAGCTGCTCTGAGGTCCTGAAGCTTTGCGTTCTGTCCACATAAGTCTGCAGGGCGCGAACTGGACAGAGAAAAGCTAGGGCTGGGTCTGCCTCCTCCGAAGGCAGCACTTGCAGGCTCACCACCTGGTCCCAAAAGGGAGTGGTGGGAACCTTGGGCACGTATCCAGGCCGGGGTCTCAGGATGACATGAGAGTTACCGGGCCCGAATTCCAGGCACGATTCCCCTACCCTCTTGATGGAGGCCAATGCAGTCAGGAGTACTGTCTTCAGAGACAGAACTTTTAACTCAGCTGACTGCAATGGCTTAAAGGGCGCTCTCTGCAGTGCGGTTAGCACAAGAGATAAGTTCCAAGAGGGTATAGAGGGGGGCGAGGCGGATTTAGTCTCCTCGCTCCCGTCAGGAACCTGACGATCAGATCGTGCTTACCTAAGGACTTTCCATCTACCATGTCATGATTAGCGGCGGTAGCGGCAACATACACCTTGAGGGTGGAGGGAGACAGCCTTCGCTCCAACCCTTCTTGTAGGAAGGAAAGCACGGAACTGATCAAACATCTTCGGGTGTCTTCTCGGTGAGAAGAGCACCAAGCGACGAACAGGTTCCACTTCAACGCATAGAGCCGTCTCGTAGAGGGAGCTCTAGCTGAAGTGATGGTGTCTACCACATCCTGTGGCAGGCCTTCTAGAACCTCCACGTCCTGCCCAGTGACCAGACATGGAGTTTCCAGAGGTCCGGACGCGGGGGCAAGAGGGTGCCCCGTCTCTGAGTCAGGAGGTCCTTCCTCAGAGGAATGGGCCAAGGAGTTGCTGTCGCGAGGAGCACTAGTTCCGGGAACCAAGTCCGGTTGGGCCAGTACGGAGCGACCAACAAGACTTGCTCCTCGTCCTCCCTGACCTTGCACAGTGTCTGTGCAAGAAGGCTCACTGGGGGAAACGCATATTTGTGTAGGCCCCGGGGCCAGCTGTGTGCCAGAGCATCTGAGCCGAGGGTCCCCTCGGTCAGGGAATAAAACAACTCGTCGGCTGCACGATTGAGCAGGCCCGGAATGTGAATGGCACGAAGCAACCTCAAATGCTGCTTCTGACTCCATAAGAGGAGATGGCGGGCGAGTTGTGACATGCGACTTGGCGTATGAGACCGCCCTGTTTGTTGATGTACGCAACGGCCGCAGTGCTGTCCGTACGGACCAGAACGTGCTTGCCTCTGAGCGGCGTTTTGAAGCGGCTGAGTGCAAGACGAACTGCTAACAACTCCAGGCAATTGATATGCCATTGCAGTTGGGGCCCACGACCACAGACCCGAAACAGCAAGCACGTTGTACGTGGCACCCCAGCCGGTGGATGAGGCATCCGTGGAGACAACAGCATGCCTGGACACTTGTTCTAGAGGCACTCCTGCCCGTAGAAATGAAGGGTCCGACCACGGGCTGAAGGTTTGGTGGCACCTTGGCGTCACTTGGACATGGAGAGTTCCGCTGTGCCATGCCCATCTCGGGACTCGGTCATGTAGCCAGCGTTGAAGCCGTCCCATATGTAGCAATCCAAGCGTTACTGCGTTACTGCGGTTGCGGATGCCATATGCCCCAGGAGCCTCTGAAAATGTTTCAGTGGTACCGCTGTTCTGCTTTTGAATGAATACAAGCAGTTCAACACCATCTGGACGTTGACCATCTGATCTGTGAGGCGCGCAGTCAGGGCGACCGAATCCATCTCCATACCGAGAAAAGAGATCCTCTGCGAAAGGCAGAGTTTGCTCTTCTCCCAGTTGACCCGAAGCCCCAACCGGCTGAGGTGACTGAGCACCATGTCCCTGTGTTCGCACAACTGCTCTCGCGTCTGGGCAAGGATCAGCGAGTCGTCGAGGTAGTTGAGGATGCAAACACCACACTCTCTCATGGGAGCAATGGCCACCTTCGCGACTTTCGTGAAGACACGGGGCGACAGGGACAGCCTGAAGGGTAGGACTTTGTACTGATATGCTTGTCCGTCGAAAGCAAAGCGTAGGAACGGTCTGTGTCGAGGGAGAATCGAGATATGAAAGTATGCGTCCTTCAGGTCGATCGCTGCAAACCAATCTGGGGGACGGATGCACCTGAAGATGCGTTTCTGCGTGAGCATTTTGAACGGCAGCCTGTGAAGGGACCGGTTCAAGAATCGCAGGTCCAAGATCGGCCGTAACCCGCCGCCTTTCTTGGGTACAGTGAAGTACGGGCTGTAGAAGCCGGTCTTCATAACGGCTGAAGGGACCGTCTCTATCACGTCCTTCGCCAGTAGGACTGCGATTTCCGCCTGGAGCACAGAGGCGTTCTCCTTCGACACGGAGGTGAAGTGAACGCCCTTGAACTTGGGGGGACGCCGGGCGAACTGAATCGCATAGCCGAGTCTGAGCACAGAGGCGTTCTCCATCGACACGGAGGTGAAGTGAACGCCCTTGAACTTGGGGGGACGCCGGGCGAACTGAATCGCATAGCCGAGTCTGATGGTACGGATGAGCCAGCGAGACGGGCTGGGAAGCACTAGCCAGGCTCCCAGCGACCGCAAGCGGGACCAACGGCACCACAGATGTACCCACAGCGAGGCGGCATACAGGGACCCGACTCGGAAGGCGTTGTGGCGGCACGAAGTGGGGTCTGAGTGCCCTGTGCGACACTTACCTGCTTCCGCTGAGGGGGTGTGCGAGTGTGGGAAGACCGCTTGTGTGCGTCCCCACAGCCGTCATCCCCTGCTGGCGATTGGAGAGGAGCTTGAGGGTGACAAGGCATGGGAGCGTCGAACACAGCCAAGCGCGCTCTCTTGGCACCCAGAGATGTTGGAAACTGCTCTTTTATTGAGAATTTGGGTAACTACCCTCATGCATGTCCAGTAGTTCTTGGGCCTGGTGCACCTGGAGCAACGCCATGGCATGCAAGGCGGACACAGCCTATCCGCAGGACCTGTAAGCCTTCGCAGTCAGACTGGAAGAGAACTTACAGGCCTTGGACGGGAGACGTGGGTCACCGCACCACCGGCTGCGGAGCTTGTGAGGGATCAGGGGCCTGTGGAGGCTGGCTCGGCGGGTTTGCCCTGAACGTAATCCTCAGGTCACCCCGGCCATCCGTCGAAGTAGGTCTATTCTGCTGGGCAGGAATAGCTCTAGATCGAGGTATGTGGAGGGGGACTCCACCTTCCCGAAGTGGGAACATGAACTATCCACAAAAGCTGCCTCAGCGTGCTGAACGCTCAAACACGTGAGACAGCGATTGTGACCGTCAACGGGCGAGAGGGAACAACCGCATCCAGAAACGCAAGGGTGGAATGACATCTTAAAAAAGACGCAGTGTCACACCCGTGTTGCTCTTTTTGCGAGGAAACGCTCTTATTAAGTGCTGAAGCACCCAGGGGATACTGCGGCAACACACAGGGGATAGTGCAGCCTGTGTTTGCACTCACTGGACAAAACGCCTTCACCAACCAACAACACTGGTTGCTGTGAAAACAGCAGTTTTTGTCTCTTGCAGCGTCTTTTCATAATCAACATAGATAAAAAAAAAAAAACATTAGGCTATAATATTTAAACAACAATATGAAACAAAATATGTTTTAATGGCTACAACAAGTAGCCTATTGTACACTAAACATATAGCATATGAGCAGAAATTTGCGAACAAAAGCTTTATTGATGTGACACTAGGCTATTTTACAGTAAACTCTTCATAATCTGTCCAAAACAGGCCAAAGAAATCGTGTCTACACAGTCTTACGCCTATGACATTTTATGTTGCTGCAGTATTCATATTTAAACAATCTTATTTTGTGGTTTAATATTCACAGAAACTAACAGAATAAACTTACCTCACAATCATCGGCTGGATCCGTTGCTCTTAGAAATAAACAGCTTTTCTTCTGAGGTAACTTATTCCAGGAGTATTCCTCACCGCATCTCAAAACTAAAAAGTAGGCCTACATGCACTAATCTTGATGTGTTTATTCGAGTTGATGTGGGCATTGACTCTGCTTGCATGGATTGCGTCAGTATTTGAATCTCAAAAGAATGCATGCTCCGTAGGCGTGAGCGCATCAGCGGATAATAAAGAAGCTGGTGAATGACTGACATCTCTCTCTTTTCAAACAGATTACGTAAACAGGGAATATTCGTTTTCGATTTAAAACCTGACATTTCAACGTTTCTTTAGACATATGTCTCATGTTTGTGTGACAAGTATTCACTAAGTTGCAGTTCATTTTCTGAAGAGAATCAGATTAGACTTCATTGACAGAGAGGCTGCAGATCGCGCATCATGTTTTCTTTATTTTTTACAAAAAGCACAACATTTTGTTTTTATTGTGAGTGTACTCAAATACAGTAAAAGTAGATACGTAACAGATTATAATGATGTATAACCCTTGCCTGAATTATACAAATCTTTATAAAAAAGTTATTTGAGTCTCTTTGGCACTGATAAGAAAAAAATCGAAGCGGTCGCGCTGACGTGATCTTCGACCTCCAGGGGTTAATTACTCACCCTCATGTTGTTCCACAATCGTAAGACCTTCGTTCATCTTTGGAACACAAATTAAGATATTTTTGATGAAATCCAAAAGCTTTCTCAAAGAAAGATTTTCTAAAAAAATGTCTTCATTTGTGTTCCGAAGATGAACAAAGGTCTTACGGGAGTGGAAGGACATGAGGGTGAGTAATTAGTGACGTGTAATATGCAAAGAATCTGTAGTCATAGATGATAAATACAGGGTTCGTACGGTCATGAAAAACCTGTAAAAGTCATTTAATTTTAAAGTAGCAATTTCCAGGCCTGCAAAAGTTTTGGAAAAATCAACAAACCAGAAAGTTTTGGAAAAGTCATGGAAATTTGTTTCAAAAAATGAATGTAATGTAATATATGTTTAAGTGATAATATTGGTTAAACAAACTTTGAAACTTTGTAAATATACTTCATTCCTTCGATCCACCTGACTGTAGCATTCCGTCAGATTTCCTTTTGCATCGTTGAGCATTATAACCAATCACTGTTGAGCGCGATGGCCAATTAGAGGCGTTCAGATTAGTCATCGCTGAAACAAAGAGTTTTGTTCAGTGCTCTGACTGAATTCTTACTGAAACTTGTGAATTCTCCTGTCATCATAAACAACAAAGTGCAGATGTAAGAGATTTATGTTGCAGTGTCGTCAGCTTCCGTGATTTTAACGGGAGTGTTTGTGAGAGCGCTTACACTCGCGCTAGACCCAAGTTATGGACAGCTTCACAATCCGTCACATTCTCTGCTCCCTTTCTGTATAGTTTATTCCAGATAATATCATTTATTCATCATGCTGGTAAGATTACGCAAAGTCTTCATTTTCTAATGCATAAAAAGCATTAAAATAATTCGTAAATGTTTGTAAGATTGTTTTATCTGTGTAGTCAGAATATGACGTGCAGTTTCTCCAAACACAAAAAACATTTTATGTATCTATTAATCGGCGAATCATTATTAGCCTACAATATCAAGAGCATATCAATAAATGACAATGACTCTGTAAAGAGTTCCTGTTAATTTTATAATTTGAATAACATTAAACAGTCTGTGTAAATAAACATTTAAGCTATTTCAGATGCAGCTTCTGTTCCACCTTTGCGGTGTAAAGATGGCTTTTGTTAATGATAAAATTTTATTGGTAACAGTATTCTGATTGATTTAAGTAATTGGTCAAATTTAAGTATTTGACAAACGACAGCAAAGGTAATCATTAAAAATTGCACTTATAAATAAATAAAATGCTCTTGGAAATCAATTGCAAGGAGCCCCTTAATGGAAAAGTTAATTTCTGACCCTGGCATGGGGGAACGTCTGGCATTTGCAGTTTGTATAGGTGTAAGTTGCAAGAATAAAAAAATAAAAATTCAATTTCTTGTCAAATTCGTTATCTTGTTAATGATTGATGGTTTTCAAATGAGATGAATGGTAAATACTAGGAGGCAAAGATGTTTTAAAATCTTCTTAGTTACCCAATGTTTTTATTCCAAAAGTTTGTCTCTGGCACTGCCACCTTGTAAAGTTACTGTCAGTGTCACTGGACACTTTTAATTACTTATTTATCATTGTTGCCTCCCATTGATGTGTGTTAATCCATTGCTAGGGTCAGACAGTATTTTATCTAACCGTTTTACTGGTGTGTCAGTGTTTATTTTGTATTAAACCATATAGATTTACGTTAATTAGTTAAGATAGGCTGTGATTTGACATTTGAACATGGATTTTTCTTATTTTACATGAATACACAGACATTCATGGAAGGTTAGGTCCTGAATATTTTCCTAAATGTCATGGAAAAGTCATGGAAATGTATTGGTAGAAATGTGTACAAACCCTGTAAATATTTTACATTAAGTCTAGAGGTACAGTTGCAACTAGTCAGTGGGAGTATAAATATAATCAATTTACTTCTCCATCCATCCATCTTCTTCCGCTTATCCGGGGCCGGGTCGCGGGGGCAGCAGTCTAAGCCGAGATGCCCAGACTTCCCTCTCCCTAGACACTTCCTCTAGCTCTTCCGGGGGGACACCGAGGCGTTCCAAGGCCAGCCGGGAGACATAGTCCCTCCAGCGTGTCCTCGGTCTTCCCCGGGGCCTCCTCCCGGTTGGACATGCCCGAAACACCTTCCCGGGAAGGCGTTCAGGAGGCATCCGGAACAGATGCCCGAGCCACCTCAGCTGTCCCCTCTCGATGTGGAGGAGCAGCGGCTCTACTCCGAGTTCCTCCCGAGTGACTGAGCTCCTCACCCTATCTCTAAGGGAGCGCCCAGCCACCCTGCGGAGAAAGCTCATTTCGGCCGCCTGTATCCGGGATCTTGTCCTTTCGGTCATGACCCAAAGCTCATGACCATAGGTGAGAGTAGGAACGTAGATTGACCGGTAAATCGAGAGCTTCGCCTTACGGCTTAGCTCTTTCTTCACCGCGACAGACCGGTACATCGACCGCATTACTGCAGAAGCTGCACTGAGCCGTCTGTCAATCTCCCGTTCCATCCTCCCCTCACTCGTGAACAAGACCCCTAGATACTTAAACTCCTCCACTTGGGGCAGGAACTCTCCACCAACCTGGAGTGGGCAAGCCACCCTTTTCCGACTGAGGACCATGGCCTCGGATTTGGAGGTGCTGATCCCCATCCCAGCCGCTTCACACTCGGCTGCAAACCGTCCCAATGCATGCTGAAGGTCCTGGTTAGAAGGGGCCAACACGACAACGTCATCCGCAAAGAGCAGAGACGAAACCGTGTGGTCCCCAAACCTGACACCCTCCGGCCCTTGGCTGCGCCTAGAAATTCTGTCCATAAAAATTATGAACAGAACCGGCGACAAAGGGCAGCCCTGCCGGAGTCCAACATGCACCGGGAACAAGTCTGACTTACTGCCGGCAATGCGGACCAAACTCCTGCTTCGGTCATACAGGGACCGGACAGCCCTCAACAAAGGACCCCGGACCCCATATTCCCCCAGCACCCTCCACAGGATGCCGCGAGGGACACAGTCGAATGCCTTCTCCAAATCCACAAAACAAATGTGGACTGGTTGGGCAAACTCCCATGAACCCTCCAGCACCCTGTAGAGGGTATAGAGCTGGTCCAGTGTTCCGCGACCAGGACGAAAACCACACTGTTCCTCCTGAATCCGAGGTTCCACTATCGGCCGGATTCTCCTCTCCAGTACCCTGGCATAGACTTTCCCGGGGAGGCTGAGAAGTGTGATCCCCCTATAGTTGGAACACACCCTCCGGTCCCCCTTCTTAAAAAGAGGGACCACCACCCCGGTCTGCCATTCCAGAGGCACTGTCCCCGACCGCCACGCGATGCTGCAGAGGCGTGTCAGCCAAGACAGTCCCACAACATCCAGAGACTTGAGGTACTCAGGGCGGATCTCATCCACCCCCGGTGCCTTGCCACCGAGGAGTTTCTTGACCACCTCGGTGACTTCAGCCCGGGTGATGGACGAGTCCTCCTCTGAGCCCCCAGCCTCTGCTTCCTCAATGGAAGACGTGACGGCGGGATTGAGGAGATCCTCGAAGTATTCCTTCCACCGTCCGACAACATCCCCAGTCGAGGTCAACAGCCGCCCATCGCCACTGTAAACAGCGTTGGTAGGGCACTGCTTCCCCCTCCTGAGGCGCCGGACGGTTTGCCAGAATCTCTTCGAGGCCAGCCGATAGTCTTTTTCCATGGCCTCACCGAACTCCTCCCAGGCCCGAGTTTTTGCCTCCACGACCACCCGGGCTGCAGTCCGTTTAGCCTGTCGGTACCTGTCAGCTGCCTCAGGAGTCCCACAAGCCAGCCAGGCCCGATAGGACTCCTTCTTCAGCTTGACGGCATCCCTTACTTCCGGTGTCCACCACCGGGTTCGGGGATTGCCGCCTCGACAGGCACCGGAGACCTTGCGTCCACAGCTCCGAGCAGCCGCTTTGACAATGGAGGTGGAGAACATGGTCCACTCGGACTCAATATCTCCAGCCTCCCTCGGGATCCGGTCGAAGCTTTGCCGGAGGCAGGAGTTGAAGATCTCTCTGACAGGAGACTCGGCCAAACGTTCCCAGCAGACCCTCACAGTACGTTTGGGTCTACCGAGTCTATCCAGCTTCCTCCCCTGCCATCGGATCCAACTCACCACCAGGTGGTGATCAGTTGACAGCTCCGCCCCTCTCTTCACCCGAGTGTCCAAGACATACGGCCGCAGATCAGATGAAACGACCACAAAGTCGATCATTGACCTACGACCTAGGGTGTCCTGGTGCCATGTGCACTGATGGACACCCTTATGCTTGAACATGGTGTTCGTTATGGACAAACTGTAACTAGCACAGAAGTCCAATAACTGAACACCACTCGGGTTCAGATCAGGGGGGCCGTTCCTCCCAATCACGCCCCTCCAGGTTTCACTGTCATTGCCCACGTGGGCGTTGAAGTCCCCCAGTAGAACGACGGAGTCCCCGGTCGGAGCACTTTCCAGCACCCCTCCTAGGGACACCAAGAAGGCCGGGTACTCCGCACTGCTGTTCGGCCCATAGGCACAAACGACAGTGAGAGACCTATCCCCGAGCCGAAGCCGCAGGGAAACGACCCTCTCGTTCACCGGGGTAAACTCCAACACATGGCAGCAGAGCTGGGGGGCTATAAGCAAACCCACACCAGCCCGCCGCCTCTCACCATGGGCAACTCCAGAGTGGTAAAGAGTCCATCCCCTCTCGAGGAGTGTGGTTCCAGAGCCCAAGCCATGCGTGGAGGTGATTCCGACTATCTCTAGTCGGAACCTCTCAACCTCACGCACAAGCTCAGGCTCTTTCCCCGCCAGCGAGGTGACATTCCATGTCCCAAGAGCCAGTTTCCGTGTCCAGGGATCGGGTCGTCTAGGCCCCCGCCTTCGACTGCTGCCCGATTCGCTTTGCACCGGCCCCTTACGGTCCCTCCCGTGAGTGGTGGGCCCACGGGAAGGTGTCCCCACGTCGCTCCTTCGGGCTGAGCCCGGCCGGACCCCGTGGGGGAAGGCCCGGCCACCAGGCGCTCGCATACGAGCCCCAACCCCAGGCCTGGCTCCAGGGTGGGGCCCCGGCTGCGCCATACCGGGCGACGTCACGGTCCTCCTTCTTTTTGTCATCATAAGGGGTTTGTGAACTGCTCTTAGTCTGACCCGTCACCTAGGACCTGTTTGCCTTGGGAGACCCTACCAGGGGCATATAGCCCCGGACAACATAGCTCCTAGGGTCATTCGGGTACTCAAACCCCTCCACCACGTTAAGGTGGCAGTCCATGGAGGTCAATTTACTTCTGTCTTTTCTAATACGGATTCTTCATTTTGTTCAGGAAGAACCAGCCACACCATATCCCACTGTGGAATGTCTGACTGGACACAGGTCTTCAGTGAGAAGAATCTTGTGAAATGGAGGGATCTGAAATTTGCAGAGCAGTTGAGGTGGAGGATGGTGTTCTTTAAAAATGTATGTTTATGTTAAATAAATGCAGCGGTGTTGTGTGAAAAGTGTGTGTGGGTTTTGTTGTACTCTAACATTTTAGTAATTGTATGTTACGTACTGTAACATTTTAGTGTAATAGTATTTTACGCACTGTAACATTTTAGTGTAATTGTATTGTGAAATGTATTGCAGAAACTTGAGCTGTTTCAAAAGTGATACTGTGTTAATTTTTGAAGTCTTTATTGTAAACTGAAAAGATCTATTTACACAAATAAATATTTTACTGTAAGCTGGAACAGTGTTTGTTCAACCACTTATGCATTTGATTTGTATTTACAATTAATGATATTAAAATGCCTTTTGAATTCAATTGTTGAATGTGCATGTTATTCAAAAGGAAAATGGCCTTTAATAGTTCTTGAAGGAACATATTTGCCACAGTTAAGTTACAAATGGGCTTGTCCCTTGGGTGGTACCTTAAGGGACAAGATTTGTGCCTTTGATGAAGGTACAATATTGTACCAACAAGATTTAAAATCCTAAAGGTACATTTTGGTCCCCCATGGTACAAATCATGTCCTTTAAGGTACAAACTGGAATGGTACAAATTGGTCCCTTTATATTAAGGTACAATTCTGTCCCCCTAAAAGGTACCGCCCCAGGGACAAGGGTTTGTATGAATTTTAAAGTAGCAATTTCCAGGCCTGCAAAAGTTTTGGAAAAATCAACAAACCAGAAAGTTTTGGAAAAGTCATGGAAATTTTTTTCAAAAAATGAATGTAATGTAATATATGTTTAAGTGATAATATTGGTTAAACAAACTTTGAAACTTTGTAAATATACTTCATTCCTTCGATCCACCTGACTGTAGCATTCCGTCAGATTTCCTTTTGCAGCGTTGAGCATTATAACCAATCACTGTTGAGCGCGATGGCCAATTAGAGGCGTTCAGATTAGTCATCGCTGAAACAAAGAGTTTTGTTCAGTGCTCTGACTGAATAGGGCTCGGGCGCTGCGTTGCATTCTGGGACGTGGCGGCCATGTTGATGGCCTCGCGAATGTAAACATACAGCAAATCGAACGAGGAGAAGCAGAGTTGGGAGAAAGAAAAACTATGTTAAAATCCCGAAAAGGATGTGGAATTTACCGGGATACGTTAAATAGGGAAGCCAGGGACCGGTATATGGACAAAATTGGAACTATTAACGGTTTGGATTTATATGAAATTTGCAGTTCACAAATGGATGGGTTCAGGAGCTGCAGACCATGAAGCCTATGTAACGTTAACCTTTTACCTTGAAGCATTCTGCACCGTTCTGTGTTCTCGGGTTGCACTACTTGCAAATAAACACTGAAAAATATCTGATTGTGTGACACTTCTTGCTTTTGCACATTATACGGTTATTGCGATTGTGTGACACTTCTTGCTTTTGCACATTATACGGTTATTGCGATTGTGTGACACTTCTTGCTTTTGCACATTATATTGATTTAAGTATATTTATTTTGAAGATTGTGGGTATGGATGCAACAGACACTTATGGCTGTATTTAATGCACATTTATTTTATTTCAACGCTAGGGCTCATGTTTGTCAGAGCACAACATACATACACAATCTTATAGAAGAATGTCATGTCTTCGTCCTTGCTTGGCAACACCATGTGAATCGGTACTTTATCTGACAAAATAGTGTACTTGTTGCGGACGGTTACAATCACCCTTTCCACGTGAATTCGGAGGTGGGCATTTTTTCTTGTGCTCCCCACATCTCTTGCATCCAGCTGACAGCGTTCTTTTGAGAAAGCAGGGATCTTTACCTCGGCACACATAAGTCCCACACTGTCCTTTATGTCAAAGCCGCGATCAGCCAACACCATATCCCCAGGTAACAGTTTGTCTTACAAGCGCGATCCAAGCGAGCCGACGACTCAGTTAATCCATTTTCGAACTTTTTCCCATGGCGATTATGTGATCTAGTGTTACACCCCACAATGCAGCAACGGTTTACCATGGTTTCCAATAATAACGCCAAATTAAGACACACGACTGAGAGGGAGCACGTCTATAAACAGTGCGCAGTAGTCCGAGTAGCAGCAAATGAGGCCATCAACATGGCCGCCACGCAAAGTAATGACGTCATACGCCCGAGCCCTATTCTTACTGAAACTTGTGAATTCTCCTGTCATCATAAACAACAAAGTGCAGATGTAAGAGATTTATTTTGCAGTGTCGTCAGCTTCCGTGATTTTAACGGGAGTGTTTGTGAGATCGCTTACACTCGCGCTAGACCCAAGTTATGGACAGCTTCACGATCCGTCACATTCTCTGCTCCCTTTCTGTATAGTTTATTCCAGATAATATCATTTATTCATCATGCTGGTAAGATTACGCAAAGTCTTCATTTTCTAATGCATAAAAAGCATTAAAATAATTCGTAAATGTTTGTAAGATTGTTTTATCTGTGTAGTCAGAATATGACGTGCAGTTTCCCCAAACACAAAAACATTTTATGTATCTATTAATCGGCGAATCATTATTAGCCTACAATATCAAGAGCATATCAATAAATGACAATGACTCTGTAAAGAGTTCCTGTTAATTTTATAATTTGAATAACATTAAACAGTCTGTGTAAATAAACATTTAAGCTATTTCAGATGCAACTTCTGTTCCACCTTTGCGGTGTAAAGATGGCTTTTGTTAATGATAAAATTTTATTGGTAACAGTATTCTGATTGATTTAAGTAATTGGTTAAATTTAAGTATTTGACAAACGACAGCAAAGGTAATCATTAAAAATTGCACTTATAAATAAATAAAATGCTCTTGGAAATCAATTGCAAGGAGCCCCTTAATGGAAAAGTTAATTTCTGACCCTGGCATGGGGGAACGTCTGGCATTTGCAGTTTGTATAGGTGTAAATTGCAAGAATAAAAAAATAAAAATTCAATTTCTTGTCAAATTCGTTATCTTGTTAATGATTGATGGTTTTCAAATGAGATGAATGGTAAATACTAGGAGGCAAAGATGTTTTAAAATCTTCTTAGTTACCCAATGTTTTTATTCCAAAAGTTTGTCTCTGGCACTGCCACCTTGTAAAGTTACTGTCAGTGTCACTGGACACTTTTAATTACTTATTTATCATTGTTGCCTCCCATTGATGTGTGTTAATCCATTGCTAGGGTCAGACAGTATTTTATCTAACCGTTTTACTGGTGTGTCAGTGTTTATTTTGTATTAAACCATATAGATTTACGTTAATTAGTTAAGATAGGCTGTGATTTGACATTTGAACATGGATTTTTCTTATTTTACATGAATACACAGACATTCATGGAAGGTTAGGTCCTGAATATTTTTCTAAATGTCATGGAAAAGTCATGAAAATGTATTGGTAGAAATGTGTACGAACCCTGTAAATATTTTACATTAAGTCTAGAGGTACAGTTGCAACTAGTCAGTGGGAGTATAAATGTAATCAATTTACTTCTGTCTTTTCTAATACGGATTCTTCATTTTGTTCAGGAAGAACCAGCCACACCATATCCCACTGTGGAATGTCTGACTGGACACAGGTCTTCATTGAGAAGAATCTTGTGAAATGGAGGGATCTGAAATTTGCAGAGCAGTTGAGGTGGAGGATGGTGTTCTTTAAAAATGTATGTTAATGTTAAATAAATGCAGCGGTGTTGTGTGAAAAGTGTGTGTGGGTTTTGTTGTACTCTAACATTTTAGTAATTGTATGTTACGTACTGTAACATTTTAGTGTAATAGTATTTTACGCACTGTAACATTTTAGTGTAATTGTATTGTGAAATGTATTGCAGAAACTTGAGCTGTTTCAAAAGTGATACTGTGTTAATTTTTGAAGTCTTTATTGTAAACTGAAAAGATCTATTTACACAAATAAATATTTTACTGTAAGCTGGAACAGTGTTTGTTCAACCACTTATGCATTTGATTTGTATTTACAATTAATGATATTAAAATGCCTTTTGAATTCAATTGTTGAATGTGCATGTTATTCAAAAGGAAAATGGCCTTTAATAGTTCTTGAAGGAACATATTTGCCACAGTTAAGTTACAAATGGGCTTGTCCCTTGGGTGGTACCTTAAGGGACAAGATTTGTGCCTTTGATGAAGGTACAATATTGTACCAACAAGATTTAAAATCCTAAAGGTACATTTTGGTCCCCCATGGTACAAATCATGTCCTTTAAGGTACAAACTGGAATGGTACAAATTGGTCCCTTTATATTAAGGTACAATTCTGTCCCCCTAAAAGGTACCGCCCCAGGGACAAGGGTTTGTATGAATTTTAAAGTAGCAATTTCCAGGCCTGCAAAAGTTTTGGAAAAATCAACAAACCAGAAAGTTTTGGAAAAGTCATGGAAATTTTTTTCAAAAAATGAATGTAATGTAATATATGTTTAAGTGATAATATTGGTTAAACAAACTTTGAAACTTTGTAAATATACTTCATTCCTTCGATCCACCTGACTGTAGCATTCCGTCAGATTTCCTTTTGCAGCGTTGAGCATTATAACCAATCACTGTTGAGCGCGATGGCCAATTAGAGGCGTTCAGATTAGTCATCGCTGAAACAAAGAGTTTTGTTCAGTGCTCTGACTGAATAGGGCTCGGGCGCTGCGTTGCATTCTGGGACGTGGCGGCCATGTTGATGGCCTCGCGAATGTAAACATACAGCAAATCGAACGAGGAGAAGCAGAGTTGGGAGAAAGAAAAACTATGTTAAAATCCCGAAAAGGATGTGGAATTTACCGGGATACGTTAAATAGGGAAGCCAGGGACCGGTATATGGACAAAATTGGAACTATTAACGGTTTGGATTTATATGAAATTTGCAGTTCACAAATGGATGGGTTCAGGAGCTGCAGACCATGAAGCCTATGTAACGTTAACCTTTTACCTTGAAGCATTCTGCACCGTTCTGTGTTCTCGGGTTGCACTACTTGCAAATAAACACTGAAAAATATCTGATTGTGTGACACTTCTTGCTTTTGCACATTATACGGTTATTGCGATTGTGTGACACTTCTTGCTTTTGCACATTATACGGTTATTGCGATTGTGTGACACTTCTTGCTTTTGCACATTATATTGATTTAAGTATATTTATTTTGAAGATTGTGGGTATGGATGCAACAGACACTTATGGCTGTATTTAATGCACATTTATTTTATTTCAACGCTAGGGCTCATGTTTGTCAGAGCACAACATACATACACAATCTTATAGAAGAATGTCATGTCTTCGTCCTTGCTTGGCAACACCATGTGAATCGGTACTTTATCTGACAAAATAGTGTACTTGTTGCGGACGGTTACAATCACCCTTTCCACGTGAATTCGGAGGTGGGCATTTTTTCTTGTGCTCCCCACATCTCTTGCATCCAGCTGACAGCGTTCTTTTGAGAAAGCAGGGATCTTTACCTCGGCACACATAAGTCCCACACTGTCCTTTATGTCAAAGCCGCGATCAGCCAACACCATATCCCCAGGTAACAGTTTGTCTTACAAGCGCGATCCAAGCGAGCCGACGACTCAGTTAATCCATTTTCGAACTTTTTCCCATGGCGATTATGTGATCTAGTGTTACACCCCACAATGCAGCAACGGTTTACCATGGTTTCCAATAATAACGCCAAATTAAGACACACGACTGAGAGGGAGCACGTCTATAAACAGTGCGCAGTAGTCCGAGTAGCAGCAAATGAGGCCATCAACATGGCCGCCACGCAAAGTAATGACGTCATACGCCCGAGCCCTATTCTTACTGAAACTTGTGAATTCTCCTGTCATCATAAACAACAAAGTGCAGATGTAAGAGATTTATTTTGCAGTGTCGTCAGCTTCCGTGATTTTAACGGGAGTGTTTGTGAGATCGCTTACACTCGCGCTAGACCCAAGTTATGGACAGCTTCACGATCCGTCACATTCTCTGCTCCCTTTCTGTATAGTTTATTCCAGATAATATCATTTATTCATCATGCTGGTAAGATTACGCAAAGTCTTCATTTTCTAATGCATAAAAAGCATTAAAATAATTCGTAAATGTTTGTAAGATTGTTTTATCTGTGTAGTCAGAATATGACGTGCAGTTTCCCCAAACACAAAAACATTTTATGTATCTATTAATCGGCGAATCATTATTAGCCTACAATATCAAGAGCATATCAATAAATGACAATGACTCTGTAAAGAGTTCCTGTTAATTTTATAATTTGAATAACATTAAACAGTCTGTGTAAATAAACATTTAAGCTATTTCAGATGCAACTTCTGTTCCACCTTTGCGGTGTAAAGATGGCTTTTGTTAATGATAAAATTTTATTGGTAACAGTATTCTGATTGATTTAAGTAATTGGTTAAATTTAAGTATTTGACAAACGACAGCAAAGGTAATCATTAAAAATTGCACTTATAAATAAATAAAATGCTCTTGGAAATCAATTGCAAGGAGCCCCTTAATGGAAAAGTTAATTTCTGACCCTGGCATGGGGGAACGTCTGGCATTTGCAGTTTGTATAGGTGTAAATTGCAAGAATAAAAAAATAAAAATTCAATTTCTTGTCAAATTCGTTATCTTGTTAATGATTGATGGTTTTCAAATGAGATGAATGGTAAATACTAGGAGGCAAAGATGTTTTAAAATCTTCTTAGTTACCCAATGTTTTTATTCCAAAAGTTTGTCTCTGGCACTGCCACCTTGTAAAGTTACTGTCAGTGTCACTGGACACTTTTAATTACTTATTTATCATTGTTGCCTCCCATTGATGTGTGTTAATCCATTGCTAGGGTCAGACAGTATTTTATCTAACCGTTTTACTGGTGTGTCAGTGTTTATTTTGTATTAAACCATATAGATTTACGTTAATTAGTTAAGATAGGCTGTGATTTGACATTTGAACATGGATTTTTCTTATTTTACATGAATACACAGACATTCATGGAAGGTTAGGTCCTGAATATTTTTCTAAATGTCATGGAAAAGTCATGAAAATGTATTGGTAGAAATGTGTACGAACCCTGTAAATATTTTACATTAAGTCTAGAGGTACAGTTGCAACTAGTCAGTGGGAGTATAAATGTAATCAATTTACTTCTGTCTTTTCTAATACGGATTCTTCATTTTGTTCAGGAAGAACCAGCCACACCATATCCCACTGTGGAATGTCTGACTGGACACAGGTCTTCATTGAGAAGAATCTTGTGAAATGGAGGGATCTGAAATTTGCAGAGCAGTTGAGGTGGAGGATGGTGTTCTTTAAAAATGTATGTTAATGTTAAATAAATGCAGCGGTGTTGTGTGAAAAGTGTGTGTGGGTTTTGTTGTACTCTAACATTTTAGTAATTGTATGTTACGTACTGTAACATTTTAGTGTAATAGTATTTTACGCACTGTAACATTTTAGTGTAATTGTATTGTGAAATGTATTGCAGAAACTTGAGCTGTTTCAAAAGTGATACTGTGTTAATTTTTGAAGTCTTTATTGTAAACTGAAAAGATCTATTTACACAAATAAATATTTTACTGTAAGCTGGAACAGTGTTTGTTCAACCACTTATGCATTTGATTTGTATTTACAATTAATGATATTAAAATGCCTTTTGAATTCAATTGTTGAATGTGCATGTTATTCAAAAGGAAAATGGCCTTTAATAGTTCTTGAAGGAACATATTTGCCACAGTTAAGTTACAAATGGGCTTGTCCCTTGGGTGGTACCTTAAGGGACAAGATTTGTGCCTTTGATGAAGGTACAATATTGTACCAACAAGATTTAAAATCCTAAAGGTACATTTTGGTCCCCCATGGTACAAATCATGTCCTTTAAGGTACAAACTGGAATGGTACAAATTGGTCCCTTTATATTAAGGTACAATTCTGTCCCCCTAAAAGGTACCGCCCCAGGGACAAGGGTTTGTACCTTTTATGGTACAAAATTGTACCTTTTTTTCTGCGAGTGTATGTATGTACTGTATAGTTACAAAGTAAAGTTATTATAATTATTATATTTTCAATATTACTTAAGGTGAGGAACAAAGTACAAATATGTAACAAAGTTTTTTTCTGTGGCAGCTACAGAGCAATCTCCTCTAGAAAGACTTTCTGTTGTACATTACATCTTAAATTTAATCAAATACTGTCCATTACACTACAATGTATCAATACATAATCTCTAACTTCAGCAAGAGCATCACAAAAAAACATTAAAAAGCAACATCATCACAATCAGCCATGAGAATGAAAATACAAATCTATTATGATAAAACCTTTAAATGATTTGGAGCAACTTTTTTGTGCACAAATACATCTGCTAATCGCTTCCTAATCTCTTTAGTCCTAGTGCAATAAACAGTGGGATTTATTAAGGGAGGAATTAATGAGGAAATAATTAATATTGCATTTCTCTCTGTTAAAGTAAGCACAACTCCTATTCTAGTTAGTAATCCAGAGACCATTTTCGGTGCATAATAACTAAACAAGACAATGAGATGACTCAAACAAGTGTTGATCATTTGCTTTCTGCTTGCATTATTGGAGAGTTTAGTAACACTATATGCCAGAACAGCATAAGTGCACATAATAAATGGAAACTGTCCACAGAACCACCACAGATTAATCATTGCAGGCAAGAAAAAATAGGGTTCAGGATTGACACAAGCAGCTCTTATCATGGACGGATAATCACAGAACACATATCTGATAACAGGCTGACAGTATGGGAAATTGTCTACTATAGAAGTCAAAACACCCATTAGAGTGATAGTAATGAGCCAAGTCAGAAAAATGAACAGAAATGTACGTGTATTTGTTACAATACTGTGGTATCTTAAAGGAAGCCTAATCGCAATAAGACGGTCAATTGCCATTAATGTCAGAGCCATGCACTCTGTGAAATCACCAAGATGATAAAAGAACATCCTTGAGATACAAGAGTAGTATGACACAGTTTTAATCTCAGCCAGCAGCACTGAGATCATGGTTGTGCTGCAGGTAGAGGAGTACATTATGTCAACAACAGCTAGATTACAGATTAATATGTACATTGGTTTGTGTAAATGTCTGTCAGTCGAGATGATACACAGATTGATGCCGTTCCCAAGCAATATGAGCAGGGATGTAGTGGAGGCTAAACGCACGTAAACGCCGTTTACGCACCTCCCAAAATTCGGAAATAGCGTTTACCCACCTCCAAAGTGCGTTTATCCACCTCTAAATTGAGTTTATCCACCTCTAAATAGCCTACAGTTCCTAAGCCATTTTAAATTAAGCTTATGTCGTTTTAGTTTCATATTGTTCATTTTCATTGGTTGTTTGTTGTACAGTTAAACGAAGTCTTTCATATTGCGCTGCAACTGTCAGTGTGAGTAGTGGGAAGTTCGGATCATTTTACTGACTCGGATCTTTGAGTCTCGTTCAGCAAAATGAACTAATCTTTTCTCTTTCCGTCTCTATGGGACTGACAGGAAGAACAAAAGACTCGGATCTCACCTGTCGATTCAGAATCAGAACCCATATGTTGCGTAATGTGCATGTGCGGTCAACACAAAATGAACGAATCACTCTCTGAGACAACTCGGTAGTCCCGAGTCATATTAAAGATTCGTTCAAAATGAACGAATCATTCATGAACGACACGCAACCAAGATTCAAACATGGATATCCGTCAATTTTTTAAGCGCCGTCAAGATAGCAGCCCTCCTCCTAATGCCAGCAAACGGGCTCGGCTACAAGCCCAAAGTGAGTGAGCTCGGAAAACAGAACTAAACTTTATGTTTTTAGGGTTAATTTGGTTCACGGTTAGATTCATGCCACTGACTCAACAAGTCACCTCTTCCTTTTCCCATTAGCCAATGTAGGCCTACAAGTAAAATTCAGGATACATTATTATCAGATTAATAACTGGATGTAATTATATGCATTCTCTGGTATTTAAACCACTGAAAGTTTGTGACAACAAGCTCCCTTTGCTAGTCAGCTAGCTAGTTATTGTTATCGCTACAGCCGTTCGCGGGTACGGTAAACGTTTCTATGGTAATAACAGCGAGTTGGACCAATCAGGCGTCGCTGTTAAGCTTAGGACTGTGGGTAGTGTAGTTTTTCTTACAGACCTCTAGCTACAGAAGCAGAAAATTTCGTTTCACAACTCGTGGTCAGTCTACCTCAGATGTTTTAGACATTATGGCTGATAATCTAAATCCTTATGGAGAAAAATCAATGGTAGTTTTACTTCCTGTTTGCGTCTGTAGATTTCTCATAAATTCATCAAAAGTTTACATTCTAAATGCAATCGCAAGCGATCGCTGTCTGCACCCTGTCATCATCAACACAAAGCTCTCGCTCTTCTTCACCAAATTCATCCTTCTGTCGTTAATCTGCACCTGCCTCATTAGCAATTGGTAAAAACTGTAATCGACAACTATTTTGATAATCGATTAGTCGGCTTGAGTAATTTTTTAAGACAAAAGTAAAATTCTTTGATTCCAGCTTGTTTAATGTGAATATGTTCTAGTGTGTTCTCTCATATGTGACAGTAAACTGAGTTATGGACAAAACGAGACATTTGAGGACGTCATCCTGGGCTTTTGGGAAACACTGATCCACATTTTTCTGACATATTATAGACCAAACAACTTATCGATTACTTGAGAAAATATTCAACGGACAACTATGAAAATAATCCCAAATCTAATCATTATGTACAAGTGCATTGTATTGGAACCCCTGGATATAAGCCTCCCCTCTCTATCTCTCTTAAATATTTTTGTTCTCTCTGAGAACAATAGCTATCATCAGGATTCGCTATATACCGGTAGGCAGTGGCCCACCTTACCGTGACCACGATGCGGTCACCCAGAATTTATAGTTTACCCACCTCTTTTTTTACCACTACACCTCTGAATATGAGCATATAGGTTATTAAGATGAGGAATCCAAGGAGCTTTTGGTTCTGCAGGTGATCAAATCCAGTGATCATAAAGCTGTCCACAATGTTCACTGTGTAATTTGCCATTTTCAGTCCACTTCTAAACAAATAGACACAAGCACATTAAAATACACTAAATACAAGGGATAAGATAAAATCAATTAAAGGCTTGATGTACTTAAATATGCACAGGAAAAAAGCTCCTGTGAAGGAAAAGATGCAGACAGCGTCTGTAATGGCAATGTGATGAAAACTGTAAAAGTTGAAGTACAGTTTCAAAAGAAATACAAAAAGAGTTTCAGTCATGTTAAAGAGTAAATATGAATAACATGTAAAACCTTTTCTATTCTAATCGGTGAATATGAAAACGGCATGCAAGAGATTCTGAGATGTTCTTCTCATCCAGTATAGACTGATGTCCTGCCTTTTATATGTTTATGGTGTGATTATGTCATGGTTTCTTAGCAGCCGTGATTAAACATGGGAGTTTGTTCAAAACACAATAGTTCATAACAGTTCAAGGCTGACAATACAAAATACATAGTTGAACACAAACCTACGATTGACAAGTTTTGTAATAAATAATTTTTTTAAGCAGTTTTTGTATTTTTGTTTTGTATATTTGTATTGACCCTGGTATACTCAGACTATGATATTTACTTATTAAAAGCATCTGCAAAAATGCTTACAAATTTTTGTTCATATTTAGTGAATTAGCTCTGTGGGGAAATATGAATAATTATTCATAACTCATTATGATTATTCATTATGATTAATTATGAATATTTGAATCAGTTAAATAGATTAACTTTATGTAGCTACATTAATATTACAATCAGTTTGTCCTAAGGACGTTCAGTATTGATTATTAATTTTATTCTTAGAAAAGGATATTTTTCATGGCCACAGAAAAATAATTATTTCTTTGAATTTACCTAAGCGCCTAGAGTGCATAGCAAGATCGATCATTTAAGGGACAATATGTTTGCAGGCATGGAGAGTCAGGACCAACATATATTGTGCACAAACTCTAATAACTAAATCACGGAACAAGACTAAAACTAACAGAAGACATACATACACAATACATACATGACAAGAAGTATGGTTAAAGTGGTTGGAGGGAAAAAGGGTCAGAACAGATGGATGAAGTTATGCAGAGAGTCTAGAACCTTTGGAAGAACCACCATTAATAAACTTCTTTGTCTGAACAAAGAGTTTACAGTTTTACTAACTACACAGCGATTTCTGTTTCGTACTTTACTTGCATTTAGCCTGAGCTGTAGAAGACCGTCTGAGGTGAAATCGCAGGAGAAATTTTGTAGGTTCCCTCCGATGGCATTGACGTGGCGATCAAGTTCTTCTGTATCGATTGAAGAAGAAATTATGAGCTTGCGTGGTTGCTTCGACTCCGTTGAGGTTGCACATGGCGTGCAGAGTCTGGACCTTCTGGTCCATGGTCTTGTGAGGCCATCAGGCCCACAGGCCCAGCGTATCGTGTCCATGAGGCAGAGGGAGAAGAGAGAGAGAATCTGAGCCGTCTCTCTTTTTAAGCTCTGGGAGTAGTCACACCCTCCTGGGGTAGACTTGACCAATGAGACTGTTGGGATTTCCAAGCGGGAAATTTCTCTGAAGAGTTTATGACTCTTTGTTTCAAGCATGATTCAATTGCAGAGGAAGGAACTATTAAAGACTCTTAATTGTAATACTAATATGTTGCACAAGGATTGACATATCATATACAAAATCATTCAGATTTTTACATTTCAACTTCGTAGACACCAAACATGCCATACCCATGATTTTCGTTAACCATAGTGTGCAATTATTTTTTTAGCTATATGAGTTTAAGATGGTGCATTTGTCCTTTTAAGAAAGAGTCTCAGCTCTCTCTGCAAATTCCTTCACGTCATAAAATGTCTTATCTGATTGTTTCCAGGGTAACCGAGGATCCTTCTCTGCTGTGTTGAGGGAGAGTCTGTTACTAAGCACAAGCATTTAATACATATTAGTAAATGTAACCAGAGATTATGTGTCTGATTTCGCCAGTAAACTACTAGTTTAATAGTTTATACTGCAAGTAGGGGAGAGTGGGGCACAACCTAATGCGGGTTAGTTGTAACACACATGGTTTAACACTTTCCACACATGACAGGATGACGAAACTTAGTGTATTTACTAGTTGCCATATCAACACTATATAGAGAAAAAATATAGCATCAAACTTAAAAAAAGTCTTTGGAAGATATCACTGACCATTTAACCACATTTAACCATAGCAAAACTATGACAAACCAGGAAACATGACAAAATAAGAACATGAAACAAAACCAAAACACACCTTGATAGATCTCCCCCTCTATGGGCGGCTCCCGACGCCCAACAAAACACAATGAACCAACAAAAGTCTAGGAGGGCGGTCTTGGGGGAGGGATGGCGGGCCAGTCCCGTGCAGGGGGACCGGACATGGACCCTGGCATAGCATAGATGGGCCTGGGAGCATGGGCGGACCTGAGCCGTGGGCGGTTTAAGGGACCATGGCGGCTCAGACAGTTTATGGGACCATGGCGGCGCAGACAGTTAATGGGACCATGGTGGTGCAGACAGTTCATGGGACCATGGCGGTGCAGAAAGTCCAGGGGACCAGAGAGGCACGGCTTCTGTGGCCTTAGCCAGGTACCTACTTCCCCCCCAAAAAATGTTCTTGGGCGGAGCTATGGGGTCATGCCCTGGAGCCATCTCTGGACACTAGTCAGGGGCTGGAGCTGTCTCTGGATGCTGGTCAGGGGCTGGAACCCTCTCTGGATGCTGGTCAGGGGCTGGAGCCTTCTCTGGATGCTGGTCACTGGTTGGAGCCCTCTCTGGATGCTGGTCAGGGGCTGGAGCCCTCTCTGGATGCTGGTCACTGGTTGAAGTCCTCTCTGGATGCTGGTCACGGGCTGGAGCCCTCTCTGGACTCTGGTCAGGGGTTGGAGCCCTCTCTGGACGCTGGTCATGGGCTGGAGCCCTCTTTGGACTCTGGTCACGCGCTGAGCCCTCTCTGGACTCTGGTTGTGAACAGGACTCTGGACGTGGACAGGACAGGAGAGGTGGTCGCTGGAGCGGCAGGCAATGTGGGATTGTGGGGCTCCGTGCCCACAAAATCCACAGAGAATGGTGAGTCTCTTAACAGAAGGGCATGGTCAATATACTGGGTCAGAGTCCACGGCACAGTGCTATCAGGCATTAAATAAGCTTGGTGCTCATTAAGTCTAAAATGGAAAATGTCCTTGAGTGTCTTATCATTAAAATCCACCTTATCACAAAGTCCACAAAACTCCTCAACATAATTTTCCAGGGGACTATTCCCCTGGCGTAAACGCAGAAGGCAAACTGCTGGGTCCATTGTTGAAGGTCTAGTATTCACATCAATATACAACACACCCTTATGAGAAGAACATATATGTCGTTTTAACAAGAAAAAGATGTTGTTTTAACCACATAACATCTTGTTATTGCGAGAAAATATGTCTTTAAAACGACATAAAATCTTGTTATTACGAGAAAATTATGTCATTTTAATGACATAAGATCTCGTTATTACAAGAAGATATGTAGTTAAAACGACATATCTCGTTATTACGAGAAAAAATGTTGTTAAAACAACATAACATTTCATTATTATGACATAATTGAGTGGAAAAAATAATATGTATGTGGCAGCAATGCGTCTCCGTAATAAGTCATCATCCATCCATCCATCCATCTTCTTCCGCTTATCTGGGGCCGGGTCGCGGGGGCAGCAGTCTAAGCCGAGATGCCCAGACTTCCCTCTCCCTAGACACTTCCTCTAGCTCTTCCGGGGGGACACCGAGGCGTTCCAAGGCCAGCCGGGAGACATAGTCCCTCCAGCGTGTCCTCTGTCTTCCCCGGGGCCTCCTCCCGGTTGGACATGCCCGAAACACCTTCCCGGGAAGGCGTTCAGGAGGCATCCGGAACAGATGCCCGAGCCACCTCAGCTGTCCCCTCTCGATGTGGAGGAGCAGCGGCTCTACTCCGAGTTCCTCCCGAGTGACTGAGCTCCTCACCCTATCTCTAAGGGAGCGCCCAGCCACCCTGCGGAGAAAGCTCATTTCGGCCGCCTGTATCCGGGATCTTGTCCTTTCGGTCATGACCCAAAGCTCATGACCATAGGTGAGAGTAGGAACGTAGATTGACCGGTAAATCGAGAGCTTCGCCTTACGGCTTAGCTCTTTCTTCACCACGACAGACCGGTACATCGACCACATTACTGCAGAAGCTGCACCGATCCGTCTGTCAATCTCCCGTTCCATCCTCCCCTCACTCGTGAACAAGACCCCTAGATACTTAAACTCCTCCACTTGGGGCAGGAACTCTCCACCAACCTGGAGTGGGCAAGCCACCCTTTTCCGACTGAGGACCATGGCCTCGGATTTGGAGGTGCTGATCCCCATCCCAGCCGCTTCACACTCGGCTGCAAACCGTCCCAATGCATGCTGAAGGTCCTGGTTAGAAGGGGCCAACACGACAACGTCATCCGCAAAGAGCAGAGACGAAACCGTGTGGTCCCCAAACCTTACACCCTCCGGCCCTTGGCTGCGCCTAGAAATTCTGTCCATAAAAATTATGAACAGAACCGGCGACAAAGGGCAGCCCTGCCGGAGTCCAACATGCACCGGGAACAAGTCTGACTTACTGCCGGCAATGCGGACCAAACTCCTGCTTCGGTCATACAGGGACCGGACAGCCCTCAGCAAAGGACCCCGGACCCCATATTCCCCCAGCACCCTCCACAGGATGCCGCGAGGGACACAGTCGAATGCCTTCTCCAAATCCACAAAACAAATGTGGACTGGTTGGGCAAACTCCCATGAACCCTCCAAAACCCTGTAGAGGGTATAGAGCTGGTCCAGTGTTCCGCGACCAGGACGAAAACCACACTGTTCCTCCTGAATCCGAGGTTCCACTATCGGCCGGATTCTCCTCTCCAGTACCCTGGCATAGACTTTCCCGGGGAGGCTGAGAAGTGTGATCCCCCTATAGTTGGAACACACCCTCCGGTCCCCCTTCTTAAAAAGAGGGACCACCACCCCGGTCTGCCATCCCAGAGGCACTGTCCCCGACCGCCACGCGATGCTGCAGAGGCGTGTCAGCCAAGACAGCCCCACAACATCCAGAGACTTGAGGTACTCAGGGCGGATCTCATCCACCCCCGGTGCCTTGCCACCGAGGAGTTTCTTGACCACCTCGGTGACTTCAGCTTGGGTGATGGACGAGTCCTCCTCTGAGCCCCCAGCCTCTGCTTCCTCAATGGAAGACGTGACGGCGGGATTGAGGAGATCCTCGAAGTATTCCTTCCACTGTCCGACAACATCCCCAGTTGAGGTCAACAGCCGCCCATCGCCACTGTAAACAGCGTTGGTAGGGCACTGCTTCCCCCTCCTGAGGCGCCGGACGGTTTGCCAGAATCTCTTCGAGGCCAGCCGATAGTCTTTTTCCACGGCCTCACCGAACTCCTCCCAGGCCCGAGTTTTTGCCTCCACAACCACCCGGGCTGCAGTCCGTTTAGCCTGCCGGTACCTGTCATCTGCCTCAGGAGTCCCACAAGCCAGCCAGGCCCAATAGGACTCCTTCTTCAGCTTGACGGCATCCCTATATTTTCCCGTCCAAATATCTAAAAATTCTTAAATCAAGATGCTTTTACTAAGGAAAATTACATATTTTTTCTTGATTCCTGGGGGAAAAAATCTAAATGAATTGAGTTTTTGCTTGAAACAAACTAAATTATCTACCAATGGATTAGAAAAATAATATTCAAAATAATTCTGTAGTGGTTTAAATGGTAAAAGCCAATGGTTCCTATTGGTATTTTAATAGAAACCATTAGAATTTCTGTGATGTTTCCAACTTTTTTTTTTTTAAGCTGGTCTGATCTTCCAGACAGACAGAGACACAGACAGACAGAGAGACACACACACACACACACACACACACACACACACACACACACACACACACACACACACACACACACACACACACACACACACACACACACACACAGCTTAATGTTTTATTATCAAGGTGAACACAAGAAATTCATCTGTATCTGTAAAATTCACCTAAATGAGTTTCACAGCACTAACACCGTTTCAGCTTTGATCGCCTCGGTAAACACGTAATAAATGGGGCGTTAACATATAAGCCTACTTGCATTTTATGGTTGTGAGCTTTGTTGCATTACATTTACTTCACCAGGAGATGATGCTGCAATTTCTATCTGATTGCAGCTTCGAGTAATGAACCCTTTTCGACACAATTGTATCAGAAAGCAATAATGCTTCGAAACGCTTCATTTGGCCATCACTAATAAACAAATGCAAAACAAAACCCACAATGGGGCAAAACATAATCAAGACTCATAAGCAGAAACAAACTCAAAACATACCAAACACGGGGAGACGGAGACAAAAACATGGCAATAACATCCCTGCTGAAAAATCTTAAAGGGGTGGTAAACCACGATTTCACTATTCTAACTTTAGCTAACGTGTAATGTTGCTGCTTGAGCATAAACAACATCTGCAAA
Organism: Gobio gobio; assembly: GCF_949357685.1. Taxonomy (NCBI): domain Eukaryota; kingdom Metazoa; phylum Chordata; class Actinopteri; order Cypriniformes; family Gobionidae; genus Gobio; species Gobio gobio. The sequence goes on along the minus strand of NC_137118.1, from coordinate 33,478,058 downwards.
GTTACAACGTTCAAAGTTTAAAGCAAAGGGAGATATTTGCTTTTAAAGAAATCAGTTTCTAAGGACTACAGCAAACGGCCGCTAGGGACTACTACACATTCACCCAGGTTTTGCTGACATCACCAGGCCCAATATTTACCTAAACCCCTCCTCCGGGGAATATGAAATAAGGGGGGCGAGGCAATTTTGTATCGCCGCGGGGAAGCGTTAGTAGGCTGTGTTTTTGCCGCAATGCCGAAGAAACGCTGTTATTTTCATCCGGATTGCAGGTCTGGGGTACTTGCTCTGTTCAGCCTTCATAGGGACGGGGGTGCGTTGCAGAGCGTTTAACATACAGCATGTTATATGCACGTTTGTTTGAGTCAGCGGGGAATCAGGCGCGCGCAGGGCTCCCTGCATCCACCGTCTTCGCGATTTCAATGCCAGATTTGCACAACGTCAGCTGCGTGAAAAAAACACTGCCGGTGCGTGGATGCACGATGCGCGCGCTGCACATTTCACGGAGGACAACATAATCTTCCACAAACTTCGCGAGTTCAATACAGGATATGCACAACGGCTTGTCCTGAAAGCTGGATTTACAAACAGAAGCTGTTCACGGGCCACAACCTGTAAGTCTGATTTATTTTTCATCGATGTGTTTTCCTGTAATAGGTTGTAGCAAGGAAGTAAACAGATGACAACGCTGTTCTGCAAACCAGTCTGTTAAATGCTCATTCATACTTAACGTTATCCGACGAACACCTAACGTTACACACATTAACGTTAAAATCTCAACAGCGAACCTGGCATTAGTGTAAATGATTCTTTGATTAGAGCTTTTATGTATTGTTTATCTACAGGCATGCTAAACATGGTTCTGTGTGTGATTTGGCTAACTTACTAGTTAAAGCCAGTGCTTAGTGTTTGTTTTGGGTTAGTTCTTGCGACAGATATTTGGCTATAATCGTTCTAAAAATACAAAAGTTAAAGTGCCATTCAGTAGCGATCATTATAGATCCGCAGTCTTTACTCTCGAGGACTGAACAGCTTCTGCTCGATCATCTTCACTAAAATGTTCTGGGTCTGATTCGGGCGGTAAGGGGCGTGACGTTTCCGACGTGCACTGCGGTTAGCGAATCACAACACACTGGGCCAGCTAACCAATCTGAGCCCACTGCGTATTTTTGAGGGACTGGCTTCATACAACCCGGAAAGCATCAGACCGTTTTACAAGGAGGGACAGAGCAGTGTAGAATAAAGGTCAAATATATGAAAAATAAGGCAATTTTTTTTTAAACGAAGCATGAACACATGTTACAGTGCACCCCACAAACACAATCAAGCCTTCAAAAGAATGTGTTTTACCACCCCTTTAAACCAGATAAGATTTGGATGTGGATATCTGCTCTCCAAGCCTAGTCAAGCTTGCTAACGGGTCTGCTTTGTTGGTTTTCGGAACTAACTGACTAGCTGTGAACTTCTGTTGTTTCTTGAAGTAGAGACCAGGAGACGTCGGGATCAAACAGAAGTGATTCTTTTAATTAGAACTCTCTGTGCTGCAGGTCGTTCGAAAACAGTCTGATTTAACAGTACAAAATAATGCAATTTATCTACATTTCAGGGGGAGGGGTTATACAGCAGAGGAGGAGACATTCAAACAAAGGAATGCATATGTTGTGTAGTTAAAGGACACACCCTACTATGAAATCCCTACCAGTCCCATTGAATCAGCATAACTATTCGCATGCTGATACTGGCCAGGAACTCCAATTCCAAGAGCCATCCCAGAGCCATTAAAGACCAAAGGGCCAACGTCTGGGCTCCGAAAGGTGGGATCTCAGTGATCTGACTCATTTAAAACACAATAGAGAAAACAGGTCTGGCAGGAAAGGAGACTCTTGCTAGAGCCTCTGAAATCAGTAAAACAGGTCTGGAAGATTTGCATAGCAGACTAATTCATCTGATATCATCATTTTTACCTAAAATGCTAAATGCAATGTACTTTCTAAAATTTGTAATCCCACACTAGCTAAACCATCTTAAGCCAGTCTGAGACCAGCAAGCCAACTTAGGCTGAATTTTAGCAGGAATAAAAAAAATTTATTACCATTTATTGCTTCAGTCAAATTCAGGGTTTATTTTAAGTTCATTTATTTTTTATTTCTTGTTTTAAATAGCTCTTATGAAAGTCATCAGCCCTTAATTATAAAGAATATTGTTGAAAAAAGCAAAGGTATACTGTGAAAAGAAAGGCTTTCTTTGTTGTACAGTTCATAAACTATTGGTCTGGGATTGAATCAGAGTTTTATTCATAGCAGACGAGCACAGCAGAGCTCGACCTCTTGAAGACACAGAATGACCCTCATTTGAGTCTTGTGATTGAGTCTCCATTTGGATTGAGTGAAGAATGAGAGAGATGGGTGGGTCGTATGAATGGATAATTGAATGACGAGAAAACATTGAAAAACTAAGGAAGGAGTTGAAGACTGGTAGAACAGTGCCTCCAAAAATATTTTTTTTTGTTCTTCATTTACTTATCATATACACACCATCATGTTGTTTCAAATCTTTGCCTTTATTTCTTCTGTGCATAATGACTTGCATTTTGGTCTTTTTCTTGTTTGGCTACAGATTTGTTTATTTTGTGTACAACACAAACATGAATCCCTCTCATTCATTCTGTCTTTAACAGACTGGGAAGAGGAACAAGTGAGCAGTCCGAACATTCTGCGCCTCATCTACCAGGGCCGATTCCTACACGGGAATGTGACGCTAGGAGGTGAGCTGCCCTCCCACACGCCTTATTACCATTTTTATATCCCATCACACATGCTCCGTTACGGTTGATTATTTATTAAATCATTCTTCTCAGTACCAAATCATGGGTCTGACAGATAAGAAGTTTCCTGGCCTTTTCTCTGGCAGGTGAATTCGCTGTCCCATTGGACTTTTATGACCGCACAGATATTTATTTTGCCTTTGTCTTGGTTTATTTCTGGCCAGGGTGCAGTGCGGTTTCTATCACAGTTCAGCTGATTGTAGGGATATACCCAAAAATTCAGCTCCCAGTCCCAAAACACCTAAATGTTACTATTCTCAAGTCATGAATAGAATTCACTTCGTGAAATCTATCTATCTATCTATCTATCTATCTATCTATCTATCTATCTATCTATCTATCTATCTATCTATCTATCTATCTATCTATCTATCTATCTATCTATCTATCTATCTATCTATCTGCCTGTCTGCCTGTCTGTCTGTCTGTCTGTCCGTCTGTCCGTCTGTTCGTCTGACAATCTTGGATAAATTGTGATTAGTTAAGACATAGAAGTATGTTTTCCTCTTATTACACTAATAAATTAGATCTTTATTGTCTTTTATAAATGTTTGTGTAGTGAAAAGTTTAACTTTACTATTTACTCATATCTAATGGGTTTTGCAATGTTTTGCCTGGGCAAACTTTTCCCATAGCTGAGTAACCAGCTCCAATTTTCTGACTTTTCACTGATGACGGGATGGTGGCGCCCAGGGAGGGTTTGCCAAAGAAGTGTCACTTTGATAATACATGCTGACACCTTCTTGATTCAAGAGAACCAAGGCATGAAGGCAGAGTATGTGGGGCAGAAGGCAGTAACAGTGGTTTCAGAGTCAGTGACGAATCTCAATAAGGCACAGCTTTAAATGCTGGACTCTCATCCAGGGGTTTACTTGCCATCCTGTTCTTCTGTCCTATGACTTCATCCCTTGGAAAAGTTTCTGTGGTATCATAGATGTACAGCTGCATTAGTCTCTTGTGTGTCCATTCAGTCTAACACTCTTAACACTTTTTTTCTTGTGTCTTGCAGCTTTAAAACTGCCTCTCGGAAAAACCACAGTGATGCATTTAGTTGCCAGAGAAACGCTGCCCGAGCCAAATTCCCAAGGTAACCATTCTGCCCTTTCTCTTTTCTGTTCACTCCTCCTTCACTTTTTCACACGCTCCCTGCCTAACTGCAGCCTTCACTGTCTTCAAAAAACAGTTTATATGTGGATCATTCTCAACCTCTGCTAATATTTCAGTGTTTCAGAGGATTTAAAGTATTGTATCACCAAAATGTAAAAGACCATTTCACATGGTGATAAAATAGGAAGACAAATAACTATGTGTAGGGAGGTTGTGTGTGTGTGGGTGAAGGAAGGAAGAAGACGGGGTCGGCTTGACTGGGACTGTGCTCTTTAATACTCAAAACTGGTTGTATTATAAACATAAACAGCGCACGTGGGCGCAAAGACACAACAACGTGTACTCAAAACTTTCTTTCAGACGATCACTCAGATTCCATGTAGTTTCCTCAGGCAGGCAGAGTGCACAGCGTCCCAGTCCAACTCTCTCTCCTCTCTCTCTCACAACCGCGGGTTTTATGGTCTCTCCACGCCAATTACTGGAACAAGAGACAGGTGTAAGTGATCTGCACTTGAACTACTTACTCACCGCTCGTCTCCGCAGTCTCTCTCTCCCGCTACAGACTTCGCAGAACCACGCCCCCTTCGCCACATACCCCCACCGCCCGCACCAGGCCGGGGAGCCATCCGGCCTGCAGCCCCCCCCCCCCCTCCTGGAGAGGAAGTCAGCCACAGCCATCTGTGCACCCGGCCTGTGGATCACCTTGAACTTAAAAGGCTGTAAAGCTAGATACCAACGGGTGATCCGGGCGTTGGTATCCTTCATGCGGTGGACTCACTGCAAAGGGGCGTGGTCCGAACAGAGGGTGAACTCCCGGCCCAGGAGGTAGTAGCTGAGGGTGAGCACGGCCCACCTGATAGCCAGGCATTCTTTTTCTATGGTGCTGTACATCGTCTCTCTCTAAGAGAGCTTGCGACTGAAGTACAGCACCGGCCGTTCCTCGCCCTCCACCTCCTGGGAGAGGACTGCGCCCAGCCCCCTGTCCGAGGCGTCCGTCTGTAGGGAAAAAGGGAGAGAGAAATTAGGAGCTTGTAAGAGCGGCCCACCACACAGAGCAGCCTTTATTTGGGTAAAAGCCTGCTGGCACCGCTCCGTCCACTGAACTGTATCCGGCACCTCCTTTTTAGTCAGATCAGTCAGCGGGCTAGCGAGGTCCGAATAATTGGGTACAAACCTTCTATAATATCCCGCTAGCCCCAGGAACTGTCTAACCTCCTTTTTGGACTTGGGCCTTGGGCAGGTCGCAATAGCTGCAGTTTTGTCAATTTTGGGCCGCACCTGTCCATGACCCAAATGGAAGCCCAGATATCTTACTTCCACCCGCCCAATCGCACACTTCTTTGGGTTGGCCGTGAGCCCCGCCCTCCTCAGCGACTTTAGGACAGCGCGCAGATGCTGCATATGCCGCTGCCAATCCGCACTATAGATGATGATATCATCCAAGTACGCAGCAGCATATGCAGCATGCGGCCGGAGAATCCTGTCCATTAGCCGCTGGAAGGTCGCGGGAGCCCCGAACAACCCAAAAGGAAGGGGGACAAATTGGTGTAACCCAAACGGCGTGGTGAAAGCTGACTTTTCTTTGGACATTGGCGACAAGGGGATCTGCCAATATCCCTTAGTTAAGTCCAGCGTCGAATAAAAGCGAGCGGTCCCAAGCCGATCAAGCAACTCGTCCACCCTTGGCATTGGGTACGCATCAAACTTCGACACCGCGTTCACTTTTCTGTAGTCCACACAGAATCGCACTGAGCCGTCAGGTTTTGGTACCAAAACTATCTGGCTCGCCCAATCGCTGCTGGACTCTTCTATTACCCCCATATCCAACATAGCCTCTAACTCAGCCTGAACCAACTTTTTTTTGTGTTCGGGTAAACGGTACGGCCGGCTGCGAACTACCACGCCTGGCTCTGTCTCAACATGGTGTTGAATGAGGTCTGTGCGACCAGGGAGGGGCGAGAACACGTCAGCAAATTCTGCCTGCAACGTTTTAACGTCAGTGAGCTGCGACGGCGAGAGATGACCCCCCCCCCCGGGGCCAGAGCGAGCGATTGCGGTTTTTGTATCGCCTCTGGCCCGAGATCATCTTCCGCCGTCACGACCGTCGCTAGCAACACTGACTCTGCCTCCAACCACTTTTTAAGGAGGTTGAGGTGGTAAATTTGACGTGCTCCCTCCCTATCTGAGCGCACCACCTCATAGTTGAGATCCCCAACTCGCCGTGTGACTACAAAGGGTCCTTGCCACTTTGCGAGTAATTTAGAATTGGAAGTAGGGAGCAATACAAGTACCTTATCTCCCGGTGCAAATTGACGGAGTCTAGCCCCTCTGTCGTATAGCTGTCTTTGTCTGTCCTGGGCCTGTAACAAATTCTCCATTGACAGCCGCCCCAGAGTGTGGAGTTTTGTTCTCAGGTCGAGGACATACTGAATTTCGTTTTTACTCGTGGAAGGCCCCTCCTCCCAAGTCTCCCTAAGGACATCCAGCACCCCCCGAGGCTGGCGCCCATAGAGAAGCTCGAAGGGGGAAAACCCCATGGAGGCTTGCGGGACCTCGCGGACAGCAAACATCAGAGGCTCTAGCCATTTATCCCAATTTCTGGCGTCCTCGTGAATGAACTTACGAATCATGGATTTTAACGTGCGGTTAAACCGTTCGACCAAGCCATCCGTTTGTGGGTGATAGACGCTTGTGCGAACCGATGTAACGCCCAACAATTCGTACAGTTCGCAAATAGTTCGTGACATGAACGCCGTGCCTTGATCGGTGAGAATCTCTTTCGGGATTCCCACCCCGGAGATTAAATAAAACAGTGCGCTCGCAACACTTTTCGCCGAAATTGTGCGGAGCGGGACTGCTTCCGGGTATCGCGTTGCATAGTCTACCATAACTAATGCAAAGCGATGCCCGCGTGCTGACCGCTCTAATGGCCCGATGAGGTCCATACCAATTCTCCCGAAGGGGACCTGCACTAATGGGAGTGGGCACAATGGTGCTTTTGGGGTGGCCGGTGGATTCACCAACTGACATTCGCGACAAGACGCACACCACCTGCGTACATTCTCGTGAATGCCCGGCCAGAAGAACCGGGCCATTAGATGGTTGAGTGTAGCCGTGTGTCCTAAATGCCCGGACATAGGATTAGAATGAGCCGCCTGGAAAAGCATTTCCCGGCGGCTTTTAGGTACCAACAATTGGGTTGTATCTTGCTTTGACTGGGCGTCCTGGGTCACCCGATACAACCTATCTTTTAAAATACAAAAATAGGGATAAGAGAGTGGCTGGTCAGGGTGGAGGAGGTGGCCGTCGATGGACCGGACCTGGCCAAAAGCGTTTTTCAGCGACTCATCCTGGGACTGTTCCAGGGGAAAATCATCGCGGTCTGTGAAGGGAGGCAAACCCAGACCGCTCTGTTCCCCCGGAAGAGCTCCCAGGGCCCCCGAATCCACCTCCCCCAACTGAGCAACCATCTCCTTCCGGCTTGTCTGTTTCCCCCAGGAAGCATCCGCACACAAATGCCCCAATAACACGAAACGCTGGCCAATCGGTCCCTAAAATTAGCGGATGCCTGAGGTGCGGGTTAACTGCTACCTCAACATTATGCTTTTGTCCCCGAAATAGAATATCCACGGGCAACACCGGATAGTTCACCACTTTCCCGTGCACACACCTCACCGTAACCGTGCGGCCAGTACCCAATGCCACAGGGTGAATCAGGCTTTGGTGGATAGAGGTCTGGTTACAACCCGAATCCACCAAGGCCTGATAAGTACCCCCCTTGATACTCACAGGAATCAGGTACAATCCGGCTTGATCGGGGGCGGCTTGTGGAGCGTCGGGGACCCGGACCAGCGTCCCGACCTCCATGACGGGACAGCGGTCGATGAAATGCCCCGGATCCCCGCAGCGCCAACAAGCCGGCCCAGACTTCCCCGCCGCCCTAGTGGCCGGAAGTAGGTCTGGCGATTGGCGTGGAGAGAGCACTGGAAAGGAGGTGGAGGGATAGGGATCCTGACCGGCCGCCGCTCCCCTCTGGATCGGACGGGGAGGGGCTGGCGATTCAGCGGCCCCGCTCGTTCTCCATCGTGGGGCTGGCCTAGGTGGCCACACCCCCCGCGACCTGGGAAGGGGAACAGGTTTGGGGAGAGAAGGGGCAGAGACAGCAGCAGGGCGAGAGAGAGAGAGAGAAGCGGATGGTAAGGGCTCGCCGACCCCGGTGCACGCCACCATGTGGTCCTCCGCCAACTGGATGGCCTGGGTCAGCGACGTCGGGCGGTGGCACTGGACCCACTGCGCGGTCTTCTGGGGAAGCCGCGCGACGAACTGCTCCAGTACCACCCGGTCAATGACTCCCTCGACGTCGCTTCCGCCGGCCATCAGCCACCTGCGGCATGAGTCCCGGAGCTGGTGAGCGAAGACGAAGGGCCGGCCAGAGTCGCTGAGGGTCAGGGTCCGGAAGCGTTGTCGCTGTTTCTCCGGACTCCGGCCGACCCGCTGCAAGATGGCGCGCTGCAGGTCTTCGTAGTCCAGGAGGTTCTGGACTGGCAGTTGATGGGCGGCTACCTGCGCTTCCCCTGACAAGAGCGGCAGTAGCCGCATGGGCCAGTCAGATCTGGGCCACCCCCGGGACTCGGCGGACCTCTCGAAGAGGTCGAGGAATGCCTCTGGATCATCCTCCGGACCCATCTTCGAGAGGCTGATGGTAGCTGCCGAGTCGGTGTTAGACGGGGGAGTGGCCGGAAATAGCTCGCGGTCTTCGTGTTGAGCCCGGATGAGGGCCTCGAACCGTTTATCTTGTTCCACCCGGACGGCCAGCAGGTCCTCGTGAGTCTGCTGGTGAAGACCGGCGAGCGATTGGACCAGGTCCGCAAGCGGCGTTTTTGGTGGGGTCTGCATAGCAGCGGCACTCTTCTTCCTTTCCGGGTTTCGGCACCAGTGTAGGGAGGTCGTGTGTGTGGGTGAAGGAAGGAAAAAGACGGGGTCGGCTTGACTGGGACTGTGCTCTTTAATACTCAAAACTGGTTGTATTATAAACATAAACAGCGCACGTGGGCGCAAAGACACAACAACGTGTACTCAAAACTTTCTTTCAGACGATCACTCAGATTCCATGTAGTTTGCTCAGGCAGGCAGTGTGCACAGCGTCCCAGTCCAACTCTCTCTCCTCTCTCTCTCACAACCGCGGGTTTTATGGTCTCTCCACGCCAATTACTGGAACAAGAGACAGGTGTAAGTGATCTGCACTTGACCTACTTACTCACCGCTCGTCTCCGCAGTCTCTCTCTCCCGCTACAGACTTCGCAGAACCACGCCCCCTTCGCCACACTATGAATTTAATGTTTGCTGAGCTTTTTCTGATATATTAGTTTTAACTATTTTTATTGCAATGCTGAGCTGAAGGCACATTTTCTTGACAATTTAGAGACAAGTGATGCACTATTTATTGATTTATGGTTTCAACATATAAAGAAATATGAGTATGTATGTATATTATATATTTTTAGTTATTAATTTGAGTTTGAGGGACACTTCAAATGAAAGATAGTTATTGTTTTGGTAACACTTTACAATAAGGTTTCATTAGTTAACATTCGTTAAATACATTAGTTAACATGAACTAATAATGTACAATACTTCTACACCATTTATTATATCTTAGTTCATGTTAACCTCAACATTTACTAATACACTATTAAGATCAAATGTTGCATCTGTTAACATTAGTTAAAGCACTGTGAACTAACAACAATGGTTAATAAATGCTGTAAAAATATATTGTTCATTGTTAATGATATTTAATGCATTCATTAAAGGGTTAGTTCACCCAAAAATGAAAATTCTGTCATTAATTACTTACCCTACACACCCTAAATAACGACTTACATAGTGATGACGATTTCAAAACACCGCATCATGAAGCTTCGAAGAGTTATGAATCAGTGAGCCGAATGATGATTCGTCTCACTGATTCATAACGCTTCGAAGCTTCATGCTGCCTTGTTTTGAAATCGTCATCACTATGTAAGTCGTTATTTAGGGTTTTTTTGCGCACAAAAACTATTATCGCCGATTCATAAAGGTATTTTAGAACCACTGTAGTGAGATGGACTTTGTAATGACGTCTTTAGTACCTTTTAAGGGTCTTGAGAGTGAACCGTGCCATTGTGCCAATGGAGGCCTTTCAGATCCATCAGATTTCAACTAAAATATCTTCATTTCTGTTCCGAAGATGAACGTTGGTCTTACGGGTGTCGAACGACAAGAGGGTAAGTAATTAATGACAGAATTTTCATTTTTGGGTGAACTAACCCTTTAATGTTAACAAATGAGACCTTATTGTAAAGTGTGGCCATTGTTTTTTGTATCTTTTTATAATATTTTTTAGCTGAACTCAGTGTTTTGGAACAGAACCATTGTTTTGTTTTTGTGCAGTAGTTTTAACTGCCTGTGTTTTTGTTTCAGGTCAAAGGAACCGGGAAAAGACTGGAGAGAGCAACTGTTGTGTGATCCTGTAAATACATCCCTTCATCCCTCAGAATGAGTGTGTCCTGTCACCTTTCGCCCATGCTGCTTAAACACAACTACTCACACCTGACCGTAACGAGAGCTTCACTTTACCTGGAAAGGAAAAAAAAAAATCACACCTGAGAGAGAAAAAGACCAGGCTCGGAGAACGCATAGTCCGTATTTAAACCAAAAGATGTCAAGAAAATCCAACCTGGAGAGCAGCAGATTATAAAACGCATCCCTCCGTCACCCTCACACACATTTCTTGTCATTCTACCTTCATGTACACCCAGCAGACCTGTAACTCGATTCATCATGCAGTGACACTCTTTCCTTCGCTTTCTACCAGTTTGCACACGGAGGAGGCACTTGTATCTCATGGTAAACCTGAATGATTCAGTGAGCAAGAAGAGACTCGCCCTTGATTCTTCCTCTCAGGAGGGAGACGTGTGAGCGGGGAAATTAATTTACACAGGGTCTGATGAACTTTTCACGTTAAACGATGCACCACGTGCTCACCAGGCTTGGCTCAGATCCGGTGCGGAGGCGGAAAGGCATGCCTTCACCTTCTTCTGAAATAATAGCACACGCTTCACTGACGGTTTAACCTCCGCTACACACGCCCTCCCGATTAAATACTTATCGCCACATGTAGTCTATTGATTTCAGCGCAGGAGAACAAGTATTGATGTGCCTGATGAACGTTTTAGAAATGTTTATTATACGCTTCCATGTGTTTTAAATGCCCCATTCTGGTCCTGGAGATCCAGCGTCCTGCTTTAACAAGTTCCGGTGCTCGATGTGTTGAGCACAGGAGTCGGGACTTTGTAGAAAGGTAGATCTCCAGAAGGTTTGATTCACTCATGGAAAGTCTAAATAATGCGTAATGAGTAACAGTGACATTTGCGGCTGTGTTTTGACAGTCAAACAGTGTTGCGTCTGCCCTCTTTAGATAGATCTGAGCTGCTCTCTTTCAGGAAGGGTAAGATTTATCCCTTTATTTTCTAAGTGTGGTGGTGTAAATTAATGCTTGCGTTTGGAGCCAGAAGATAAATATTGAATGAAGTTTGGCTTGGTTTCTAGGTCCCCTTTCCTGTTAGATATAAAATTTGTTTGCACAATACAGAAACATGAGCTGTTTTTATTTCTAAATCTGTGTAATTTTTCTTTCTCCTCCTCCCTTTTTAATATTTTTCCAAATGGGAATTGTATTCGAAGGTTACATATGTGTAGAGTATATTTAATATGAATCTTATAGAGAACATAACTATAGAATGTTGATATATATTGGTGTCTAGTGTATGATAGTTTAAAAACAGTTAGCACATTAGCATTTGGAGCAGTGAGATGCTGACAATGTCATGTACTTTAACAGCAGCAAACCCCTTTCGAATGGCTGATGAAATTACTGTACCATTTTCTTTTTTTTCTTCTTCTTTTCTTCAAATGTTCATAATTTGATATATTTTTTCTTCCTTTGTCTTTTGCTGTTTATGTGGTCTTTGCTTTCTGTGTTTTAACACCGCACTAGGTCTGAAAAATATTGGTCCTTATCAGGGTTCAAATCTGTACAGAGCTGAAGTTTTTAAAAATATAATTGTAAATAAAACTAATGCTTCTCATTCTCTAAACTACAAATGGAAATACATCTATAAACTATAAATAAAGAACCCAGAATATTGAAGTGAAATGATTATTGCTTCATGTGTTGATCTTCAGATTGCTTATAATGAATATGAGAGGGCGATAAATCCATATAACGTGTTGGAATCCAAACAGTTTGGACGCACACACGCGCACATACACACACAAACACCATATAAAGGTCTGGGGTCATTAAGTAAAATTCATCTTTGGCAACATGAATACATTACACAAAAACAAACAGAAAAGAAAAAAACAGCTATTTTAAATTATATTTCAGTATTAATGTTTTTGATCAAATAAATGCAGCCTTGGTGAGCATAAGAGTCTTTCTTCATTTTCTTTTAAATTGTATTACAGTTTTTCTCCATTGGTTTGGCTCATTTCTTGAAACAGAAATGAAATTCTCAAAATTGTAAGATCATTTGGCCAAACAGTCTTACAGTTCAGCACAACACTATAGCTCACTTGCAAAAGCTAATATCTCTCCCCCAAAACTGTTCACTCATGCTTCAAAACTAAATTCCTTTCCCATATAAATAGTCAGTGCCACGAAAATGGTAAAGATCCTTCTCAATTGCCGTGTACCCGTGTACTCTTTTGTGAGGAAACGCTCTGTGCTGAAGCACTCAGGGGGAGCATGTAGCACAGAGGCAGCTGATGAGCTTTCCGCGGTCCCGCTGGAATGTGCCGTCTCTCCAACACGTGTTTCTCCTCTTCTCCGGTTCTTTCAACTCTTTGTAGTGTCTTGCTGATAGCAGCGAACTCAATTTGAGTGGTCTTCGTTCTGCCGTTTGGCTCCGAAGTGAATGACAGCGTGCATTCGCTCTCGCTTCCTGTTTATACCCGCAGTGCGGGGCGGAGCGCGAGATGCAAATCTCGCACGCCAATTGTTCATTGGCCGGTTCTAGATAGCTCGAAGCTGATAGGGGCTCCCAGAAGTGATCCCAATTCGTCGGTACGTCCGACGTACGTCGAACGTGACCGACTGAATGGGTACTGGAGTTTCACAACTAACAATTCTTCACTGGCCACCGTCCTCACCCTCCTGGCCATCCACACGCTGCTGTTCTCAATCTTAAACACTTGTAAAATTTCTACTTTTCTAATGATATAATCTGGGTTTGTTTTTTTCAGAGATATTGTTAGAGTAAAGTATATGAATATATTGACCAAACAGTACACAAGACCAGTACTGCATATTGATGATAATATTTATTTCTCTCCACATTGTAAAATCATTCGATTCATTCATGCATTTTCAAAGGTTTGTTTTTTATATCTGCTGAGGTTGGGCTGAAGTCTCTGTCCAGCCTCTCTCAATGTCAACCCATGGGTACTCAGTAGTACCCATGGGTACCAAGGTTGCCCGAATCGCATCTGATGAATTTGGTCCCTGTCTTCTTTGGCCACATCCTACTCCATGTCTACCTCTTCCTACCCCCCTCTTCCCCTCTCATCCCCCCTTCCCCTCTCTACCCACTTCACTTCTCATCCCTCCTTCCCCTCTCTACCCCTCTCATCCCCCTTCCCCTCTCTACCCCTCTTCCTCCACGGGCTCCCCCTCTCATCCTCACTCTTCCTCTTCCTCTTCCTCGAGCAGGAAGTTGCCCATGTTCATTTACTTGGCTAGGTGCCTCCATGTTCAGAAATTGTACTGGTCCTGCATGGTCAAGCTCTTTACATACATGTTTGGCAGCATTCACAGTCATGGACAGCACCTGTCAGGTAACTAAACATACTGTTTGATTGGTCATCTGAGATGTGTGAAACTCCTCCGTCGTTAGTCAAGTTCTAGTTTCACCTGACTGTCAATTGCTGTAATAAATGTATCAAATGTTCCAAGGGATTCATATATGGTATTCATGGTATTATGTTCTTGACTAATTTTGACAATGGAACAGAATATTGTTCATGTGATGACTTACACAATGAAATGATGCTGACACGTTTTGGAGCGAACAACCATTAGACTGAGAATCAACAATCAGTTTAGCTCAACAAAATCTATTCACTTGGAAATTGTGCTAAATGTAGGCTACCTGTTCTTAATCATTTGCAAAGATGTACTGAGATATTGAGACATGTACTTAGACATTTGCGATTTGATGAAATGAATGAGAAATGCTACAAGGTTCTATATGGCACCAAAAATGGTTCTTCGTCGTAATCATAGAGGAACCACTTTTGGTGCTAAATAGCACCATATCATAACATGTTCTGTATATGGTAGCGGTGCTATATAGCACATCTCGGTTACGTATGTAACCCTTGTTCCCTGAAGGAGGAAACGGAGACGCCACGTCGGAGTACCAACGAATAGAAATCTCTCTCGCGAGAGCCAATCTACTTCGAGTGTAACTAAACGAGCCAATGCACATTGGTATGTAATGATTGCACCAGGTGCTCATGCCACGCCATGCGGGTTTAAATGAGACACAGGTGATTGCATCAAATCAGCCTTTTGCTGAGGAGCCGAGTAGGTAGACAGGCACCCCAGCAGGGTACAGAGGACATGGCGACGGGACGTGGCGTCTCCGTTCCCTCCTTCAGGGAACGAGGGTTACATACTTAACCGAGACGTTCCCATTCAGTCGGTCACTCTCGACGCCACGTCGGAGTACCGACGAATAGTGATCCCTACCAAAGCGCCATGGCCTCTGCCCCCATCCAGTGCCCTGTGTGAGCCACCTGAGCTCTCTTACCTGATGAGACGGGGCTCACACCGGGAAGTCCATCACTGCTGTTCCGCATGACCCGCTCAGTGATTATTGGATAACACTTGGAAAGCGTGCCCTAGAGAAGGGACGTTGCGGAGCCCACATCGTACCCCAAAGGAGTTATGTGGAGTACAATGCTGAGCCGTAGCCCGCAACGGAGGAGGGGGCTCAGTCCCACTGATGGGAAAGCTCTCCCAAGGGAAAGACACAGGCTTCCCGTAGGAGCGACCGTGGAAAGATATACGGGATCCCTGCAGGGTCACTCATATAACCCGAGCCCAATACCGGTTCTCAAGGATTCAGCGGCAAGGGGCCTGATGCCAGACGTTCCGCCACGCCTGGCACCGAGGGTGATGGAGGACTCACAGAGTTTGCTTCTGGAGAATAAGAGCACCGGAGCGCAGCAAGCCGACAAGAGCCGGGGCCTCTCAGTGCTTCTACCCATTTGAGGTGAGAACACAGGAGGAGACCGGCTCTACACGTAGGCTATAGAATCTAGCGAATGTGTTGGGTGTCGCCCAGCCCGCAGCTCTACAGATGTCTGACAGCGAGGCACCACGTCCCAGCGCCCAGGAGGATGCAACACTTCTAGTAGAGTGTGCTCACACTCTGAGCGGACAGGGAACACCTTGTGCATTAAATTGATCAAGTGACAGTATAGACATTTATAATGTTGCAAAAGCTTTATATTTCAGATAAAAGCTGTTCTTTTGACCTTTCTATTCATTAAATAATCCTGAAAAAAATTGTACACAACTGTTTTTAACATTGCTATTAATAATAAATGTTTCTTGAGCAGCAAATCGGCATATTAGAATGATTTCTGAAGGATCATGTGACTCTAAAGACTGGAGTAATGATACTGAAAATTCAGCTTTGAATCACAGAAATAAATTGCATTTTAAAATATATTCAAATAGAAAAAAAAGTTATTTTAAATTGTAAAAATCTTTCACAATAATAATGTTTTTGCTGTATTTTGGATCAAATAAATGCAGCCTTGGTGAGCAGAAGAGACTTCTTTCAAAAACAATCAAAATAGTACAGTATCCAAACTTTTGACTGGTAAGTGTACAGCAAACAGCTCCGTTAGGCCAAGAATGTCAAATATCTTTCTGACTGTGAGCTTTTGGCACCACCTTGTGGGTAAAACGATAATTACACATCTCATTTACATATAGATTAAAATCACATATTTGTATTATATTTTTCACTAGATCTATTTATAAGTCATTTATTCATGTTAATATTGTTCATTTGTAATTGTTTCTTGTGTTGAAATATATCAAATAAATAAGACAAAAATATATATAGATCTATATATGAATGCGATATTCTGCTGGTTCAGCAGCCATGCGCCCCCTAGTGGAAGCGAATTTTTGATCTCATACAAAACAGGACTTTATTTTAATGTAGTGCCAGGAAATATACACCAAGATGCGATTTATAGTAATACAAAACATGGATTTAATCATAAGAGGCTAACAACATCGTTAATGTTCCCGTAATTTAGCCTACAACAATTTACTATAGCCTAGTATCCAGGTGGCCACTATCCCAGCTAACAAAAAGTTGTTGTCAGAACGTTTTGTTAACATTCCCTTTAAGTTATGAAAACGTTATTTGGGAATGTTTTGTACACGTTGAAAACGTCCAGTTTTTTTAATGTATTAAGAACGTTTTTTGTGGGGTCTCTGCAAACGTAACAGGAACATTCCATTCAATTATTTTGAAAACATTACGAAAACGTTATTACGGAATGTTCTTTAAATGTTTCAAATGTGTGTTTTCTTCATGTATTAAGAACGTTTTTTCTTGGTTTATGTGAACGTTGCAGAAACATTCCATTCTATCATCTTGAAAACGTTATGAAAACGTTATTACGGAATGTTCTTTAAATGTTTAAAATGTCCGTTTTTTTAATGTATTAAGAACGTTTTCTCTTGGTTTATGTGAACGTTACAGAAACATTCCATTCTATCATCTTGAAAACGTTATGAAAACATTATTGGTTAATGTTCTATAAATGTTTAAAATGTGCGTTTTCTTCATGTATTAAGAATGTTTTTTCTTGGTTTACGTGAACGTTACAGAAACATTCCATTCTATCATCTTGAAAACGTTATGCAAATGTTATTGGTTAATGTTCTATAAATGTTTAAAATGTGCATTTTATTAATGTATTAAGAACGTTTTTTCTTGGTTTATGTGAACGTTACAGAAACATTCCATTCTATCATCTTGAAAACGTTATGAAAACGTTATTGGTTAATGTTCTATAAATGTTTAAAATGTGCGTTTTCTTCATGTATTAAGAACGTTTTTTCTTGGTTTATGTGAACTTTACAGAAACATTCCATTCTATCATCTTGAAAACGTTATGAGAACGTTATTGGTTAATGTTCTATAAATGTTTAAAATGTGCGTTTTCTTCATGTATTAAGAACGTTTTTTCGTGGTTTATGTGAACGTTACAGAAACATTCCATTCTATCATCTTGAAAACGTTATGAAAATGTTATTAGTTAATGTTCTTTAAATGTTTAAAATGTGCAGGTTTTTTTCATGTATTAATGTGTTTTACTAGGTTAATGTGAACGTTAAAGGAACATTCAATTCTGTCATCTTGAGAATGCAAGGAAAAACGTATAAACTTTCCTCCAAACACTGCCCTGGGAACATTTTTTTAAAGAAATTAAATCAATTCAAACAATAACATTTGAAAAAACATTACTACTTATATTTGTCAACACCAAAAACTGTAAGACACTACACAAACATTTTTCATATTTGAATATATTTTCAAATTTTATTTGTCAACCTTTTGCCAAGGATAAGTGCATTGTAACATACAGTACATCTAAATGAAAACAATATCATAACTGATATCTTATTTTGCTTTCACATTTTATATACTCAAACATTCCACAAACTGAAACATTCCAAATCATATATCGAGATACTTTGTGTGTAAAACAACTAATTAAGTGTGTTGTGTGTCCTCTTTTCCAGAAGTCTCTGCTTCGGGCTGAACTGACACCTTAAATTGAGGCATCTGTAGAAACAAAACATAGTATTAGTATATCATTTGCATTGTTTTCTTAATCATTTTTTAGAAACTACAAAAATTACAAAAGCCTTACCTTATCTCTGTGTGGAGCAAACTTTAGTGTTTCTGATATGAAGTCCTCAATTACTTTTTCCAGCACCTTGGTGTGTGTTCGACGACAGGCATCTTAAAATCCAGTAAAGATACACAAAACCCAAACATGTTACTGTTACTTTCAATAAATTAAGACTAAGCATACAGTATGTACAATATACTGCTCATTTTCTCAATACCTCATATGAAGTCCTTGGACTAGCTTGCTCTGAAATACTGTATCTGTTGACTCAGTGCTTTGTTGGAATCTTTTTGCTCTTTTCCAGCATTTGTTATAGGCCAGATTTTTTTCTTTGCATAATTGTATTTGTACATATATTTGAGTTGCAAAAAAGGATCATACCCTGTTCATGTCGAACTCCATTTGGATAGGTTTGAGAAACTGTTGAAAAATCACTGTGTGTGAGAAAGAGAGAGAGAGTGTGTAAGTACTGACATACATTGTCTGATAGACTGATTCATTTTCTAATTAAACTAACAGTTACAGAAATGTATAGCAATTAAAATTAAATTAACTTTAATAATAATTTAATAATAATTACTATTATAAAATATTAATTAATTAAATAACCTTATTTTATTAAAATGAGTGATGAAATTTACAGAAAAATAAATGGTTTGTTTTTTTACAGACAAAGACATTAATGGCCTTTATATTTCAAAAGAACAAACAAGGGGAAAATATTGTTGACAATTTTTTACAAACTGAATGGAACTTTGATTAAATTCACAGGTTAAGACTAAACATACAATTATTTCTAATGGTAATAATGATAATAGTAATGTTGCCAGAGCAACAGAGAGAGAGCACGCCCTGGCACACTTGCTTTTGGTCCAACAGGGGGAAAACAGCTAATGTTAATTAATAAGTATTTTAAGTTAAAAATTGATGTTATGAAACATGTAAGAATCACTAATTCATAAAATATAAAGCGGAAAAGCCCATCTGCACTCAAATAGTAGTTCAATTTAATACACGCCAACATTTAAAAATAAATCCCACATCACAAATAACTGTTAGCCTATATTTGTCTCCCCCAGAAATGACTGCAGGAGTACTACCAAGTCATACAAATTGTGCATATATAACAAAACAACAACAAAAAACACTAACGTCTAATTGACTCACCTTTTAGAAGGTCTGCGATCTGGCCTCAGAAGTCGACATAAGGTGAACTGCAGACTTTGGATACCATTGGTTTGAAAATGGCGTTGCACGGAGCATATACACCGAGGTGACGTCAGAACGTGGAAGACGGCTTGTTTGATTTGAAGTGCACAGCACCACAGACAGTAAAGCACAGCACAGACCAATCGGTGTATGACCAACGACCTTTTTTCACTGACGAAAACGAGACGATAACTAAATAAAAACTAGTGTTGGATGACAAAAACTATAACGAAAATCAACTGTCATTTTCGTCAACAAATAAAAACGAGACGAAAATGTTAGTGAGGGTCGATTAGGGAAGAGATCCAGTCAGAACTGATATCCTGTGTCACAGATGCGCACATTTGATCTGTACTGATCTAACCGCTGGCAAACACACGGCCTACAGGCTGATTCCCCAATCCAGCGCTCCAGAGCGGCTCAATCAATCAAAAACACACATTTATGCCAGACAATTGTTTATGAACTAATGCTGATGAATAATGACAATGTTTACTTTACGATGTTTATATAGTAATATGTTTTGGACGGTTGTAACAATGCATATTTTATCTCCTCATCTGAACTTGAATGAGCTCCTGCCGAGATTTCAAAATTAGAGTCCCGGTTTATTTCCAGCTGGTTTATAATTAAAAGTCACGCATTATATATTCGTTTTTTCTTACACAATAAACTGTATTTAATTTCATTCCCATTTAATTCATAGTCAGGAGGAACGACCAGTATTTGACACATATTAAATAAAGTATCAGGGTTATAATAGTTAACTAAAACCATTAAAAAAATCTTTGTTACTTGAAATTGAATAAATGTTAACTGAAATTAAAAAAATAAATAAACAAACTTATTTGAAGCTTTAGCTTAACATGATATACTAACTAAAACAGAAATACAAACTTATAAAAACTATATAGATGTTTTTAAAAACAAACAAAACAGTGAATTGAGCTCTTTCGTGTATTTTTTATGTCAAAAACAAAATAATGTCAAAATGTGACAAATCAGTTCAAGTGCAGTCTGTTATGTAATACTTAAATGCTTAATGTATTACAATTTAACTAAACTCATTAGATTTTAGGAGACTAAATCTACTGCAGATTTAGTCGACTAAAATCTTATGATATTTAGTCGACTAAAACTAGACTAAAACTAAAAACAATTCAGGTGACTAAAATATGACTAAAACTAAATGGCATTTTAGTCAAAAGACTAAAACTAAATCAAAATATGCTGTCAAAATTAACACTGCCGCGAGATCAATGCACTTGCGCTACCTTGGCTGTGGTAGTCTAGTGGTTAGCGAACAGACATGTGTATTCTGCCGACCCGTGTTAAAGAATAAAAAAAAGTCTTTGGGAAACAAAACCTGACGATCCATTCACAATGCAACATTTTCTCCAACCAATATGCCTATATAAGTCGTTTGTCACGTCCCTGAAATAGGACCTATAGGAACCTAAATTGAGGCCTATTTACAGTTTCTTGTAGCTCAGTTGGCAGAGCATTGCAATATCAATATACAATTATGTTATCGTGGGTTCGATCCGAGGAACGGAACGCATGTGCTCATAAAGATTCTATGCACTATAGATCATTAAGGGTAGGTTTAGGGATGGCGAAAGTGTAGTCGTTAATAAAAAAAATTAAAACAAATTCTAAATGTTCACGTAAAGTCCACACATTGCGTTTAAATGAACACGCGTTTTGATTGGTAACATTTTTAATGACAACAGACTGTCATTATTTTTACGCCAGCTAGAGGGCGCGTGTAAATATAGGTCTTAATAATATGCTTGAAAAACGACCTTTTTTACAGTAATGCAGTGGTTATTGACATAACCTTTAAAATACAGAAAATATACAATAAGATATAGCCTATATGTTCTGGCATATTCTGTGCTAAGAAATTACGTTTTGTTCATAAAATACATGATGATTTATTGCAGAGTGTGGGTAGTTTATAAACCAATCATAAATTTGTCATTAGGACAATATAGGGAAACAAATAGAATAAAAGTTATTGGTTCTTGATCAGGAGTGTATTTTATTTCTTAAGTTAAACTTAAGAGGTAAGAAAAAATAAAAGCTGCAGCCATGTTAATTAAAGAAAGATCAGTAAAATTGTTAATTTTATAATATAATAATTTCTGTTCCCATTACTTCTAAAATTATGGCATTCCAAGAAGGTTATGAGAATGTTTTCGCCGAACATTATGAGAACGTCAGTCAAGCACAAATAACATGATAAAGACGTTGCAAGAATGTTGTTATGAGAACGTTTTCGCGCAACATTACGAGAACATCCGTCAAGCACAAAAAACATGATAAAGACGTTGCAAGAACGTTGTTATGAGAACGTTTTCACTCAACATTATGAGAACATCAGTCAAGCACAAAAAACATGATAAAGACGTTGCAAGAACGTTGTTATGAGAACGTTTTCACTCAACATTATGAGAACATCAGTCAAGCACAAAAAACATGATAAAGACGTTGCAAGAACGTTGTAGTGAGAACGTTTTTACTGAACATTATGAGAACATCAGTCAAGCACAAAAAACATGATAAAAACGTTCTAACAATGTTTTTCTAAGAACGTTTCCTCTCAACGTTACAAGAATGTTTTTGAACTATGAAAACATTAGAAGAATGTTCCTGAAACATTATTTTAGGAATGTTTTTTTCTAACATTTACATAACTTTTACATAACGTTAGTGAAAGTTATGGAAACGTTCCCTGTTAGCTGGGTATTCACTCATGCAAAGAATCTCGGGACTAATAATATATTTAACACAAATTAATGCAAATGTTGTTTGCAAATAGTCCCAAAAAGATTCTTTCCCAACTAGAATTAGACCTAGAATTTCGTTCACTGTTCTGTTTGACCTAGTTACTGCCTTGCTTTGAATTAGTCTATTATTGGAAATAAAATTAAAATCATTCATTATTTCATTATTACATAATGATTTAATTTCTATAGGCTACATTTTAAAAAATAGAGTAGGCAAGAGAAGCCTATGTTCTGAAGAACTGTTCATGTTCAGAAGAAACATTTGTTGGGGAAAAATTTTAATCACAGAATAAGATTTATGTATGTATGTATGTTTATGTTCAACATCTGTTTCAGCCATGCAAAACATCTTTGACACAGTGTCTGTGGAAACCCAGGGGGGTAGGAGCGGGACATCTAGATTGAGAGCCTTCCTGAACCAAAGGTGTTGCATAATTTAAATTAGTTCTAAGACAAAGAGGGACCATTTGTGTATTGTGTTTCTTGCCTTTACCTTGTGTGGAAATGGAAAACTACTGAGAAGGGGTGTTTAGACATTGGGGGTATAAGAAGCTTGTGGTTTCTTTGTGTCTCCAGTTCACACTCAAGGCAGCCTCGAATGGCTGCACTGACCGTGGCTCTTTCTTGCAAGAAAAATAAATCTTTATAAAGACAATTGGATTATGGTTTGTCTCTTATTAATGATGTCAATTAATTAATTTTTGCCATAACAATTTTGGTGTCAGAATAGTGGGATTCCTTGGATGTGCCTTCTGGACCCCGAGAGCAGGTCGGCGACATCCTGGACTTAGAGTCACAGCCTTACCCCGAAGAATTGAGGGAGAAGGGCTGACTGCTCTGGGGTGTCTGGAGGGTCCAGACACTGGAATCAGAGAAAACGAATCCGATGGCAATGGGGCGCTTCTGGTAAGAGACAAACTTTTTTAAAAAAATTCAGGGGAAATGTTTTATTTTTTATTTTATATAATTTGGGTAAATTGAAAATTGAATTGATAGGGATAAACCATAGGGGGAGTCTGACTCTGTGACGAATGCAACATGGTTGCTTTGTTTATGGGATAGAAACTGAAATCACGTGGGCGAATAGGGGGACTGAGTTGTGTGCAATCCGGGGACTGAGTTGTGTGCGGTCCGGGGACTGAGTTGTGTGCAGTCCCGAACCGGGCGCTATTGCGAGCATCCACCCGGCTGATCTTGGGTGAAGAGATCAGATCTGTACAGAGACGTCCTACAGATTAATAGCGCGCGCGATCGAAAAGCCACAGAATCAGACTGCCAATATGGGGAAATCCCAAAGCAAGCTAGCTGAATACGAGACACCGGTATTTTATCAAATGAGAAAATTATATGGCCAGAAATGCATGCAACGTATACGAAATTCATTAAATGTCATGATTTGAGTGTCACCGCTGAGTGGCCAGACTGGGACTGTGAAAGAGTCAGTTGAATGAAAAGGATAAATCGATGGGTTGTTGTGAGAAATGTGAGCAGACACTGAAATTCTGGGTGTGAGAGGCATTGACTGTGGAGAAATTAAACGGAGAAATTAAAATGTTGTCTCATCACGCAGAAGCCACAGCTGTTTAAAGATCGCCGGTGAGTATGAACTTTGACTAAATTTTATCTAACAATTTGAGTGATATGATCAGTAATTTGATTAGTCGGTATAAAGATTTTGAGATGAACAAGAGCAAACGCTGTAAGCAGCTCCGCTCTGAAGCCCTGACTTCAAAGAAATTTGCTGGACTGATGAAGGAAATGGGCAGACATGTTTTTATTGTAATTGGAAAGTTGATCAGCAACTTGACTGGCTACAAACAAAGAAAGAACAAGAAAATTCAAATTTCTAGATGTTTGTGCTTATTCATTAATTTATAAAATAGGTGAGGTATCATTATACCCAAAGGGAAAATCCCAGAAGTGACTGAGATATAAAATTGAGTAACTAAAAATGATGTTGGTGAAAAGAAGAGAGTAGAAAGTGTGGCAAATCAGGCCACCAGACTAAATTCTGTAAACGAAACTCAGTAAAAAGAATAAAACAGAGATTTACATTATAAGAAAATGAGAAAATAATAAGCTTAATAAAGTCTTTAGTGATTATTTTTGAAGGAAGGATTTGAGATAATTTTAATATGAGGTTAAAATTAAAGATAAAGATGATAAAACATTTTGCAAAGATATATAAATCCTGATTAACCGAGTTTTAAATGAAAAAGATATAATAAATATGGCTCTTCTCACCTTTGCAAAACTCTGATAATGATGATTTGACTGAATATTGGGTTGTTGAAATAACTATAGGTGTTAAAATGTTGAAAACCCTAGAAGCTGATGTTTTGGTGTCAAAAGATAAGCTGGTGCTGAGCTAATAAACAATTTGTTATCTCAATCCGGCCACCACGTGGCCTAACTTGAGTAACAGAGACTCAATCTGAGTGGAAATTTAGTTTCTAAATTCATTATGGGGGCGAAAGACAAATATAAAGTTATGATCATTCGAAAATGTGATTTCTGTCTAAGGATAGAGTTAAAAGGAAAATGTCTGATGTTTATTTGAAAACAAAGCCAGATCTTACGCTGAGCTAGTGTGAAGAGTGAAAAGTTTATGAAAATGCAGTGTACCAGCCCTGAAGGCCTCAGAGTCTCTCTCTCATCCCAGACCAGCTCAAAGCTGATATCTGAGCCTGTGCCACAGATGATAGAAGATATTGATGAGTAAAAGCACAGGGCATTATGTGAACATAATAGACAGTTATTTGTTAAGATATAAAAAAGGTGCCATCAAGAGGGCAATAAGACATGTTTTTAAAATATAGACTTTTAATTAACTGAAATTTTGATTAATGTATGATATGACCAGTAACTTCTGTCTACTCTTAGCCTTCACCATGTACAGAACTGATGGCCTTAGTCATAGATGTAGCAGAACATTAAATGGAATGGAGAGTTGTTTTGGCTAAATTCACTGAGTGTAATCCACGCACTGTTAGGTTGCGTCTTTGAAGAAGTATGATGGATTTTAGTGATTAAGTTGTGTTATAATTAACCTGTCTCCATGTTTTTACTAATTTGAAAGCAGACTAGATGGCTCTGGGTGACTCTTAATGAACTTTCCAAAAGGCTCCAGAAAATATCTGATCCTGTTGAGGGTCAAAGATCTCAAGCGATGACCAAATGAGCACGAGGTGGTTTCCCGAAGACGGGTAAGACTTCCTACGGCCTGACAGGTAGCAACCCTAGCCAGGGAAATCACGATAAGCCATTTGGGACCCCGAAAAAAAAAAATATAAAAAAAAAAAGAGGAGGAGGGGGTTTTATGTGAGGTGTGTATGAGAGGTGTGTGAGGTGTGAGAAATGTGAGGTGTGTATGAGAGGTGAGGCAGATGTCTGTGAGGCCAGCAGCATCACTGGTGTTGGGAGGAGAAGCTGTGTTTCATAGGGGCCAATGTCAAGACTAGACACAGCAGCCCCTGCCCTAATAATGGCCCCTCTATACCGCTCACCAAATACCGCATAAATTGAGATCCAGGAAACACCCTGAAGAAAAAGAGCTATGAATGAGATTGGCATTCAAGAGCCAACTGAGACCATACTGTGATTGTGATTGATGACTTTGTGGAACAGAACAAAATTTATTTGGATCAGTAAAACTGTATGATATTGAACTAATATGTCTCTATCATAGTCTTAATCCTGCAGGTCATTAGGATGGCAGAGGATAATTTGGAGACATGGTGATAGCTTTAAGATGAGGACGGCTTTTGAAGTTTAAAGAGAAGGTCTGAATAACAAAGATATCTAAACTAAAGATAACTTGAAACAATAAGTTACACTATGAAATTTCTAAACTTTGTGAAGGATTAATGAATTAAGGGTCAATTAATTTAAAATTATAATTAAAGCCTTAGAAGACTGTTGAAAAGATTATCTGGGTGTGAGAGAGAGAGAGGCTGGAAACAGGGATTGTACTCTATCTGTTATCGCTCAGTTAAAGCTGAGACTACACAAAAACAATGATATCAGAACAAAACAACCCAGCTGACTTTTCTAAAAATAAATAACTAATGAACAGACATATTTGAAACTGGTTAGGAAACCATGTAAAAGCACATTTTGAGAATGAGCAGTTCATATGTATGTGTCCTGATTGAGTGTAGTGTGTCAATAACCTCTGGAATTAGTGTCTTTATCATTACAGATGGGTTAAGTTAAACAAAAAAAAACTTTAGAGGAAGTTGATTATTCTGAGTGAATCTGATGAAAAGATGATCAGAACATGGGACGAGCTTTAAGTGGATTGGATATCCAGCTCTGTCTGTCACTGGTAATTATGACCAATTTTGTCATGGATGAAGACAATTTGAATTCATCTCTGGATTAATTAAGAGACAAAGTGGCAATTTAACTGAAGTCACTATCCAAATGATCTAGAGATTCCCTCATATTTATGAAAGGCTGGAGGGCGAACCGAAAAGATAACTTCTAAAAGGAAAAGTTATTTTATACTTTATTTTTCATCTATTAAATAGACATGATATTTTGATTTATACAGGAAACGAAAAAAAAGTATTTCTAAAAAAGTATTAAAAAAGTAAAAAAAAAAGTATTTCTGACAGGGATTATGAACATCCAAAGTTCAATTAGGCTAAAATGGATATTGAAATATGAATGCTTTTTTAAAATACAGATTGGTTTTAACCAGCATTAAAGAAATTGATGTGGCAAGGTTGATGATAAGAATCACTGCCAAATGACATGATATAAGAGGAGTTTTAATGGACAGGGCATGGAGAAAAGGGTACTTTAAAAGAAATCCTAATTAATTAATTTTATTAATTTTGAATGGTTTACTGATAACAGGAACTGAAAAGATTTGATAAAGAATTAGGTATTGAGTATGATTAAAGGGTTAGTTCACCCAAAAATGAAAATTCTGTCATTAATTACTCACCCTCATGTCGTTCGACACCCGTAAGACCTCCGTTCATATTCGGAACACAAATGAAGATATTTTTGTTGAAAGCTGATGGCTGAGAAAGGCTTCAGATAGGCCTCCATTGGCATTCAGTACATTTACACTCCCAAGACACATAAAAGGCACTTAAAACGTTATTACAAAGTCCATCTCACCACAGTGACTCTACAATAATATTATAATGCGACAACAATAGTTCCCATTCAGTCGGTCACGTTCGACGTACGTCGGACGTACCGACGAATTGGGATCACTTCTGGGAGCCCCTATCAGCTTCGAGCTATCTAGAACCGGCCAATGAACAATTGGCGTGCGAGATTTGCATCTCGCGCTCCGCCCCGCGCCGCGGGTATAAACAGGAAGCGAGAGCGAATGCACGCTGTCATTCACTTCGGAGCCACACAGGCGTATGAAGGACTCACTCTCTTCAATCAAGACGAGTATTTTTCGCTGCTATCAGCAAGACTGTCTACAGACACCGGAAAGCCAGAGGAGGACGCGTGTTGGAGAAACGGCACCTTTCAGTGGGATCGCGCTGAACTCATCGAGCTGCCTCTGAGTGCAGAAAAACTGCTGTTATCACAGCAACCTGTTGGTCTGGGTAGAGCGTTTTCCTGCTGAGTACAGGCACGGGCTGCACTAACAATCCCGTGCGCTGTCGCGTTTCCCCCTGAGTGCTTCAGCACAGAGAGTTTTCCTCACAAAAGAGCTTCACGGGTGACGTGCCGTCTTTTTCAAGATGTCTTACCACTCGTGCGTTTCTGGATGCGGTTGTTTCCTGTCCTGACGGCCACGATCCATCTCGCATAAATATGTTGAGACTGTGTCGTGGGTGATCTATGTTCTCCCAGGGGAACGGGATCACGTCGACGCGCTGGTCATCTCACCTTCCGCGTGAGGGTTTGAGTGTTCAGCGCGCCGTGTGCCGTCTGGCTGCCGGGTGACAGCGCGGGTTGCCACGGCAACTCTGCGCGCGTCACTCGGCGCCTCCGATGCGCGGTCGAGACTATGATGCCTCAAACGGGGTTGAGTCCCTTCGCTTATACCCCGATCTAGTCTCTTTTCTGGTGCACCAGAGGGGGGACTATTTTGGCTGATAAGCCTGGGTGGCCTGAGGATTACAGTGAGGCTTCCCCGCCGCGTACATCTCTGTGGGCCCCTCACTCCTCTATCGCATCGCAAGCATGTTGAGACTGTGTTCGTGGGTGGTCTATGCTCTCTCACGAGAGCATGGCCACGTCGGCGCGCTGTTCGTCTTGCCTTTTTCATAAGGGCTTGAGTGTTCAGCGCGCCGTGTGCCGTCTCACGGCCACGCCCACTGTCTCACGTATCTGCTGGTAGCTTACAGATGGGATTGCTGGTCCTTGAAAGGGGACCTAGCATTTCATTTGGGGCTCTAGCAGAGGACAGATGTCAATCGCTGCATCGGAGAGAGGGCTGTTATGTGTTGAAAATGAAGATGATGCTGAGATTCCCACCGTAATAGTGGGCGCTCGTGCTGAATCAGATTCATACTTGACAGCCATGCTTTCCCGGATGGCTGAGGCATAGTGCAACGCGTAATCGCCTTGCCTGCCCCTTGCCTTTTTTCGGATGTGCATTGGAAGGCTTTGGCATTGTGGAACTATTGGTGCCAAAATATGGAACACCAATAGGGCCATAATCTGTATAAAGTTTTCCTCTCTCTCACTACCCTCATCGGTGGGGTGGCAGTGCCACTGGCAGGCCACCTCCGCCCTGCTTAGTGCACGAGGGTAGTTCTGAGCTGAGGTTGAGCTGCGCACAGCGCTGGCCCTTGGCTAGACGATGTCCACCCTGGTCCAGAAGCACAATTGACCCGGATTTGGTCTGGAACTGTTCTTCCCCGGAGGAGGGCCGGGTGGAAAACCATTAGTAATTCTGTTCCGCCACTGATGTTAAAAACAGCCAGTGGTACCCAAAAAAATAAAAAAATAAAAAATAAATAAAAAAGAGCAGTTCCAATACCTCTGGGTCTCGGGAGTTCAGGAATGGCAGCGTGTGACGCTACAGAGCCTCGCCGCTTTCATTCCCCTCCCCACAAGAGGGCGAGAATGGCAGTGTGTGACGCTACAAAGCCTCGCCACTCTCATTCCCCTCTTCTCAGCGGTGCGTGGACAACAGTGCGCGACGCTATGCCTCGCCACTCTTGTTCCCCGCTGAGGAAGGAGGTGAGGCAGACCGTGTGCAACGCCACAAAGAGTTGCCACGCTCAGCCCCTCCTTCATTTGGGAGCGCGCTTGGCGGTGGTCGACGCTCCCATGCCTCGCCACCCTCAGACGCCTCTCCCTTCGCCAGCAGGGGGCGCCGGCTGTGGGAACGCACTCAAGCGGCCTCCCCACACTCGCACGCCCCCTCCGCGGACGCAGGTAAGTGTTGCACAGCACACTCAGATCCCACTTCGGGCCGCTCCATGCCGTCCGAGTCGGATCCCTGCATTCCGCGTCGCTGCCCCGCTGCGGGTACGTCTGTGGTTAATCCCCTTGCTCGGTGTCTGGAAGCCTGGCTAGAGCTTCCCAGCCCGTCTCGGGGCCGTACCATCAGACTCGGCTATGCGATTCAGTTCGCCAGGCGTCCCCCTAAGTTTGGGGGCGTTCACTTCCCAGTAGCGAAGGAGAACGCCCCCGTGCTCCGGGCGGAGATCGCAGTCCTACTGGCGAAGGACGCGATGGAGCCGGTCCCTCCAGCCGATATGAGGTCCGGGTTCTACAGCCCGTACTTCATTGTACCCAAGAAAGGCGGCGGGTTATGGCCGGTCTTGGACCTGCGGTTCTTGAACCGGTCCCTTCACAGGCTGCCGTTCAGAATGCTAACGCAGAAGCACATCTTCAGGTGCGTCCATCCCCAAGATTGGTTTGCAGCGATCGACCTGAAGGACGCGTACTTTAATTCTCGTTTCCCCTCGACCGGCCCTTTCTGCGCTTCGCGTTCGAGGGACGGGCATGTCAGTACCGCGTCTTGCCCTTCGGCCTGTCCCTGTCGCCCCGCGTCTTTACGAAGGTTGCGGAGGCGGCCATTGCTCCCATGAGAGAGCATGGCGTTCACATCCTCAACTACCTCGACGACTGGCTGATTCTTGCCCAGTCGCGAGAGCAGTTGTGCGAACACAGGGACAAGGTGCTCAGTCACCTCAGCCAGTTGGGACTTCGGGTCAACTGGGAGAAGAGCAAACTCTGTCCCACACAGAGGATCTCTTTTCTCGGTATGGAGATAGACTCGGTCGCCATGACAGCGCGCCTCACCGAGGAGCGCGTCCAGTCAGTGTTGAACTGCTTGAATTCGTTCAAAGGCAGGACAGCGGTACCACTGAAACATTTTCAGAGGCTCCTGGGGCATATGGCATCCGCAGCCGCAGTAACGCCGCTCGGGTTGCTTCATATGAGACCGCTTCAACGCTGGCTACACGATCGAGTCCCGAGGTGGGCGTGGCACAGCGGTTCCCTCCGTGTCCAAGTGACTCCGAGATGCCGCCAAACCTTCGGCCCGTGGTCGGACCCTTTGTTTCTCCGGGCGGGAGTTCCCCTAGAGCAAGTGTCCAGGCACTCCGTTGTCTCCACGGATGCCTCATCCACGGGTTGGGGTGCCACGTACAACGGGCTTGCAGCTTCAGGTCTGTGGACGGGGCCTCAGCTGCAATGGCATATCAATTGCCTCGAGTTGTTAGCAGTTCGTCTTGCACTCAGCCGCTTCAAAGTGCCGCTCAGAGGCAAGCACGTTCTGGTCCGGACGGACAACACTGCGGCCGTAGCGTACATCAACAAACAGGGTGGTCTACGCTCCCGTCGCATGTCGCAACTCGCCCGCCATCTCCTCTTATGGAGTCAGAAGCATCTGAGGTCGCTTCGTGCTGTTCACATTCCGGGCCTGCTCAATTGTGCGGCCGACGAGCTGTCACGTCAGCAGGAACTTCCGGGAGAATGGCGACTCCATCCCCAGGCGGTCCAGCTAATCTGGAGTCGTTTCGGGGCCGCACAGGTAGACCTGTTTGCCTCCCCAGAGACGACCCACTGTCAGTGGTTTTATTCCTTGACCGAGGGGACCCTCGGGTCGGATGCCCTGGCCCACAGCTGGCCCCGGGAAGAACGCAAGTATGCGTTTCCCCCAGTGAGCCTTCTTGCGCAGACACTGTGCAAAGTCAGGGAGGACGAGGAGCAGGTCCTGTTGGTTGCTCCGTATTGGCCCAACCGGACCTGGTTCCCGGAACTAGTGCTCCTTGCGACAGCACCTCCCTGGCCCATTCCTCTGAGACAGGACCTCCTGACTCAGAGACGGGGCACCCTATGGCACCTGCGTCCAGACCTCTGGAAACTCCATGTCTGGTCCCTGGACGGGACGCGGAGGTTCTAGGTGACCTACCACAAGCGGTAGTTGACACCATCACTTCCGCTAGAGCCCCCTCTACGAGGCGCCTCTATGCGTTGAAGTGGAACCTGTTCGTCGATTGGTGCTCTTCCCGCCGAGAAGACCCCCGAAGATGTTCGATCGCTTCTGTGCTTACCTTTCTACAGGATGGGTTGGAGCGAAGGCTGTCTCCCTCCACCCTCAAGGTCTATGTCGCCGCTATCGCCGCTAATCATGAGTTCGTAGATGGGAAATCTCTTGGTAAGCACGATCTGATCGTCAGGTTCCTTAGGGGAGCGAGGAGATTAAATCCTCCTCGTCCTCCCTCTATACCCTCCTGGGACTTAGCTCTGGTGCTTACTGCACTACAGAGAGAACCCTTTGAGCCTCTGCAGTCAGCCGAGTTGAAAATCCTGTCGTTAAAGACTATACTCCTGATTGCGTTGGCCTCCATCAAGAGGGTAGGGGACCTGCAGGCATTTTCGGTCGACGAATCGTGCCTGGTATTCGGGCCCGGTAACTCTCATGTGATCATGAGACCCCGGCCTGGATACGTGCCCAAGGTTCCCACTACTCCCTTCCGGGACCAAGTGGTGAGCCTGCAAGCGCTGCCTTCGGAGGAGGCAGACCCAGCCCTAGCTTTTCTTTGTCCCGTCCGTGCTCTCCGGACTTACGTGGACAGAACGCAAAGCTTCAGGACCTCAGAGCAGCTCTTCGTCTGTTACGGAGGACAGCAGAAGGGAAAGGCTGTCTCCAAGCAGAGGATGGCCCACTGGATAGTGGACGCCATCGTCTTGGCTTATCAGTCCCAAGACGTGCCCTGCCCGCTCGGGTTAAGAGCCCACTCCACTAGGGGTGTTGCCTCTTCCTGGGCGCTGGCTCGTGGCGCCTCGCTTACAGATATTGTAGAGCTGCGGGCTGGGCGACACCTAACACGTTCGCTAGATTCTATAGCCTCCGTGTAGAGCCGGTCTCTTCCTGTGTGCTCACTTCCCATAGTCAGTAACACCGAAGTACCTGTTCTAGTGTCGGCTTGCTGCGCCATTCCCTCCCCTATGGTAGACGGATGCGTGCGCTTATTCTGCTCCAGTCGAGTTCCCCGGAACGGCGAACCCTGTTGAGTCCTCCGCAACCCGCGGCAGTCGGACGTGGCGGAGCGTTCGACGCCAGGTCTAACACTCGTATGCATTGGTGGAACTTGTGTTAGGCTGGGTTCCGTATGTAGTGACCCCCACGGCGGTCCCATATGTGTATTCTTCCACGGTACGGCTCCCTACGGCGAGCCCGTGTCTTTCCCTCGGCAGAGTTCCTCTGCCGTCCCAGGTACGTGTTGTTCCCCCTCCACGAATTGGCCGGGGCCACCCCTGGGACTTCCGTATGTTGTGCTGCCCACGGCCAGCCCATACGTGTATTCTCCACATGTTAACTCCCTCTGGGCATGATGTGGCTTCCGCAGCTGCCTTCACAGGCACGCTTTCCCAGCGTTATCCAATACAGTCAGCTGAGTGGGTCTTGCGGAACAGCAGCTTGACTCTCCCTGCGTGAACCTACCCGCCCGCATCAGATCGGGGTCTGTGGGGCTCATCGCTGGGCGCTGGAAGTGGTAGTAACTATGGCGTTTTCCATAGGGGATCCCAATTCGTCGGTACGTCCGACGTACGTCGAACGTGACCGACTGAATGGGAACGTCTCGGTTACGTATGGTAACCCTCGTTCCCTGAAGGAGGGAACGGAGACGTACGTCCCGTCGCCACAGTTGCTGTACCATCACTGCAGGTCGAGCCACTACGTGTGGCTCCTCAGTGAAAAACAGCGTGCATTCGCTCTCGCTTCCTGTTTATACCCGCGGCGCGGGGCGGAGCGCGAGATGCAAATCTCGCACGCCAATTGTTCATTGGCCGGTTCTAGATAGCTCGAAGCTGATAGGGGCTCCCAGAAGTGATCCCAATTCGTCGGTACGTCCGACGTACGTCTCCGTTCCCTCCTTCAGGGAACGAGGGTTACCATACGTAACCGAGACGTTTTTGTGCGCAAAAAAAATCAAAATAAAACCTTTATCCAACTTGTTATTGTGTTCCGTGTGTGCCTCCACGATGCATGCGCGAGAATATGACGCAGATCCGGCGTTCGGACACATGACCCAGAAGCAATTTGTTTACAAGCAGAGGAAGACACGCGTGTCTAAGCTGTTGGATTCTACATTGATCGTGCTTTAGGTCTCGGCGTAGTTCTCAAAATGGGGCTTAAGTGTGCATTTCATGGATTCCCGAACGCTGGCGCTACGTCATATTCTCGCGCATGCGTCGTGGAGGCATACACGGAAGACAATAACAAGTTGGATAAAGGTGTTATTTTGATTTTTTTTCGCGCACAAAAACTATTGTCGTCGCATCGTAAAATTATTGTAGAGTCACTGTGGTGAGATGGACTTTGTAACGACGTTTTAAGTGCCTTTTATGGGTCTTGGGAGTATAAATGTACTGAATGCCAATGGAGGCCTATCTGAAGCCTTTCTCAGCCATCAGCTTTCAACTAAAATATCTTCATTTGTGTTCTGAATATGGACGGAGTTCTTACGGGTGTTGAACGACATGAGGGTGAGTAATTAATGACAGAATTTTAAGTATGATGTCACGAGATAAAGATGAGTGAACGAGCGGATTGAACGTAATACGAATTGATAATTTTGTCATTTTGATTAAGTGTATTAAACATTAAAAAATTTAGATTTATATTCGTTAATGGTTAAATATGATGTGGGCTATGATGAGTGAAAATGGGTCTGTTGGAAATAGTAAGTAGGGTAGTTTGTGAAGAATTGTTTTGAAATGACTGACTGAAGGAAGGTTGATAAGAATGTGATGCACAGTGAGAAACTGTGGGCATTTAAATCTGAATGTAAGCATGTAATTGAGATAGAGAGGATAGTGACCAGACAGACGCACAGAAGAGAATCAGTACATGACAGACATTTGTGATTTGAAAATTCACCCTGCAAGGGCAGAGGTGCCATCTGAACTGTGGGCAAAGCACAAAATGTAAACTGAAGGATGTTTTATGTAGAGATTTAAAGTGCTAAAATGGATTATTATCTATCTTACTTATTTTTATTGTTTAGTTTGAGTGAATGCCAAAAAAGGTCTGTTATGATTTTGATTAATCAAGAGAACCACTGATTGTTTGTTTTTCATAAAGCGTTAAGTCTCTGAGGAGTGACTGTGGGTCTGGCCTAGGGATATGTGTGTCGTCAAATGGTTGATTGCAGAAAGTCGGCATGTTTGGATTTTGGAGGTATCACACACCCCTAACATGATGGGAGAGCAGTGACAGTGATTACTGACTTAGCCCGGCTTACAGAGATGAAATATGGATTTGTCTTTCATTTTATTGAATATTTTCAGTGTGTTTATAGGAAACGTTCTAGTTAAGACTTAAATGCGCAGCGTAACAACAAAGAGTTTATTTCAACAGGAAACCGTGAGAGCAGATGCGGCTGCGAAGGCCGCGACAGCACAGCAGTCAAAGGAACCAGAATGTATTTTATTATCTGAAATTAACACAAATGCTTCCTTACAGAGTATACAGGCGTTCGAGAAGCACCTGTGGAGACGTGGCTGGAAACTTGTGAATGATGTGTGAATGTGCAAAATGGCGTCTAGACGAGTAGTGATGGCAAGCCTTGTTTACCCCAACAATATTTTCGATGATTATGATAAATGGCTGCATGGGCGAGCCTGCAGCCAAAGGGGGAATGGTAATGGTACTCAAATGAATTAAGTTTATAAGGGGGTTACAATATTTGCTGAAAATTTCGCATTTTGATGCATATTGAAATACATGAAAACAAGAAAAGGCCTTGAGTAAATCTGAACCCGTTTGAGACATTTTTGGAAGACCACCATTCATGGGAATGGAAGGGGGTAAACAATAGCTTACATCAATAGAATTGTGAATTATTACAAAGAAATGTCTTCTCTGTTGTCTGGTATCTGTGTGCAGGTGAAAACTGCTCAGGGGAAACCGGCTGAGACTCCCTTGCACAACATCAAGCCAGGAGATTACGTGGTAAAACGGGACCTGAGTACGAAGTGCTGGAAAGGTGGCTAGGGCCTTTTGTCGTCAAACCGCCATCAAGGTAGCAGAGAGAGCGACGTGGGTGCATGCGAGCCATTGCAGAAAGGTCCCACCAGTAATCGGGGAGGAGGAGCCGAGAGGAGAGAGAAGCAGGAGGCAAATGTCGGTGCGGGCAGAGATATAAACATAATTTGCCATTATCCTCTCAGGAGCAGAGACACTGGCACAACGTGGTGCTGAGCCAACCAGTTTTCAAGTTAAACCCTATTTCAAGCCTACAGAATCCAGTAGGTGGTGCTTAGAGCTGCAGCGGACATCGAGCAAGGGAAGATTCCAAAAAAAACAAAAACATCCAACGTCTGCCCGCAAGAGAACGCAGCGTTACAACCACACAGACATGTTGATTCCACCATTGAGAGTGATGCATGTTCAAGGAGATGTGTGCGTGTGCTCACGAGACTGAAGCTGAACGTGAAAGCAGGATGATCTGACTGCAGAGTCAGAATTGACATCAAGAATTCAACGACAGGGAACTGCACAGCTGTGATAGGCAGCATCACAACAGGTTTTACCTGTACGTTTAGCAAACCAAGTGACACTTTGCATGCGGTAGTTTGGGTTTGTGGTGACAGAACCATTTCATGCCACAGAAAGACTGGACAGGTTGCTGTTACCAAGCTTTAATGAATGTGGGGACATCTGTGTATTTTCCGGGTAATGAACAGGAAGAAAAGACCAGAAAGAAAAGAGATATTGGTTCTGAAATAGCGACGTTGCCAGACCGTTACAGTGGTTATGTCTTGTCAGATCCATGGACAACCCCTGGGGCAAATGTGAGCTAGTCTATTTTTCTGGGGGTGGGAACAGCAGGAACGATAAACAAAATGAATGGGTTAGCATGGAGTGTGTTAGATTTAGCCAATAGCACTGAACATGCTATGACAATGGTTGTGGCAGAACGGAAAAATTCGGATGCCACTTCTTTACTTTCACTTTCATTGCACGAACGGTAAAAGGGAGGTGTGCATATCAATTAATGAGGGAAGTGAATATAAGGGTGGAGCGCACACACCGGAGGGGGAAGAGACGTCACAAGTGAACACAGTTGAGTTGAGAGTGGTGGGAGAGAAGTCGAGTGCGGTACCGTGGGGAGTGTGGCTCGTGTTCCTGTCGGCCTGACGTTTCCAGATCTGCTACACGAGCTTGTGAACTGGCGCAAAGTTACCTTCACGTCTAAGCATCGCTAAGCCGTCCAAATGGGAAAGCTGGTCGTAACCAGGATCATCGTTGAGTCCACTCTTCAATTGCCCTGTGATCAGCTGCACTTGGGTCAGTGACGCAAATCCATTCATTTCCCCAAACAATCGAGCACAGACGCGCTCTCTCTCCGACACACACACATACACGCACACATACACAAACATATATAGATTGATCGAGTCTATTGTCGGTTTATTTTTTATTTTGTTGTGGTGATTCTATTACCCTTCTATAATTGGGTCTCCCTTACAGAAAAAACACATGAACTTCACATGTGCAAAAACACATGTGGTCTCATGTGACCACATGTACATGTGATTTTGCACATGTGAAATTTAACATGTAAATGCATGTTAAAAGCACATGTGACCACATGTGATCACATGCACATGTGAAATTTAACATGTTAAAAGCACATGTGGTCACATTTGATCACATGCACATGTGAAATTTAACATGTTAAAAGCACATGTGGTCACATGTGATCACGCGCACATGTGAAATTTAACATGTTAAAAGCACATGTGGTCACATGTGATCACATGTGATCACGCGCACATGTGAAATTTAACATGTTAAAAGCACATGTGGTCACATGTGATCACACGCACATGTGAAATTTAACATGTTAAAAGCACATGTGAAATATGTGGATCACATGTGTTTCACATGGGAAATGTGTGCTTTTGGAACATTTGCACATGTGAAACACATGTGATAACATGTGAAACCCATGTGATAACATGTGAAACCCATGAGATCACATGTGAAACACCCATAAATTCCCATGTGAAACCCATGAGATCACATGTGAAACCCCATAAATTCCCATGTGAAACCCATGAGATCACATGTGAAACCCATGAGATCACATGTGAAACCCATAACTTCCCATGTGAAACCCATGAGATCACATGTGAAACCCATGAGATCACATGTGACACCCATGAGATCACATGTG
This sequence comes from Gobio gobio, assembly GCF_949357685.1. Taxonomy (NCBI): domain Eukaryota; kingdom Metazoa; phylum Chordata; class Actinopteri; order Cypriniformes; family Gobionidae; genus Gobio; species Gobio gobio. The sequence continues at coordinate 33,440,502 of NC_137118.1, read as the reverse complement.
AAACCCCATAAATTCCCATGTGAAACCCATGAGATCACATGTGAAACCCCATAAATTACCATGTGAAACCCATGAGATCACATGTGAAACCCCATAAATGATCATGTGAAACCCATGAGATCACATGTGAAACCCCATAAATTACCATGTGAAACCCATGAGATCACATGTGAAACCCCATAAATTACCATGTGAAACCCATGAGATCACATGTGAAACCCATAAATTCCCATGTGAAACCCATGAGATCACATGTGAAACCCATAAATTCCCATGTGAAACCCATAACTTCCCATGTGAAACCCATACATTCCCATGTGAAACCCATGAGATCACATGTGAAACCCATGAGATCACATGTGAAACCCATAACTTCCCATGTGAAACCCATGAGATCACATGTGAAACCCCATAACTTCCCATGTGAAACCCATGAGATCACATGTGAAACCCCATAACTTCCCATGTGAAACCCATGAGATCACATGTGAAACCCCATAACTTCACATGTGAAACCCATGAGATCACATGTGAAACCCCATAACTTCCCATGTGAAACCCATGAGATCACATGTGAAACCCATGAGATCACATGTGAAACACCCATAAATTCCCATGTGAAACCCATGAGATCACATGTGAAACCCCATAAATTCCCATGTGAAACCCATGAGATCACATGTGAAACCCATGAGATCACATGTGAAACCCATAACTTCCCATGTGAAACCCATGAGATCACATGTGAAACCCATGAGATCACATGTGACACCCATGAGATCACATGTGAAACCCCATAAATTCCCATGTGAAACCCATGAGATCACATGTGAAACCCCATAAATTACCATGTGAAACCCATGAGATCACATGTGAAACCCCATAAATGATCATGTGAAACCCATGAGATCACATGTGAAACCCCATAAATTACCATGTGAAACCCATGAGATCACATGTGAAACCCCATAAATTACCATGTGAAACCCATGAGATCACATGTGAAACCCATAAATTCCCATGTGAAACCCATGAGATCACATGTGAAACCCATAAATTCCCATGTTAAACCCATAACTTCCCATGTGAAACCCATAAATTCCCATGTGAAACCCATGAGATCACATGTGAAACCCATGAGATCACATGTGAAACCCATAACTTCCCATGTGAAACCCATGAGATCACGTGTGAAACCCCAAAACTTCCCATGTGAAACCCATGAGATCACATGTGGAACCCCATAACTTCCCATGTGAAACCCATGAGATCACATGTGAAACCCCATAACTTCCCATGTGAAACCCATGAGATCACATGTGAAACCCCATAACTTCCCATGTGAAACCCATGAGATCACATGTGAAACCCATGAGATCACATGTGAAACCCATGAGATCACATGTGAAACCCATGAGATCACATGTGAAACCCATGAGATCACATGTGAAACCGTCTCAGGTTACGTATGTAACCATGGTTCCCTGAGAGGGAACGAGACGCTGCGTCAAGCGCTGCGGGAACGCCCCTGCGTGATGCGTCATGAAGCACTCGTAAAATCAGTCCAATGGTGTGGCTGGACGTCATAGGCGGGTGACGTCATAGACCAGGAAGCTATAAAGCAGCCCTGAACCAGACAATGTCAGCTTCTGAAAAAGTCGAACAAGTCGGTCACAGGCGTGCCGGGAGTATGGCTAAGCGACGCAGCGTCTCGTTCCCTCTCAGGGAACCATGGTTACATACGTAACCTGAGACGTTCCCTTTCAAGGGAACTCGCGCTGCGTCAAGCGCTGCGGGAACACAATACCAACGCCGCCATAACTCTCAAATGCCTGTACATGTGAAATTTATAGCGCACATTAAGCTACAAGCACCCGAGAACCTGGAGTAGAAGCTACATCAAGGTTGTAAAACCTCACAAAAGTGTGCGGAGAGGACCACCCTGCCGCATCACATACCTCCTGCAGGGAGACTCCTGACAGAAGGGCCAAAGAGGCCGCCATACTCCTAGTAGAGTGGGCTCGGCCCTTTAGTGGTGAAGGTTGGCCGGCCGACTCATATGCGAGTGAGATAGCCTCGACTATCCACTTGCTTAATGTCTGCTTAGATGCAGGTTTCCCTTTGTTTGGGGACCCGAAACAGACGAACAGTTGCTCAGATTTCCTCCACAGGGCAGCTCTGTGGACATAAGCATCTAGTGCCCTTACTGGGCAGAGCAGATTTAACTTCTCCTGGTCTGGATTCTCAAAGGGAGGCGGAGAGAAGGCCTGCAGCATTATAGGACCCGCCACGTTCGTAGGAACTTTCGGGACATATCCTTCTTTTGGATATAAAAAAGCTTTCACCATTCCTGGCGCAAACTCAAGACAGGAGGGGGGACAGATAGTGCTTGCAAATCCCCCACTCTCTTTAGAGAGGAAATAGCCAAGAGAAACACAGTTTTTAACGTGAGGAACTTCTCTGGCACCTCCTCAATAGGCTCAAATGGGGCCAAAGCTAGACCTTCCAGCACCACAGCCAGATCCCAGGTCGGCACCCTTGAGCGTGCCGCAGGCCTTAGCCTCAGTGTACCACGAAGGAAGCGAATAACCCATGGGTGTTTCCCCACCGATGCACCATCCAGATAGACGTGATAGGCCGATATTGCCGTCACGTATACCTTTAAGGTGGAAGGGGATAACGCTGAAGCGAACTTTTCTTGTAGAAAATCCAGTACTGAGTTGACTTGGCAGTTGACTGGGTTTAGAGAATGGTTAGAACACCAAGCTACAAAGACTCTCCATTTAAGGGCATACAGCCTCCTCGTGGAGGGAGCTCTGGAGTGCAACATGGTCTGAACTACCTCAGCAGAAAGACCTGAGTCTACGAGCTGGGCCCCCTCAGGGGCCAAGCCCACAGTTTCCACAACTCCGGCCTCGGGTGCAGGATTGCCCCCGACGCCTGGGAGAGAAGGTCCCTCCTGATTGGAATCTCCCACGGGGGACCTTCGAGGAGAGATATAATGTCTGACAACCAAACTTGTGTCGGCCAAAACGTGGCTACTAGCAGCAGACGAACCCCGTCCCGGCGCACTCTCTCCAGCACTCCTGGTATTAATGTATGAGACCACCGATGTGTTGTCCGTGCGAACCAACACATGATGGCCCCTCAGGTCTGGGAGAAAGTGCCTGAGTGCCAGGAACACTGCCATCAGCTCTAACTGGTTTATGTGCCAGGAGAGCTGCTGGTCGCTCCACAGACCCTGGGCTGAGCGACCACTCATGGTCGCCCCCCAGCCGGTGAGGGATGCATCCGTCGTTAGCGTTAAGCGACGACAAGGAGCCCCCAGCACCGGACCCTGGGACAGGAACCAAGGATCCTTCCACATGACTAAGGCACGTAGGCACCGCCGCGTGACCTTGATCGTGCGAAAAGGATTTCCCCTCGGGGAGAATCCCTTGGTCTTGAGCCACCACTGTAAGGGCCTCATGTACAGCAGGCCAAAAGGTATCACGTTGGACGCTGCTGCCATCAGACCCAGAAGTCTTTGAAAATGCTTCACAGTGAGTGACTGGCCTAGCTTTATCTTGGATACGGATTGTAAAATCGAATTCACCCGAGCGGGCGTCAGCCGAGCCCTCATGGTTTTCGTATCCCATAGCACACCCAGAAAAGTGACGTTCTGCTGTGGAGATAACATACTTTTCTTTGTGTTTAGCCTTAACCCGAGCCTCTTCATGTGAGCGATCACAGCATCTCGATGCTGAGCCGCTAGATGTTCCGACTCTGCTAAGATCAGCCAGTCGTCTATGTAATTCAATACGCGGATGCCCTGGAGTCTCAGCGGAGCCAAAGCTGCATCCACGCATTTTGTGAAGGTGCGGGGTGATAATGCTAGGCCGAATGGAAGTACCCGATATTGGAATGCTTCGCCCCCGAAAGCAAACCTGAGGAACTTCCTGTGTTGAGGAAGGATGGAGACGTGAAAGTATGCGTCTTTCAGGTCTATTGTGACACACCAGTCCTCGGACCTGATGTGACACATGATCTGTTTTAGCGTGAGCATTTTGAACTTTAGTTTCTTTACTGCCCGATTTAGCTGGCGCAGATCTAGAATAGGACGCAGTCCTCCATCCTTCTTCGGAACTATGAAGTACCGGCTGTAAAACCCTGACTCTCTGCAGTGGGGAGGAACCCGCTCTATAGCCTCTTTTTGCAGAAGAGTCTGTACCTCTTGCTCCATTACCAGAGCCTGCTTGGGGTTTACCACTGTGGATAATACCCCGTTGAACATGGGCGGGCGAATTGTATTCTGTACCCATTTTCTATTGTGCGCAGGACCCAATCTGAGATATTTGGCAGAAGTTTCCACGCTGCCAGAAAATCTACTAAGGGAACCAGCCCCTCGGGGCTGGCCTCTGGATTTTGAAGTGTGAGCAGCCCGGTGTCCTGAAACGGCGTGCCGGCAGGAAGCAACCGCACTGACCCACTTTTGACCCTCCTTGGAGGGAGCGAGCATCCCCGCGCCGCTACGTTTCCGGGCGGACGTGGAGATTTGCGTTCGCTGAGGACCGCTGCGCCCTGAAGCACCCGAGGTGGCAGGGTTGGCAGAACGGCCCCCTGATGGCACCGAGAGGAGACGGGTGCCTCGACACACCGCTTCCCCCCGGAGGGGACTGCCATCCGAAGTCTGACGCCTCTGGCGTCAGGACTTCTTCGCCGAGGCCTTCCTAGAGATAATAACAGTCCTCAGATCTGCTCTACCTCGGGAAGACCTCGGCTGAGAGTGCTGACCCCGCCCCCAGTCTCTCTGTGGGGGAGCGCGGGTGGCAACACTCTCTCGCTGTTGCGCTCTGTGAGAGGAGGACGTACTCGGTTGGGGCTGCTCCCGCCCAGCAGCCCCAAAGACATGAGATTTGCGGGGGAGAAATTTTTGAAACGCAGCCGCCTGCTTTTTAGACTCTTGAAACCTCTCGACGACTGTGTTGACTGAGTCGCCGAAGAGGCCAGCAGGGGAGATAGGAGAGTCGAGAAGGAACTTTTTATCTCTATCTTTTATCTCTGAAAGATTTAGCCAGAGATGTCTCTCCGTGGCCACCAGGGCTGCCATAGAACGGCCGATGGATCTAGCCGTCTCCTTGGTGGCCCGAAGAGACAAATCAGCAGCTCTCCTAATCTCAGCTATCGTTTCCCTCCCCACTTCTTCACATTCATCATCAATGTCTTTCAGCAGGTCGGCTTGATAAGCTTGCAACACCGCCATCGTGTGGAGACATGCGGCTGCCTGACCTGCTGCCGAGTAAGCCCTACCCACTAAAGCTGATGTTGTTCTAACGGGCTTAGTGGGCAGCTGCGGGGCTTTTAACGACGATGACGACTCGGGAGAGAGATAGCTCGCGAGCGTCTCTTCTACCCGCGGCATCACCGCGTAACCATGCTGCCCCGCTTTGGAGGTTGTGATCTAGATGGAAGGAAGCGTTCATCTAATTTACTAGGCTGATGCGCTCCGTGAGTCTCGGCTGGCCAGTCTATTTGCAACCTGGCAACAGCGCGAGTCACAACCTCCAAAAGCTCCTCTTGAGCGTGTGACTGAGGCGGCGAAACCTCATCTAAATAATCCAGGCTTACAACATCCACTTCCTCAGAACTGGAGTGTTGCTGCACCTGCGCTTCAGCGCGAGCAGAAGAAACCGCAGAGCGTGCTTCTAACTCGGCAACTGAAGCGTCGGGTCTGACGGGTAAAGGCAGAGAAAGGGGATCACCCGTCTCTAACCCCACCGTCAGATCCATTTGCGAACCCCAAGATGAAAGCCTTCGCTGTGCCTCAGCAGCAGCGGGACCTGCACCCTGGGGAACGCCACATTACACAGAGCAAGTGTGTATCCCCACCCGTGATAAAACGAGGGCAGGGAGTAACACACTGTCTGAATTGTTGATTCGCCATTTTTTAAGAGACACACACACTTTTCTTTCACACAAGGACAAACGATTTCACATGGAGCTCTTGTGAAGACACAGAAGCTGACATTGTCTGGTTCAGGGCTGCTTTATAGCTTCCTGGTCTATGACGTCACCCGCCTACGACGTCCAGCCACACCATTGGACTGATTTTACGAGTGCTTCATGACGCATCACGCAGGGGCGTTCCCGCAGCGCTTGACGCAGCGCGAGTTCCCTTGAAAGGGAACCATAAATTCCCATGTGAAACCCATGAGATCACATGTGAAACCCATGAGATCACATGTGAAAGCCATAACTTCCCATGTGAAACCCATGAGATCACATGTGAAACCCATAAATTCCCATTTGAGACCCATGGAATAACATTTGAAACCCATCAACAATAATTTCCAAAGTACATCCACAGAAACTGTAGCATGTTCTTCTGTAGGGCCTATAGCCAACAATAAAATATATTTAATATATAAAATATATTTCCCAACAATAAAACAATTAATTCAAAATGAACTTTTATTTAATTTAATTACAAATACAATACAAATTGAACGTTTAAAACAAACAAAACAAAACCAAATATTAAAAGTCAAAAAAGCCTCTAAAACGCAGATGTGTGTGTGTGTGTGTGTGTGTGTGTGTGTGTGTGTGTGTGTGTGTGTATTGTGCACTTGTGAATGTGTGTTGTCAGTCCTCTGTGTCTCCTTCAGCAGGCTTCCTGTTTTGGGATGGAAAAACAATCATAGATTAGGGCAGTGCAAACACAAGTCTATCCTGATAAAGTAAACTTTTCTTTCTGGATTTTAGGATTGTATCTGTTATTTTCAAGTTATGACTGGTCTATGTAATTATTGGCAGTAACCAAATATATAAACAAGCAGATCATGTGCACAACTACAGCATGCCCTCTAGAAGCCATCCAAAATGGTTTCTCTAAGAGACGAATAAAGTAATCTATCTCAGTGCTGATAACGTATTCTATATCCTAAATCTTAACTTACTGGCATAATATTTCTTTTATAGGCTATTTCTCGAGGACCATACATTAAAGACAGTGAAAAAGTGTGAAAAAATCAATATTTCTTCATGTCTGATTTGCTGTGTTCAAATCTAAAGACTGTTAGCTATTAATCCTATATACATTTTAGTGATATTATTATTATTAATCTGTAATTGTATTGTTATTAGTGTCATTAAATGTTTTGTGAATATTCTATGAAAAGACAAAATGTGTGGTAATGTGGTGATGTAGTTATAAAATTAGGCACTGCAAATGAATTGTAGGTCCTAATAATAATAATAGTAATAATAATAATATAAATTAATGGGAAAACGAGCCATTATCGGCTTGATATAGTTATGGGCATCTGCCCTTGGCAATATGTCAGACTAACGTCGTTACATGATACTATCGTCTATTGGTACAACCCTAGTATAAATAGCTTACGATATTCACCTTTCTGCTCGTCTCCTCAAATCTTTTAATTTTTGTGCCATGCAGACCTTGATCTCAGTCCCACTGATGCCTGGGTGTGTCTTTTTGACATGGTCTGTAAGAAAATAAAATGCATATACCTCACTTTTGTGACGTTGCTTCAACTTATCTTTTGCTTTTTTAAATTGGAAGAACAGAAATAACTAAAAAAAAACACTTTCCACTTAATAATAAACATAACAAGTACTATTGTTGTTTTCAATTGTGTTAAATCTGTTCTAACCTCTCAAAAAAAAATTTTGTTTAGGGTTACATGACCCCTTTAACGAGCTGATAGCATTTTGCCCAACGCAAAATAATATTCAGGCATGCTTACCAATTACTAGCTGAACTTTTTCCAGGTCAAGGCTCTTTCTTTTTTCACCGACAACCCCTTTTTTTCCAGTGACGGAGCATGTCATCATTTCCTCCAAAGAGAAGATGTAGTCCATGAGTGTTCTGGTTAGCTTTTTGAAACCATCACACCTTTGAGCGTGATCCAAAGCCACTGGGTTCATTAAGTCAGTCACAGACTTATTCTGCAAAGCAAAACAGTTGAGAGAAGTATAAGACTATAGGAGTAATTAAGTATAGGAGGGTTGGGCTTAAAGGGATAGTTCACCCAAAAACGAACATTTGATGTTTTTCTGCTTACCCCCAGGTTATCCAAGATGTAGGTGTCTTTGTTTCTTCAGTAGAACACAAATGAAGATATTTAACTCCAACCTTTGATCTGTGTCAGTCGTATAATTGATGTTACTGGGACCTGTTTATAGTTTTAAACCCATATTAATATTATTACACCCTTTATTATTACACCATATTAAACCCTAAGCCTCGTGGTGATTGATGTCTTAAGAAACGAATCGATCGGTTTCTGCGAGAAACCGAACAGTATTTATGCTATTTTTTTACCTCTTATCAGACGAATGTCATCTAGTATTCCCAGCGGCACAACTTCCGGCGAATAAGGCCAAAATACCGGCGGGTCATAGATATATATACATAAATTCCTCATTAGTGCCTGTGCGGATCGGTCACATTTTTAAAAAGGTAAAAAAAAACAAATACTGTTCGGTTTATCGCAGAGTCTCGTGTCTTAAGACATCAATGTCACGAGCCGCAGGGTTTAATATGGATTTGTATGTCTATGTGTTTTTTACTCTCATAGCTCTCATACTATAAAGGTCCCAGTAACATCAATTATACGACTGACACAGATCAACGGTTGGAGTTAAATATCTTCATTTGTGTTCTACTGAAGACACAAACACACCTACATCTTGGATGCCCTGGGGGTAAGCAGAAAAACACAAAATTTTCGTTTTTGGGTGAACTATCCCTTTAAGCTTCGAATGTTTACTGTTCCTTTCCATTTCATGCAAACTACAAATAGTTTAAGTAAAGCAAACTGTACATGGTTTATTTATTTGTACTTTTATAACACAAGATGCTTTTCAGTTTTGTAGCTGATTGTGACAACATAATAAATAAATACCTTTTGTTTTTATCAGCCCTGCAAAACAATATGAGCAAGTGTGCATTCTGTTTACTGTTTAGTGCTAATACCGTAACATTTAAACCAACGCACACACACGCAAATTTGATTTTGGATTTATCAAGAATCATGCAACTCTTTTTTGCACACATACAGCTCTTAAACAACTCCTCACTTTTTAACATAGCCTACTGATTTTTGCTCATGGTATTCAGCTGCAACTAAATGTTTTGCAAAAAGAGACAGAATAAATATGTCTGATATCTAGATGTTTGACTTTTTAAATCCCACTGTAATTGAAACTTGGAATCAATAAGAATAGGAATTGATGAGCAGAAACAGAATCAGTAAAGTTTGCTTGTGTGATATTGTGCCTATTGCTTGGCTATGTCATATGATATAAACAAACTTTGCATGGTCTTGCAATTGAAATCACTTCTCCTGATTATACCTTAATTATAGAGATAATTATACCTTTATCTCTCCTGTTTGGTTAGGAGTGGCTACGTGGGTGTTAGAAGTGAGTACTGGGTGGCTGGGGGCAGACGGAGCCACCTGAATGGCATCTTTGACAGCTTTTGTGATTGTACCAGCAAGTCCTACATTCAAATCAAAGGAAAGAAACGTCAACAACAACAACAAAAAATACACAGCAACCGAGTTGTGACTTATTAGTAGTAGTATTTATAATTTTTTGAGTGAACAATCCCTTTAAAGAAATGTTTTTGCACATTTCTTGAAATTACCACCACAAAATAAGTTTGATCGCAAAACTCATTAAGAAAAAAAGGACAAAACAATTGCAAAATACTGGTGGGACTGTAAAATGGAAATGGGTTAAAGGCTCCCCTTACCCTCTTGCATTTGAAAGTTTAATCTTCGCAAGCGCCTCATCTCCTTTTCCTTGGTTTTTAGCCTCTCCTCAAGCTCCTTTACATCATTTTTGTAGTCTCTCTATCATTGTAGAAAAGTGTACAAGAGAAAGAAACTTGAAGTTTAGAGAATTAATTGTGTTTTGTTTTCTCTCTACATTTACTGCCTGTATGCAGGGCTCTACGCTAACATTTTTCTTGAGGAGCACGTGTGCTCCTAATTAAAAGAAATTAGGAGCAGTCAAAAATTTAGGAGCACTTTCTGATCAATAACACGCATTCCAATTATAACTTTCCCATTACAGGACGATCTTTGTCCCTTTAAATTAATGTCCAGGGGCATTTTTACCATTATAAAACCAATGTTTTCTAATCTTATTAAATGTATGCATCATCTTTTGTAAATTTCATTTAACTAAAATGGAAAAGTTGTTTTTAAAATGTTAATTTAAACTATACATTCAGTTAGAGCAATAAGACACAATCAGACTGTTACCAATCTAATGAAATCCACATCAAAAGATCAATCTTTGCACTGAAGAAGTGGCACAGCAGCTCTATCTGAAGTGGTATTTAGACACATTTACATAGACTGTTTAATACAGCTCATGAGTAAATAATGTTGTATGAATGTTTTAAATATAAGTTTTTGAATTTAGAAATAGGGCAGTTGTAGTTTTTATTCCGATTGTATTACATCTATTCATGAGAATCGATTGGGTCACTCGCACCTGTGCGCCTAAATATTTTTTCACAGTTGCACGCAGCAAATGCGCCCGAAACGGTCGCTGTGTAGAGCCCTGATATATGTATGAAAAATACACTTTTACCAAAGAAAATAGTTTAAACAAATATTTTTTTTTACATTTACCTTGGCCGTTTTGGAGTCCACACTGATTCATGCTCTGGAGTCCCGTTTGACTCATCCTCTGTCTGAAAAACAAGTGTATGGAGTGTAAAGGGTCAGCAGTAATGATAAATAATAACAGTACCATCCAAAATAGTTTGAAGCTCAAGTGTGTAAAGATAAACATAATGACCAGTGGCGGCTCTTCGAGGCAAGAAGGGCACAGTCTACCCAAGATTTTGATGTGAAAATGGGAGAAGGTGACGCTCCTTACAATCACGCCACTGGCCTTGCACTGTTCTCTCACGCCAAGCTCTACAAAGTAAAGTGAAGGAAGACTCCGCTACAGCAGTCAGCTTCACTAAACGGTCCAACGCTCTCACACAGACATTTAAGAAGGGATGGATGTTTGCTTCAAGTGATAGGTGAGTGAAATTATATTTGTATTAATGTGCTGATTATGTGTATTTTTCTGTCTAAAAGTGACTAAAAACCATTTAAAACAGTTAAAGTCCAGCAAATAATAATAATAATAAACATCGTCATTATCATCCTCGACAGGGGACAATTTAAATAAAACCCACAAGCCACCATTGCATGACATTCAAAAAAATTCTGCTGCGTTATTAATGAAATATGATCTCAGAACAGCGCCACCCTCAGGTGACTGTACAGATCAGATCAGATCCCACTGGACGGGTCAATACTGGACACACTCCTGCATTACAGCAGATTCTGATGATGGCGGTGTTATGGATCATATTTCCATAAAAACACATTAGAATATGTTCAGCTGCCACCTCACATCCGTTCTGTTGTTTCTGCGCTAAAGCTTGCTCTTAAAATCCTCTGAAGAGCGTTTGCTTTTGATATTGATATTAATGCCGTTCAGATAATAAGACAATTCCAGCTCAAACTACAGTTAAATACTCATTCATGCGCGCGCAACTCATCATGTGTCGGGTCGCGGCACATCAATGAGCAGAAAGTCATAATTTCGATTTTTTTTTTATCTCATAATTTCGACATAGTATGTTATTATTTCTATAAGTCATAAGTCATATAAGTCATAATTTCGATTTAGCAAGTCATTATTATGACTTTTAAAGTCATAATTTCGATTTGGTAAATCATAATTTCGATTTTTTTTATGCCATAATTTTCTCAAATTCTTTTTTTAAGTGGCGGAAATGGGCTTCCATAGAAGAGACTAGATGAACATGTGTTTGGACAACATATCTGCACCTGATGTTGAGGAGTCTCATCCTCTTCATCAGAGTGAGTAAACCTATCTTCCTCAGTGTCAGTTGTAGTCTGAAAAAAACAGCAAGTGCATTTCAAAGGGTAAGAGAAGACAGAATATAATGGGGATAGTTCACCCTGAAATTAAAATAAAGCCATGTTTTACTCACCCTGCTGTTGTTCTTATGCCCTATGTCCTATGTGTGATACTTTTGTATCATCTTTGCAATGTTTTAGCCTGGTCGCGACTCGCTATTCACTGCCATTATAGAGAATGGGAACGTGATGTCACCAACGCAATGCATTCGCGGACTTTAGGACACAGACACTACATTAGAGAATGAGTAGTAGTGGAGGTAGACTTTAAAACTTGTATTATACAGTTAAAAACCCATTAGAATGGTGAACGCTTGCTGTATTATGAACTGTCATAGCCGCTCTTACAACCTGCGTGGAAAACATATCTCAAATCATGCGCAATATTTCAGTTTACCAGCTTGGAAATAACAAAAGTAAGTGAAAGTAATGCTGCCTTCACGTGCTATCGGAAATTTGACAATTCCCACTTCTAAAGTCGTGATTATGAAGTATGAACTCATCTCGTTCATATTTCGAGGGGTGGAGCGTGTTCACGTGCAATTTTTACCTAGGAAACTCCTATTTACAATAATTCCGAGAGCACGTGAAGGCAGCATAACACTCGGAAATAAACAACTTAGCTAAAATGTGTCTTTATAATTTGTATTTATTATTTATAGCCGATATTACAGATGAATATTTTCTGAACCGCTTGAATGTGCTCACACCATAAATAATGCATGAAACGCGTCTGGAAATGCTTCATTGTTCAGCTTCTCTCAGTAGAAGGAAATATTGTACTTGTTCCATTTAAGTCCAGTAAAACTTTTTAGTACTGTAGGCTAAAGCGCTTTCAAATACAAATAATTTCAAAAGCTGCATTACGAGCCATAATCTGTTATCCTTTAATGCTTTAACGTTAAGGAATTAGGGCGATATGATATATAGGCTATGTTGATTGAATAAATTATCCACTGGCTGAGATCAAGCTAAGTATATTTATTATTTTATATATCAGATACAGACTTTTTAGTTAGGCTATTAAAAAATAAACTGCAAAAGACAAACCAATGTGTGGTGCGATAGAAGGCGGCCGTCTGATTTCTGATTGCATGAAACGTGATGAATATGTGCAATGTCCTGGCCGCACGACTGAGCGCTCATGAACGTAAGAGATTCAAATATTAGTCCATTTATTATAAGTGAGTGCAAGCAAGAGTTCTTAAAAAGTATTAAAGTAAATACAGTCGTTTTTTCCTCAGGTGATTCACCTTTGTTATCATTGTACGCTCCTGAGCGTGTCCTAAAACATGGCGGCGACTACCCATAATGCAATGCGCAATGACGTAGTTTCCCAGACTCTATAGGAATGAGCACGTGCAGGACTATTTTTTTTTTAACATTTCTGCTTTTGAGGTCTGAAAAAGATAAAAGGACATAGGGCACTGGAACAACAAGCAGGGTGAACTAGCCCTTTAAGACAAAATAAATAGAAAGGAGGCAAAATGAGAAAAAATATGGTCATTCAATTTGAGATGTGACTATTATAGGGGCCATATTTCTCAATGATAGTGTAACATAAGTTACCTTTGGTTTTGATGGAGTCGCCATTTTGTGAGTCTCTATCCAGTGATGCTCAGTCTTTTTTATTTCCCCAAGGTTCTCTGTATTCAATCAAAACAAAGGTGATTATAAAAGTTGAGCAGAACATATCTTAAAAGCTGTGAGGAAAATAACAAATCAAAAGCACGTAGTAACGTTATTTCTTAATAGCGAGGCTAATACAGTAATCTAACTTAGGTTAGCTAGCAAAAACGTTTGCAATATTACTAGCTATATTCGTCACGAAATCACTTAACGAATCTACAAATAGACCCTTTCTTAAAGCGGAGGTCGTCATAGTTATCACTGCATGAAAAGTGGGATTTTCGTCAGTATGTGACACTGTAGATTGCCGTGAAACTTCAGGTTTACGACTGTGCACGGCAATTTGCAGGCAACACCGAAAACTGCCGTAAATTGTCGTAAATTGACGTGGGCCTTGCTTGGCAGTTGTCCCCCCATGACCTCCCCTCCCCTTAATTCTAGGGGAGGCTTTATCATGTAAATGAAGCTGCTGTGAGCTACACAAATGCAAATCAGAGTAGCAGCAGGGGGAGTTTTATCTAGGTTCTGAATTTTTTTGACTAAAACAAGTTTAAAGTTTAAGTTAAAATGTTAAACGATACAAGCCTCGAATCGGGGCTTCATCTGGAACGCCCCTTTTTGCTCGACACAAGCTCCGGAGCCTCGCTTCAGATGTCCCATCACTAGCTGTCTTCGTCTTCACAACTCTGAGACAAACTGCAGGCGCTATGAACCAGAGCATGGGTAATGTAACGTTACGATATAAAGAATATGCTTTTATTCAGCTGTATAAGGAAATGGATGCGTTAATAGATCCGAGCTTAAAACTGCACATTTTGTTTACACAGACTATCCTCGCCTCATAACGAAGCCGTGAGCTCTTATCTGCTTGGAGCGATTTCCGCGAGTCCAGATTTAACCGCTGATCACGACGAAATTGTGTGTAAGTAACTTCTAATGTGTTTCTCATTCCTTGTTTAATTTTACCGTGACTGTTTTTATTAATACCAGTCTCATGTAATTGTTTTCCAGCTGCCTGTAAGACGTATTATGAATCGACACGCCGGAGCTTCAGATACAAACAACCTGAATTTACATAGCAGGCGGAAACTGCGAAGTTTAGCTCGGAGTCGATCAAGAAGAAAAAGGGTAAGATTTATTATATTAGATCCGTTTTTTGTCAATGTGAATATTTTTCAGGTTGCTTATTGTCTTTATGGATTGTATTACAGTTGCTGGAAGCGAGAGTGTGCTGGATGAGGTGGACGTTTGGAAGTCCGCGACCATTGAACTCATGTTTGACGAGGAAGACGGCTTTGTTGACGATGTGTCTGGATGGATTGTGCGCCCACCGCCCTCTCGCAGCCTGGAGCTCGACGAACTTTCCATTACATTACGAGACATTACTGCTGCACTGTACATAGTTGTGTGTTTAACAATAAAGCTCTTTCTTTGAGTAAACCGCTGTGTTTTATAAATGAAGCCATTTCTTTGAATGAACAGCTGTATGCTTATAAATCAGTCCCTCCAGAAAAATGCGGCTTTTTTTTGTGATTGTTGCGGGCAAAAATCCTTGATTATGCGGCATGTTTTCTTAAAAAATGCGATGGAAAATGCGGGATATTTATGCAATTTTATGCGATGAAATTGCGGGAACTTGCAAAAACTGCGGTTTGATGAAAAAGAGAAAAAAAGCACTACATCACAGAAAGTGCTGGGAATATTTAAGTTCTCATCTTGTTTTATTGAAGACCTTAATAATGGCTCAAATTTACAAAACATTGAGTCAAACAAGTTCTGTAGCTTTACAAAAGGAATATGCTACAACTTGAAAAATGAATAAATAACTTCCTGTTTTACAGAGATAGCTTTACAAAACAGACATTTGAGTGCTTCCAATGCACAAAGTGCAATCTCTTAAAGGGTTAGTTCATCCAAAAATTTAAATTCTGTCATTAATGACTGAGCCTCATGTGGTTGGACACAAATGAAGATATTTTAGTGTAAATCCAATGGCTCCGAAAGGCCTCCATTGGCACAATGTACACTCTCAAGACCCATAAAAGGTACTAAAGATGTCGTTACAAAATCCATCTCACTACAGTGGTTCTACAATAACTTTATGAAGCAACGATAATAGTTATTGTGTGCAAAAAAAAAACTAAATAACGACTTATATAGTGATGACCGATTTCAAAACACAGCATCATGATGCTATGAATCAGCGAATCGATTCTTGATTCGGATCGCGGGTCAAACTCCTGAAATACGTGACTTTGGCAATCCAAACCGCTGAATCCACTCATTGATTCATAACGCTTCAAACCGCTGAATCGACTCACTGATTTAAACGCTTCAAACCGCTGAATCCACTCATTGATTCATAACGCTTCAAACCGCTGAATCGACTCACTGACTTAAACGCTTCAAACCGCTGAATCCACTCATTGATTCATAACGCTTCAAACCGCTGAATCGACTCACTGATTTAAACGCTTCAAACCGCTGAATCGACTCATTGATTTAAACGCTTCAAACCGCTGAATCGACTCATTGATTCATAACGCTTCAAACCGCTGAATCGACTCACTGATTTAAACGCTTCAAACCGTTGAATCGACTCATTGATTTAAACGCTTCAAACCGCTGAATCGACTCATTGATTTAAAAGCTTCAAACCGCTGAATCCACTCATTGATTCATACCGCTTCAAACCACTGAATCCACTCATTGATTCATAACGCTTCAAACCGCTGAATCGACTCACTGATTTAAACGCTTCAAACCGCTGAATCCACTCATTGATTCATAACGCTTCAAACCGCTGAATCGACTCACTGATTTAAACGCTTCAAACCGCTGAATCGACTCATTGATTTAAACGCTTCAAACCGCTGAATCGACTCATTGATTCATAACGCTTCGAAGCTTCATGATGATGCTGTGTTTTGAAATCGGTCAGCAGACCGGGAAACTGCTTTGCGCGTCTTTTGCTGTTATTTTTGTTGGCAAATGGGAGTTTGCGCTTCATCATGGTTTCACCGATATCCATGTTTCTCCACGGGGTTTGCAGCTTTTTGATGACTTTCACGTCAGGTAATTACGTCACTTCAAAGCGTTCCCATGGCAATAGGGGGGAAATGGAGGCTCTTGTGTGAAGTAAACAAACATTTTTCAACTTTCTGCTAATATATATATGACTTTTTTTGCAATGAAAATGCGGGGATTATGAAATCATGCTAGCCCCGCATATTTTGCACGCGGAAATAGGCAATTTATGCGGCGAAAGTGCGGCATATTTTAAAAAATGCGGCCCCCGCATGAATATGCGGACTTTGGCTGATTATGCGTTAAATCACGCGATCGCATAATCTCGTTTTTCTGGAGGGACTGATAAATGAAGCCCCTTGTTTGAATAAACGGCACGGTCCGTATAATTTTCCCATATATT